>NC_141415.1:3012966-3436303 GCF_034619465.1 Leptosomus discolor
TGCCCCTTCTTTACCATCATAAATAACAAAAGTTGATAATAATTAACAGTAATCCACTGCTCTGCTAGAGCCAGCTGTCCCCTGCCTCATGCAATGAGACTGTGCCCCTGCCCAGTTCCCCGGTGACATTGTCCCAGTGCAATGTCCCAGTCCTCAGGGCCCTCGGGTACATGACCCCAGTGTGTTGTCCCCACACCTGGTGCATCATCCTGGTGCATTGTCCTGTTGTCACGGTGTATGGCCCCAGCGTCCCCACACGCGGCCCCACTACCCTGGATGATTGTCCCACTGCCCTGCTGCCCCACTGCGTCACCCCACAGCCAGTGCAACGCCCCCCTGTGCTGCCCCAGCGCACTGTCCCCTCTGTCGCCCCATGCCCTGGTGCAATGTCACCGGGGCTCTGTCACGGTGCCCTGCACCACAGCCCTGTCCTGTTGCACGGTGCCGTTGCCCTTTCCCGGTGCAGTGTCCTGGTGCACGGTCCCGGTGCACAGCCTCGCTGTCCCGGTGCACTGCCCTGTGCACTGCCGGTGCAGAGGCTCGCTGTCCCGGTGCAATGCCCGGTGCAATGCCCAGTGCACTGTCCCGGTGAAATCTCCTGGTGCACTGTCCTGGTGCACTCTTCCTGTGCAATGCCCGGTGCACGCTCCCGGTGCGCTCTCCCTGTGCAATGTGCCGGTGCAACGCCCGGTGCACTGTCCCGGTGCACTCTCCCGGTGCACTCTCCTGGTGCAATTCCCGGTGCACTCTCCCGGTGCACTGTCCCAGTGCACTGTCCCGGTGCAATTCCCGGTGCACTGTCCCGGTGCACTCTCCCGGTGCACTCTCCTGGTGCAATGCACCATGCACTCTCCCGGTGCAATTCCCGGTGCACTCTCCCGGTGCAATTCCCGGTGCACTCTCACGGTGCACTCTCCCGGTGCACTCTCCTGGTGCACTCTCCTGGTGCAATGCACCGTGCACTCTCCCGGTACACTCTCCCGGTGCACTCTCCCGGTGCACTCTCCCGGTGCACTCTCCTGGTGCAATGCACCGTGCACTCTCCCGGTGCACTGTCCCGGTGCACTGTCCCGGTGCATTCTCTCGGTGCACTGTCCCGGTGCACTGTCCCGGTGCAATTCCCGGTGCACTGTCCCGGTGCACTGTCCCGGTGCACTGTCCCGGTGCACTCTCCCGGTGCACTCTCCCCGTGCACTGTCCCGGTGCACTGTCCCGGTGCGCTCCCCGCCTCACTCTCCCGGGGTCCCGGCGCGCTGCAGTCCCTCCCTCCGTCCGCAAGGCGGCGCCGCGCCCAACCCTCTCTCCGCTGGGCCGCGGCGCTCTCCCTCTCTCCATCCAGCAGAGGGCGCGCCGCGCCGCGCCTCTCCATTGGCTGCGACGCGCCGGGAGCGAAGGGGCGGGAAAGGGGCAGGGCGGCCCGTTTCGGAAGCGGAGCGGTGATTGGACGCGACGCGGAGGAGGTGGGGCTGGGAGATGGAAAGCGGGCGCTGATTGGTCCCCGCACCTCTCCCCCTCACGGAGGGGGACACGCACCGGGGCCGGTGTCGCGGCCGGGGCCCGGCGCCATGGCGGAGGCTGGTTGCGGGGCGCAGTTCCGCGCCGCCGTTCAGGTTATCCAAGGGCTGCCCCGGAGCGGTGAGTAGGGAGCCGGGAACGGGGCCGGGGCGCTGCGGCCGCGGCGGCGGCCGCGGCCGCAGCGCCCCGGCCCCGTTCCCGGCTCCGCTGAGGCCGTGTCCCGTCGCAGGTTCGTACCGACCCTCCTACGAGGAGATGCTGCGTTTCTACAGCTACTACAAGCAGGCGACGGCGGGGCGCTGCCAAGGCCCAAGACCCGGCTTCTGGGACCCCATCGGCCGGTACAAGTGGTAAGGCCCTAAGCCCCCCCCCCCCCGCGGGGGTCCCCACTTCGGGTCCGGTTCATCCCCCGCCTCACGGCCGCTGTCCCCCCGCAGGGATGCTTGGCACAGCTTGGGGAGGATGTCCAAGGAGGAGGCGATGGCGGCTTACGTGGCTGAGATGAAGAAGGTGGCTCAAAAGGTAACGGGGAGGGGGGCAGAGAGCGGGGGGGGGGGGGGGGGGGGGGGGGGGGGGGGCTCGGTGGTGCCCGCCGCAAGCTGCGCCCCTCCCCAGATCATTGACACGGTGCCCATGGATGAGACGACGGAGGAGATGTTCGGGTACTTTGAGCCACTCTACGAGGTGATCCGTGACATGCCCCGGCCCCCCGAGGCCTTCTTCAAGAGGAAAGAGGGTGAGTGGGAGCCGCTGCCCCCCCGTTCGTGCCCAGCACATCCCTCACCTCTGTGCCGTACTCCTGTCTCCTGCTGTTCCCTGCTTGCTTCTGCACCGGTAGGGCCATCACCTCTGGGCTCTGCTTTTCCCCAGGGCACGTCCTTCTGCTGCTCCCTGGAGGGGGGATGACAGGATGGACGCACCCCATCCCCTCCCATGGCGCCGCTGGTGCTGAGGTGCTTGTTTGGGCACCACCAAACAAGCGTCTCTTCAAGTGACACAGGTGCCCCTTCAGCCTGGGCTTTCCCTCAGCAACACCTTGAGGCGAGAACTTGAGGTTTAGCTTCCAAATGCCCCGTGGCCCAAATCCCCGGACGCACATCCCAGCTCCTGTGGGGTGTTGCGGCGGGGAGGCTGTGCTTTCTCTTGGCGCTGGCCCACCTCCAGGCAGGGCAGGCTGCGTACAGGGAGTCTGGGTCATCTCCTGTAAACATCTGCCTAGGCCGGCCAGTTTTCGCAGTGGAGTGGATGTGGAGTAGCTGGGGTTGAGAAACGGGATTAGTGGGACCACCTTGCGCTAGAGAAGAGTCGTTTCCCGGCCTTTTCCGTGCCCGTGGGGGCCACCTCATGCTGGGAGGTGGCTGGGGACCTGTCCCACCCCCGCAGCAGGGCAGTCCTCGGTGTATCTGGCTTGCGAGAAGCGTGCGAGGGAGCGAGGGGCTGGATGTGGTGGCTTAGAAAGGCGTCAGCCGCTGCGGAGCGAGCCTGCCAGCTGCGCCGCGGGAGCTTTGGCTGGGCCGCCTCTCCAGCGGACGAGACCAGCAGCGGAGGAGTTTGCAGGGTGGATTCGCAGCGGGTGTGTAAACTGTCAGCGCCTTGCTCATGTCGGAAGAGCGCTGACAAATAGACTCTCTCCCTGCCTGTCTCCAGGCATCTGTCCTGCGTCTGACAACTACTGTCACCCCCTGCTTCCAACGAGGATGCTGGAACCACGTGGCCTGTAAGGCTTTGCCTCAGGGTGGCTGCTCCTTCCTGGGGTACCCAGGCGCTTTTGTTCTCCATTTTGATGCTGAAGCCCTTTAAAAGACAAATAGACTTAATTTTGCTCTGGAACGTAAGAGCTGAGTCTAAACTCCTGGGCATTACCTGCTTGGGAGTGTCACTCTGCGCTAGTGTCACTTATAAATGACACTGTCACGTAAATCCAAACCTGGTAGTGTCCGTGGAGCGAAGGAGCCCAAGGTGCCCGAAACGGTGGTGTAAAGGGCTGAACCTCTTAGGCTGTTGTGTCATTGGTGTGAAAGGTTCTCAAACCCGCCCCCAGGTTTTGTGCAACTGCAGCTTTTGTTACCGATAATCCAGGGGACAAAGGTGACTTTAGATGCCGTGGCAGGTGAGAACGGAGCGTGGCAGGCGCAGGGTCCTCGACAGCTGCCGAGCTTTTGGGGGAGGGAGGTGCTGCATGGGGGGAGGCTGGGCAGGTTCGGTTCTGTTTCTTTCCAAAGTCAAGACGCCGCAAAGTGGCGCTTGGAACCCAAATCGTGGACGGTTCAGGGTCCCAGTGGATCTCCAGTCAGCAGAGCTTTCACCAGCGCCTTGTACCTGTAGGCCGAGACGCTGAAGCCGCTGGGAACCAACCACCAAGCCCCTAAGGCGCCAGCCCGCTGCTGCTCTGCCAGCCCCGTTGGGGGCCGGTGTTGGAGCCAGCCTTGTCCTGGCACGGTGTGAGGTGACAGGACCCTGCCCGTGCCCCCCCCGCCCCCTGGGTCACAGCACACACACACACTGAGGAGAGATGTGGGGACGGTGACGGTCCCAGCAGCTCTGGTGATAACTCCTGTGCGGGGTGGGGGCTGCCCCTGTGCCTCCCCCCTCCCCCCGGGGGTCCAGTCGACTGAGCTGGGCTCTGGGGGGGGGTCCCACGGCCGTGAGTCTGCTGTGATGGCGAGGGCAGGTTGGGAAGGGGGGAGATGTGCAGGCAAGGCGCGGGCCGGGCAGCGTTGCCACATCACTGCCTGGCCCGAGCAGGGAGCAAAGTCCTGGGGGCTGCTGGAAACGTGGCTGAGCTCAACCCCGTGGGCTCCGTGGGGTGTGGAGGGGCTGGAGCCCCCGGCGGGCGGCTGCCCCGGGCTCTCCCTGGGGTGCTGCTGCCTGCTGAGAGCAGCGTGGGCTGCCCAGACAAGGCTCTCCCCAACCAACGCTTCGTTAGGCTCTGCTCATCGCCCCGCGTGTCCCCTTCCAGGCGACGGTGGCCGTCACCCATCGGTGTTTCTCCCACTGTTGGCCAGTGCTGACCCCTCTGCCTGCTGGCGCAGGGGCTGGGGGGACAGGGACTCCCCTGCCACCCGCAGGGCAGCGAGGCGGCCTGCACGGGGTAGGCCCTGCTCCGCCGGCGCTGAGCGTGTGTGGTTCCCGGCCGTCGGCAAACGGAGCCGGCTCCTCTCCTCTCTGCCGGCCGCTTGGCAGAGGGTGGCCCCACGTCCGGGTGGCCCCCAGCCGTACAGGCAAGGAAGCAGTGCTGGGCCGAGCCCGCAGAGAGAATGAAAACTCAAGCCCTGCAACACTCTAATTCTGCTCTGCCCCTTCCCCTCCGTGCAGGCAGCCGGGAGCCCACGGCCGAGCCCAGCCAGGACGACCCGGCGAGCAGCCCGGCTCCGGAGCGCCCCGCGGACGCCCTGCCCGGGGAGCAGCACAACAGGCAGCACGGGCCAGGTTGGTCTCCCTGGTGTGGCCAGCACCCGGCAGAGACCCTGTGGAGGAGGCACGGGCCATGGGCCACGGGGCTGGGCTTCCATCCACCCACAGAGCTGTTGGCTTCAGGCACCTCTGGTCCAACCCTGCCAGTGCTTTGGGCATTGCCCGAGTCACGGCGAGCTGGAGCTTTTCAGGGGTCCAGCTCTCGGCGCCAGTGCTGGGGTAACCCTGGGCCCCTTGGTTTGGCTCTGCGTTGCTCTTACCTGTGCGGAGGGGCCTGATTCGGTAAAACTGCAGCGAGGAGGGAGGGTGTTTCCCCCTGAACTGGGAAAACGTCGCCCTGGAAGGTCCATGTTCCGGGAGGGATGTTCTCCCTCGACTCAAGCCGAGTCTGCCCCTTCCCAGCCCTGGGAGCCGCAGTGCTGAGCCCCGGCCCTCCCTGCCTGTGCCATGGTTAACGCCTTGGTCCTGGTTTTTCTCGTACAGCCCCTCGCACGCTCACCCACCCACCCACCACCGTGTGCCTCCCTCGAGGGCACGCGTGGCTCTCCCGGCTCGGAGGGGCCTCTGGCAGGGCCCTGGGTTGGGCAGGGTGCTCCAGGGGCACATTCCTCCCACCGCTGTCCCGGCCCTCCCCCCGAGCAGCGTATATGGGCACCGAGCGAGCACCGACGGCCGGGCCGTGCCCATCCTCACCGTGCCTGAGCTGGCAGCGTCCCTGCCTGCGCGGCGGGGTGGCGGGGTGTGAGCTGTACCTGCTCCTTGCCGCAGCACCCGGGGCCGTGGATCCCACTGGAGGGGCTCCCCGCTGTGCCGGGGTTTTGGCTGGCCGCCGCAGCAGCCCGCTCCCCAGGTGGGAGCCACACATGGGCAGAGAAGCCCACCCTAAACCGGCACCGTGTCGGGGTGTGCCTGCCCGTGAGCGGGGCTCTGCGACACCGTGGGCAGGAGAAGGGGCCGGTCAGTCCTTGGATTGGTGGCCGCGATCCGGGTGGTAGTAACGGAGCTGGTGCTTTCCCCCTCTGTGCCTCAGTTTCCTTCTCCTCCCGCCTCGCCTCGTGCACGCAGGTGCTGCCTGTCCCCCTGCCCGCTCACGGACCTGTCGCCTTGGGGCCGCGCTGAGCTGCTGCTGCCCTCCGGACGTGGCCGGGACCCCCCTCTGCCCCGCTTGCCCGCGGCTCAGCCGTGTGCTTCCCTTCCAGGAGGCGGGCTGGCTCCTGCCGCCGAGGCGCGGGAGGGTGGCCAGGTGACCAGTGACTCCGAGGGGGACGTGTACTGCGACACCCTGGAGCAGATGGAGCCTGAGCAGGTAACAGAGGGCTGGGCAGCGCCGGGGGCCAGCTGCCCCGCGGCGGTGGCTCTGCCTGCTGCCAGCCCTGCCCTGCCTGCACCGTACAGGCAGGTGGCTCCGTCCTGCCAGCTCCCCCGGCTCTGCACGCTGACGCTTGGCACCGCCATCCTGGGAGCCCAAAACCAACGGGGCCACCCGACTGCACCCCTCTGTGCTCTGTGTCCCTCTTGCAGCCTGGTCCCTGTCAGCGAGGGGAGGCTGAGGAGCCCTCGGTGCGCCCCAGCACCACCCACAGCCCTCCTTGTTCCCGCCGTGTGGCTCCAGTGGGGCACTGGTGGGCAGAGCGAGGCCAGTAGCCCCAAGCGGGGGTGGTGCGGGCACCTTGCTTGCACCCCTGCCCCTCGCTCCCTGCTCCCTGCTGCCACCGGCAGCGTTCGGCACTGGCGGTGCTATGGTGAGGCTCGGCAGATCCAGGGGGCAGGAGGGGGGAAGCCGCCCGGCTGCCTGGCTTCTGCTTGGAGCTCTTTTGCCTCTCGAGCCCGGGCATCTCGCTTCCCTCTGGGGTTCTGCTCTGTTGCCTTCCAGACCAGCTGCTGACTGGTGTTGCTGGTGGGATTTTGGCTCCGCTCCACCCCTGCATGCCCTCCACCGCCCAAAATGCCACCACGGGGCAGGGGGAGAGACAGCACCGCTGCCCCACTGTCGCCTGCCGTGCCCCTGCAGCCCCCGGGGAGGCAAGCAAGGGGTCTCAGGGCCCTTCTCTCCCCTCGCACAGGCTGGGCGGCTGCTGGGTCTCTCCCCAAACGGTAGCATCCAGGCCGGGCCTGAGCCCCCGACGCCCCGCGGTGCTGGGCAGGGAGAGCGGGGCGAAGGCCGAAGACTGGAGGGCAGGAGCAGCGCTGGCCTGGCAGCCCTCGGCTCCCGGAGAGGTGGGTGCAGCGTTTGGCTCCTGCGCGCCTTCCTGCTGCTCCCTCCCCACCTCCCGGCCAGCAGGGCCGGACCTCGGGGGGCTGTGAGGGGGCTGAGTGGAAGGGTGGGGGCTGCGACCACCGACAGGGAACGGCGTTTGGAGCCAGTGCCCAGGGGTGGGTCGTTCAATAGCCACAAGGAGTCCTGAGCGTCCCCTCCCTTCGCCCGTTGGTCCCCGAGGGGTTCGGTGTCTTTACCCCTCTAGGGGACATCCCCTGGTTGCCCGTTTCTCACAACGGTGGTGAATCGCCTGAATTTGGGGGGTGCTCTGCTGGTTCCTCCCCAGCAGCCGGGTACGGCGTGCGGATCCCCAGCTCCTGTGCTCAGCTCCTGCCTGGGGCTCCCGCTGCCACTGTCTTTGCCCGGTGCCTTTGGGTGCGGGTGGTGCTGAGGGGACAGTGGGTGAAGCTGGGCCCCTGAAGCCACAGGTCCCGGGGACACCCCGCTCCTGCGGTACCTCTCCCCCAGCGCTGCTGCCGGTGATTGGGGACAACGAGGCTGTGCTGCTGCGGAGAGGGGGACAAGGAGCCTCCTGCCAACCTCTGCGGCTCTCCCTGGACACATCCCTGGGGGCTTTCTGCTCCAGGGTGGCATTGCCACTGTCACCTGTGGGACGACAGGGGTAGTGCCGCCACCTCACCGGGGCACAGCCCACCCGTCTTGCCCTTCTCGTCCCCGCCCACTGGGCTGCTTGGCCTCGGAGGTACCTTGTGACGAGGCCGATAAAGCCGGGCTTGGCCGTCCCCCGGGGTGCCGGTGTGCCTGGGGGCTGCCAGCGAGCCCCTGCCTGCCTCCCGCTCGCGGTGCGGGTTGTCCGGGGGTTTGCCGGGGCGCAGCCGGGTGGGTCTGGGCCCTTCGCTGAGCCCCAGGGCCTGGCAGGGAGGCAGCGGCGCAGGCAAGGCCCCTGCCTGCCGTTCGGCGTCCCAGCTTCGCCAGGGTGACCCACGTGCGCTGCTGCACCCGCCACATCGGTGGGCTGGAGGTCACCCACTGCCGCCGCCGCTGCGCTGGGGGGACGTGGTGGCCCGTGTCACCGGGGACGGGCCCGGTGCTGGCTGGCGGAGGGGGCTGGGCTGGGCTGGGCTGGGAGCTCCCGGCTGTGCCCGGCGCAGCTGCGGTGCGGGCACCTGAGATCCATCGCTCACCATTGGGCGACAGCACCCAGAGAGGGCCGTGCCAGCCCTGGGGGTCCTCGGGGAGCATGGGGCCCGATCCGGAGGGTCAGCCCTGCCACGTGCACCACGTGCCTGCCCCGCCGCCGCTGAGCAGTGCCCGGCTTTGTGCCCCGCAGGTCTCACCGGGGGAGACCAGGATGCCGGGAGCGCCGCCGAGCTCACCCAGGGGCTGTCGGCGGAGCTGGACGCTCGCGTGGCCGGCACCGTCCGAGCCCTGCAGGACGACATGCAGCGGGTGCTGGAGCGCCTCAGCGAGCTGGAGACGCTCGCCTCCGCGCAGGTAACGCATCGGGCCACGGTGCCCGCGCCGGTGTGGGCCAGGCCAGCAGGGCTCGGCTCCCGTCCCTGCAAGCAGCCAGCCCCGGGTGTGGAGAGACCTCGGGGTTTGGTGGCACATCCCGGCGGGGCGGAGGCTGGTGCTGCTCTGATGTGCCCCGAGGTGGAGGCAGGGAGCTGAGGTGCAGGCAGGGAGCTGAGGTGCAGGCAGGGAGCTGCTCTCCCCATCATTCCCATCGCCCCAGCCTGGCTGCACCAGGGGGATCCCTCGCTTCTCCCCGTTCCCTCCCTCTCCCCAGGGACGCGGGGGCTGGAAGGGGGGTGCCCGGCCTCGCCTGCAGCCCAAACCCTCTCCTGTCTTGCAGGGGGACGCAGCTGGGACCGACCCTGGCCAGTCGCTTGCTCCACAGGTGAGTTGGAGGTGGAGGCGGTGCTGCCTGGTGGCCCTGCTGCCCCACGCTGCCCCCCCCCGCCCCGGAGGGGCCCACGGGGGCCTGGAGAGACAGCGTAGAGGGGTGTCAGGTCAGGGAGGGGACCCTCAGCCGGGGAGCAGGTGACATCCCTGGGGACGTGTCCCCGGCGTCCAGGCACTGGGGATGACGGTGTTGATGCAAGCTCTCCGCAGGATGATGGGTGTGACAAGGACTGCTGGGCTGTGACAGTGGCCCGCTGCCGTCTGCCTTCCAGCGGAGGGCTGGGGGGGGGATGTGTGGTGACACCTTTGTCCCCCTCCCCACACCGCCTCTCTTTCTCTGTCCCCTCCCCAGGAATCGTCCCCGTGGCCCCTGACGGTCTCCCCGCGCACCCTGCTCTTCCTCGTCACTTGGCCTTTCGTCACCCAGTGGCTGCTGCGCCGCTGGCAGGGCAGGAAGAGGTGACGGCCACGTCCCCGCTGCCACCAGCCCTCCTTCCCCCTCCTGCTTAGCATGAGCCGGGGAAGCGCCACGGGATCGACAAGGGAATGGCCTCACCCAGCCACGGGGGTCTCCGGTGGTCCGGGACCCCAGCCCCGAGGGAGGGGCAGCCACCACGCACCGCCGATTGCCACCGTCACTCTCAGGGTCTCGCCAGCACCGCCGGGATGGCAAAGGGACCGGCCGTCCTTGGGGAGCGGGACGTGGGACCCCTAAATGGGATCCCGCAGGATCCTCTCACTACCGTGCATGGAGGGACCAGCTGCCCACCGGCACCGCGGCCCCGGCGCTGGGCGGGGGGCAGGGGACAGCCACCATCCCTGTCCCCGGAGACCGGTTCCATGAAGCGCTTGAACATCTGAACCTGCCTGAATTAAAGCTGCCTTTTCAGTCCAGCCCCGGCTGCCTGCTGCCCTGCTGCTGGGGGGGGGGACAGCTGTCACCGGGGCCACCCCCTTGTCCCCGCAGTGGGCAGAGGGGCACGGTGGCAGCTCCCTGTCCCCGTCTCTGCCAGCCCTGGCCATGGCTGCCAGGTCCCTGGTGCAGGGGGGACTGTCCCCAGACCCCAGCCTCCCACACCGGTTCCTGTCCCCATCTTTGGGGCCCACGCCAGGCGGGTGGCAGTGCCACCGCGAAGAGGGCGGGTGCCCCCGGCCCCCAGGGGACCCACCGCGCTGCCTGACAGCAGGGGCCCGGGAGGGTGGGGGCTGTTGGGGACATCCCCCCCCTAGCCCCGGGGCCTGGCAGTGCCACCCTGGGGGTCCCCGGCAGCCACTTCCCCCAGGCCTTCGTGCCGTGGCCCCGCTGCCGTGGGGGGTGCAGCCGGTGCGGGGGGGGTGTGTGTGGAGCTGAGTAGGGCAGGGGCCCCCCCCGTGCTGCTGTCACAGCGGGTGACACAGCCCCCCCCCCCCCTGCGGGCTGCCCCCCACCCCCTTGGCCACGGATCCCCTGGGACTGGCCCAGCTCGCCCGTGGGTCCTACGGGGTGCCCCGCCCGCCATGTCACTCCCCCAGCCGTGAGTCCCCCCATGCCCCCCCCCCCCCCCCTCCGCCATGTGTCGTCCCCCCCCAAGGCCTTGGGTCCCCCAGGGATGTCCCCCCCCCCCGCCATGGTTCTCCCACAGCCCAGCCCCTCCCGCCCGTGGGTTCCCAGGCCGTGTGTCCCCCAGGGTGCCCCCCCCATGACCCCCCCCGCGCCGTGGGTCCCCCCCACGGCCCCCTCAGCCATGTACCGCCCCTCAAGGCCGTGGGTCCCCCAGGGCTGCCCCCCCCCCCCCCCCCGCCATGGCTCCCCCATGGCCCAGCCCCGCCCGCGGCCGTGGGGCCCCAGGGACTGTGGTGGGGAGGGGGGACACGACACGACACCGGCACTGCGGGGGTGGCAGGACCAGGACCAGGGCCAGACCTCCAGCCCCCCTCCCCCCACCCCCCCCCGCGGGCGGACCCAGGCGTCCGGGAGCGCCGATCAGCGTCGCCCCTGCAAAAAAAAAGGGACGCGGTGCCTTTAAGGAGGGACTTCTTTCCGCTCAGGTTTGTTTACATCTCCCTCCGCGCGGCTGCAACTCGGCACCCAGCGCGGCCCCGGGATTCCTCCGCCCGCCCCCCTCCCCCTCCAGCCCGCCCGCCCCCTCCCCGGCCCCCCCGGGGCCTCCCCGCCGCCCAGCCCGTTACAGCCCCTCTGGGCCGGGGCCGGTGAGCCCAAGCACAGCCCGGCGACTCCTCCGCGGTGCGGGGACTCCTTTCGGGCCGCCCCACGGGCTCGCCGCGGGGGGGGCGGGGGCGCTGCCCTCGGCGCGGCCCTGAAGGTCGCCGGACGCGCTCGGCACCGCGCACGGGGGCGCCCCTCCGCCCGTGGTACGGCCCGGCACCGCCCCCGCCCCCTCGGATTGGCGACGCCGCGCGCGAGTGACGTCCGGCGCCTCCAATCGTTACCCTCCTCCTGCAGCGGCCGGGGGCCGGGGCCCAGCAGACGAGCCTGCCCTCCGCGCCCGCCGATTGGCCGCAGGGCGGCACCGCCCGCGTGCGGGCAGCCGTAGTGGCGGCGGCGGGCGCGCGGCGGGGGCGGGGCACTGCGGGTCCCGGCGTGCCGCGGGGCGGGGCCGGCACCGCGCCTGCGCGGGGCGGGGCGGGGCGCGCGCGTGTACTTAAGGCGGGGGAGCGGGCGGGGAGCGGCAGTCGGGAGCAGGCGGCGGCGGCGGCGGGTGGCAGCGCGGGGCGGGGTGCGGCGGCGGGGGGGAGGTGGCGGCGCGTGCCATGCGCGCGGGGGGGCGGGCCCGGCGGCGTTAACCCCTCGGCGACCGGCGGCGGTGACCCCCGGGGCCTCGGCCCCGCGCCATGGCCCGGGCGGCCTGAGGTGGTGTCAGGAGCGGGTGGGCGGCCCCATGCGGCGCGGGTAGCGCTGGTCCCCCGAGGCAGCGGAGCCGAGAGCCATGGCTGAGGCGGCGCCCGCCGAGCCGGGGCCGGAGCCCCAGTGCGAACCGGAGCCCCGCTGCGAGCCCGAGCCGCCGCGGCCGGAGCCCCAGGCGGAGCCCGAGCGCGGCGACGCGCCGGCAGCGGACGGTGAGGCCGGGCGGCTGCCACCCCCCGGGGCGGAGGAGGCGGCGGCGGCAGGAGCGGAGGGCGCGGGCGGCGCCGAGGGGCGGCCGTCGGCGGGCGGAGCGGCGCGTCCCGGCCTGGGCCCGCGGTACCGGTCGTCGGTGGGTCGTACCGAGGAGTGGCCGGTGAAGAAGAAGCACCGTCGGCGGCCGTCGAAGAAGAAGCGGCGCTGGAAGCCCTACTCGAAGCTGAGCTGGGAGGAGAAGCAGCAGTTCGACGAGCGGCAGAGCCTCCGCGCCTCCCGGCTGCGCGCCGAGATGTTCGCCAAGGGGCAACCGGTGGCTCCCTACAACACCACGCAGTTCCTGATGGAGGACCACGACCAGGAGGAGCCCGACCTGAAAACCGGGCTGTACCCGCGGCGAGCGGCCGCCAAGTCGGACGACACGAGCGAGGAGGATTTCCTGGAGGAGGCGGCGGAGGAGGACGGGGGCAGCGACGGGATGGGGGGCGACGGCAGCGAGTTTCTGCAGAGGGACTTCTCGGAGACCTACGAGCGGTACCATGTGGAGAGCCTGCAGAACATGAGCAAGCAGGAGCTGGTGAAGGAGTACCTGGAGCTGGAGAAGTGCCTCTCCCGCATGGAGGAGGAGAACAACCGGCTGAGGATGGAGAGCAAAAAACACGGGGGGGAAACGGCGGAGACGGCGCGGGTGCGGCAGCTGGAGCTGGAGGTGGACAGGTTGCGGGCCGAGAACCTGCAGCTGCTGAAGGAGAAGGACCTGCCCGGGCAGGAGAAAGGCCCCTGCAAGCTGGGGGAGTGACCCTGGGGCGGGGCGGGGGGCCGGGGCCGTGGGGCTGGGGGGGGGGGGGGGGGCTTTTTACAGTGGTGGGGGGTGATTCTACACATCTGTACAGAGATGCCGCGGACCCTTTTTAACGGGAATAAAGCGCAGCTGGGGAGCGGGGGGCTCCCCCCCCTTCGTGAGGTGGCTGTGGTGGGGCGATGGGGGGGGGGGTGATGTATCGGTGATGTTTGGTTTATGATTTTATTTTTTTTGTGTCTAAACCAAAAAAAAAAAAAAAATCCCCAGGAAAGCTGTAAATTGGCCAAAACTGACTATAAAAAATTATAGAGGTCTAATAAATTTAATTACTTGTAACTGTAACGGTTTTGGTGTGATTTCTAGAAAACAGGGGTGTTCCAGAAGGGAATACGTGGGAATTATTTTCATGATGTTATAACTGGTCTGTGGTGGTTGATTAAAATTAACTGTAACCTCCCAATTTACCCTTTTTGTTAAATTTTTTTTTTCCCTTTAAGTTCTGCTCCTACTCCATGAGCTGAAAGAGTTAAAAATACCTGGCAGAGGGGTAACAGCTCTTAATACCGTGTAGAATGGACAGTGCCTACACCTCTGGTGTGTTAATAATCTGGAGTAGATTCATTTGCCTAAAGGCTTGCTTAAACTTAACTCCATTTCCTCCCAGGTCTGCAGGAACTCAGGTCAGTTAAACTGCAACTGGGCAAAAACTAACTAAAAAAAAGTAAGCTACAAGTGAGGGGGGAAAAAAAAAAAACTTGGAGTTTTGGAGCAGCCCAGGGAAAAGTTTTGGTAGTCAGCACTTGGCCTCCGAAATGGCTGACGAGGAGGGATCGGTGGAAGGGAACGCAACGGCTCAACCTTTTACTTCCCTGTGGCTGTACCTGGGAGGGGAAGGAGGAGAGGAAAAAACAGCAGGAGATGCTCCAGGCAGCTGTGGGGTGGGTTTTGGGGGAAAACAGGTAAATTAAAGGACAAAGTACAGCCCAGAGTCAGGCCCCTCCATTAATTGGAGGCTGTTGGGCTCAAAACAGGGAGTGTGTGCTCATGAAACTTGGATGAGGAGAGTCGGGATCAACTGGGGTGACCCCCCCACCCCTCCGTACAGCAGGGGGGAAAACCAGCCCTTTTATAAAAAAAACGGGGGGGGGGGGAAATCTAGGGGAGGAGGGGACAGAGGTGGCCCCAGCGCTGCTGTGCAGTGCTGGGGGGGGCGGGAATTGGGGGGTTCAAAGCAGCTGAGGGACTTGGCTTGAAGGATCACGGGAGGTTTTGAACTTGAACCTGGTAAAACCCGACCTGGTCTGGGGCCTGTGGCAGCATCGGGGGGGGGGGGGGGGGGGGAAGCAGAAGGAAAGGGAGTCGAGGGCTACTTGCTCAGGAGCCTGGTAGCCACCCGCGCTCCCTTCGCCTCTGCCATGACATCATCTGGCAGAGCCAGCAGCCGGTGCGCTGCGGAGGGAGGCAGCACCGCGCCAGCCCGGCGGCACCGCACGGCGAGAGGCGACGAGCTCCTCGGGATCCTGCCGGCCGGGAAGAGCGGCACCGGAGCCTGGGTCCTCCTCCTCCTCCTCCTCCGTCCGGGGGGGGTTCACCTCCCCGAGCAAGCGATGCCCTCTCCAGCCACGCTGCCTGCGCTCCTCCCGCTCCCCGGGGCAGGCCGGCCGGTGGCAGGTGCCGAGCTCCCCCAGCACCTCGGACGTGGTTCTTGGCACCCGGATAACGCGGAGAACCGAGCGCCAGGGAACACCAGCAGTCGCTGCAGCACGACGGCTGTTGCACAGCGATGGTGTCACCAAGCCCAGCGCACCCACGGGGTTTGCCCTCCCGTCGTCTTACCCCAACCTCGTCACATTTAACTCCTAGGAATAATAAATGATCTGATTTATCCGCAGCTGCTTTAACAAACAGCACTTTAAAAAAAGCCCTAAAAGTACCGTAACAATCAACCCTCCAACCTGCTTTGACTCCACCAACTTTTCCTACTTTATTCCGTGCTGTGTTTTAACGAGAACGAGCCTTCCCACGGCCCAGGGTACCCCATCCCCACCCCAGGGGGTGTGCGGGAACGGCCCATCACCTTCCGAAGGCTCGTTCCAGCTGCCGTGTCCTGGCAGCCGCAGCCCGATGGCATCCGGGGACCTTTGAAACCCGGGTCACTAACGGGCAGGGGGCTCGGCCCCGCTTCGCCTTCCCGGCCGAGGGGAGAGCTCGCCCGCCCCAGCCTCCCCGCGAGCTCTGGAGCTGGTCCGGAGGAGACGGGAGCTCCACTGCGGCTCAACTGTTTGAGAGGAACAAATAAAATCTCAGAGATCGTCAGAGATCAAGGTGCCGCAGCGCCGGCTGCGATGTGGTATCAAAGGGCAGCAAGTAGTCCCTCCTGACGAGGAGGCAACGCGCTGCCTTAACGAGTGGAGGGCGAGAACCTCCCTGGAGGGCAGGGCAGCGGCGCTGCCAACCCTCGGAAGCACAGCCCTTCGCTTGCTGCCACCACGCGGGTCTTCCCTGGGTTGTTGGAGCCAACGGGCCTTCACTCCGGCTCCTCCGGGGAGCCCAGGAACGCCACCGGCGCGGCAGCGCCCCCCGCTCTCCCCGAACGGGCCGTGGTGGCGGGGCCAGCGGCGGGAGAGGCTCATGGCCGCTCTGCCGGCCGCGGGAGGACAACGCCAACACCGGCCTTGCGGCACTCGGGGCGCAGAGACCCTCTGGGCCAAGGGGCTTCCAACGTTCCTCCCCTGGCAAGGGCTCCCGTGCCGAGGGAAGGACTGCGTGCGTGTCCGGGGAGAGGGAGAAACCACTGCCCAAACGCAAAAGAAAAGGGGGCAAAGCCCTCCCGCCTGCAGCCACCGCCGTTCTTCCTCGACCCAGGGGCGACGCGGCGTCAGGACGGAGCAGCTCCCGGCTGCAAGGGCAGCCGAGGAGGAAGTGAGGCGGCAGCAGCCCGGCCGAACAGCCCGGTAACGCCACAACGGGTGCGGCGGGAAACCGAATCCTGCCCCTTCGCCCCGCGCTGCTGCCCTCCCGGCCAAGGAGCCTCAAGGAGCGGGTGGCCGGTACTCACCGGCGCGGCCACGGGGTCCCGTTAAACCCGGCTGTTCGATATTCCGGGTGGTCCAACGCCGGGCTACGGTGCTGACAGCAGCGCTGCTGTCCTGCCTGGGACTCACTGCGCCTCACGCCGTGGCTTTATGCTCTGAGGACGCTCATGCAGCTGCTCGGGGTGTCCTGGCGATTCTCTTGCGGCAAGGCAAGCGGCATTCTGGTTAAAAAAAGAAAAAAAAAAAAGAAAAAAAAGAAAAAAGAAAAAAGAAAAAAAAGAGGAGAATCAGCGAGCCCTGCACATGGAAGAGGTTTCCCGACAAGGCCATCACCGAGAGCTGGTGGGTTTCGGTCCCTCTGCAACACCCCAAACCCTGGCTGTTCGTGTTCGCTCCCTTCCTGCTCCCACCCTACAAAAAAACCCCCAACAGGCCGGGTAGGTGCAAGGCCCACAGCTTGAACTACGCGTAACCCTGATTAGTTTGGCAAAATCAGCTTGAAATTAGATCTTCAGCTGCCGTGTGCCTGCGAAGACACACGCGGAGATAAACCTCCCAGCTTTCACAACGCAGCGGTTTATGAAGATACGAAGCTTCGGCGTTCAGGACCTAATAAAGCAACACAGGAGTCAAAAATCATCAGCAGAGTCGTAACAACAAAGCTTCTTCTTCCAAAAAGTGCATAAATGTAAAATAATCCAGTTCTTAACTGGAAGAGTCCACATGTGACAGCGCAATCCTCACTTCCACCAGAAGCCTCCAAAACCTCACTGTTTTACATCTAAACCAGGTCCCGTTAATGCCCGGGGATGAGCCGGCATTATCTGCCTTCCGCAGAGGGAAGCAAGCGCAGCTGAGGCTCTTGCTTCAAGAAACCGGCCTGTAACGCAACCAGGAACTCACCCCAGGCTCCCCACGCTCATCGGGGAGCGGAGCAGAGGCTGCTCTCAGCTCAAGAACTTCCCAGTGCTGAGGTTTGTTTGGGGTTTTTTTGGTTGGGTTTTTTTTTTGTTTTTTTTGTTTTTTTTTAAATGAGTTGTTGGTAGTTATTTATTTTTTTTAAACAGGCTTTTTTTTTGACTTTGCACAGGAAAAAAAAACCCACTCAGTCCTTTCCACAGCCCTCGTTTCCACCAGCCAGAGGAGTGGCCTTTATAACTCAAAGACAAGGTTCGTCCTGTTTATTATCAGCATGAAAAGTTACCCCTTCGGCCCCGGCAACAGGCGAACGCTTTTGTGTTTCAGTCCCTCCAAGCACCACAGCTGTAATTGCTGCCTCCGTAGACGGCAGCAGGCGAGGGGAGGCCATATTAACTGAGATCCACTGGATCCAGCCGGGGAGAACCCCCTCCGGGGATCCAGCCGCGGCTCGGCTCAAATGCGTGAAACAAAGGATTAAATTTGAGGGATTATTTTTTTCCCCCGCAACGCAGTGTATCAGGAGGGTGTTACGCGATGGCACGGCAGCTGACAAGCCGCTATCACCCTTCCAGGAAACATGTTTTCTGACCCAAATCTCCCTTTCAATACAAACTGCGCTGTTCCTCCCCACTCCGCTCCCACCGCGGGTCAGGCAGGACCCAGCCCTGCAGGGAGCTCGGGCTGCTGCTGTCGAGCAATGTTCAAATACTGTTTAACGCCGGGTTTGCTACAAAAATACCCCCCACCAGCCCCCCCCCCCGCCCAGTATTACAGGTGAGGCCGGAGCCGAGGCGCCGCTTGCAGCAGAGCCACGACGTGAAAACCCGCGGAGGCCGAGGAGGGCCGGGCCGGGCCGGGCCTCCCCCCGCCCCACCGCGCACTCAGACCCCGGGAGAAGGCCACGGCGCCCCCGGCGCTTGTCCGGGTCTCCCCCGGTTCCAGATGGGCTCTCCCCGTCCCCGGAGCTCTGACAGGGCGAGCGGCCGGTGGCGGACGCGGCGCCACCGCCCACCTCAGAGCCGGCGGGGAGACCCGTGCTCCGCTCCCGGGGAAAGGGAGGCCCGGCCGGGCCGCCCGGCGCTCCAGGCTTGGCGCCGCGGAGGAGCCCCCCCCGCCGCCGGTCCCCGGCCGCTCACCGGCCTCGCCGCGCCGCGCCCCCCCGCCTCCGCGGCGGGCAGCGAGGCCCGGAGCCGGCCTCCACACACACAAAATGGCGGCCGCCGCTCCCCCACCGCCCGCTCGGCCGCCATAGCCGGCGCCTCAGCCCTGACATCCTGCCGCCAATCAGATGCCGCCGTGCCGCTGCCTGACGGCTTGGCGAAGCCAATAGAAACGAGATTCGTAAAGGAAGAGGAGGGGCGCGCGTCCTCCGCGGGGTCTTATGGGGGCTGTAGTCCGCTGCCGCGGCATGGCGCCGGCAGCGGTTGGCCGCAGACTCGCTGTCCCATGATGCCGAGCGGCCCCGCCCGGGAAGGGCCGCATCCGGGCGCGGCGCGTTGCCGTGGCGACGGGTGGGGTGGGGCGGGGCCGTCCGGTGGCGGCGGGGGCCGGTCCCGGTCCCGGTCCCGGTCCCGGTCCCCGCCCCGCCCCGCGCTGCCGAGCGCCCCCGGCCCCGTCTCGGCCCAGCTGCCGCCGCGGGGGGGGGGGGGCCGGTACCGAAGTCTCCGCCGGGGCGGGGCGGGCTCCCGCCTCCCGCAGGCCCTGGTGCGACGGGGGGCCTTACAGAGCGGCAGAGGCCGGGAGCTGCGGGCCCTCCCCGGGCTCCCCTGAGCCCCTCGGCGGGGGCAGCGCCTCGGTTGGGCGGTCAGGGCCCGTCGGGCTCCGGGGAGGAGGTTTTTGGCTGGGATAGAGGCGTTGAAATGCCGCCCTGGGTGCTGCCCGGCCCGGCCTGGCGGTGGCACAGTCGGCCCGGGCCTCGCTCAAGCGGCCGGGGGGCGGTGGGGCGGCTCTTGGAAGGTGCCCGGCTCGCAGGGGGGTACCCCAGCTCCGAGGGACGGTGCCCAGCTCTAGGCCCAGCCTTCTACTTCAACCGTCTGGCGCTTAACTCTTTACTGCCTCTCTCCTCCCTCAGAACCGTTCCCGGATGGCAATTAGCAGACACGATCATAATTAGCAGGCACGGATGGCAATTAACAGACGCGTCTCCCGGTGGGGAACGTGGCCCCTTCAGCCGGCACGGCGAGGGCTGGGAGGTGGCGGTTCTTGCCCCAAATTGAGTCTCTGCCTCCTCCTCCTCCTCCCAGGGTGAGCCTAGGCTCCATCTTGGATCTCACATGGAGAGGAGCTTTTCCCAAAGAGCTTTTCCAAGTGGCTCTCTCGGCTTTGTCCCCAGGGCTCCGTTCTTGCCTCTGGCACTGGTAACGATCCTTGCGGGTGGCCTCGACCATGGGTGTTACGAGTGGGGTTTTCAGTCTGCGAGTATGTAAGGGAATAATGTGTATTTTGGGGGATTAAGACACATAAAAGGCAAAAATAAGCAATAAATGTTGCATAAAGGGGGGAAAAAAAAAAGGCTCTCCGTGTGGAGGTGGACATTTGGACTTTGCTTTCTCAGAGGGAAGTGTGGGGCAGGCTGGGCCCAGGCTGTGGTCTCTGTGTGATTTTGGGGGACAATGATGCAGGGAATTGGCCTGTGCAGCTGCTTGAAGCTTTTTGAATCAAGTTTTGCTGTTACAAAAAGACAAAGAGGTGTGTTTTTTTTTTCCTGGGATGGTAAACCCCCAAATCACCCCACCCCCCACCTCTTGTTCATGATTTTAGTGAGTGGGGGTTGATTGTGCTGAACCCTTTGGTTGGAGGGTAGGTGTTGGAAATGGCCTGGCTGTTCCTGAATGGAAAAGGGGATGGAGAGGTGTAAAATGGGCCAAATCTTGGGATTTGGGTGGGGAGGAAGGGGGCAGACCCACCTCTCCCCCTCTGACTGTCCCAGCATGACCCTGCTGTAGATATGGGGGACAGTGGGGGGCAGAAACCCCTTTTTCAGAGACCCGGGGGGGGGGGTGGGCTGTGAAGGAGGCTGGTGATGCTGGTGCCACATCCCACAAGGGAGCTCCCTGGTGTCACCCCTGGTGTGGGGACCGGGTGCCCCCAGCCCCTCTGGGACTCTCCCGGTCCCCGCTGGGCTCCGTGCCGGGGAGGCAGTGCCAGGCTGTGCCGGGAGGTGTGGGCAGGGCTGGCAGCCAGCGAGAGGCCCGGGCTTGCCCCGCGCTGCGGCGGCGGCGGTGGCAATGGCTGACACGGTGCCAGGGAACAGGAGGGGCCCTGGCGCAGCCCCTCGCCTCCTCCGGAGGGTTTTGTCCCTGTCCCCTCCTTGTCTGGGAGATGTTGGGGTCTTCATGGGGGGGACAGGAGGGAGGCAGAGCCAGGTTCCCCGGGGTGCTCCCCGGACACGGTCGTTGCTCCTTGCACCCCCTCAGCACACCCTGAGCTCACAGGGAACGGTCAGATGTGCTCCCAGTGCCGGCCCATCCCTACAGGCTGGAGGGACTCCCCTTTTTGGGGGGTTTTCTGTGTTGGGAGCGAGGTTTCGGTAGCTATGACATCAGCAACTCAGTCCTCCACTAGTGCAGATGGTGTTTGACTCCCTGCGTGTCCCATTTCCCAGGTTTTTGTGCCTTCAGAGGATCAGGTGACAACAACCCCCTCGGTCAGGGGTGTCTGTGCCGTGGGACCCCCCTGCTTGCTCCTGCCCTTCCCTTGCCTGCCGCTGCCCGAAGCAGAGAGCAAGGCAGAGGCACGGAGGGGTTTGCAGGAGCAGGGGAACCGCCTGGCGTGCTGATAACCCACACCTCCCGGGGTGCCGGACTTATCTTTCAGCCTCGTGGCCGTCCCGGCACAGCTGAGCCACAC
This sequence comes from Leptosomus discolor, assembly GCF_034619465.1. Taxonomy (NCBI): domain Eukaryota; kingdom Metazoa; phylum Chordata; class Aves; order Leptosomiformes; family Leptosomidae; genus Leptosomus; species Leptosomus discolor. The sequence goes on from NC_141415.1 coordinate 3,033,684, forward strand.
ACACACACACACACATGCGTGTGCCAAGTCAGCCAGCGCCCAGCTCCGGCCCCTCGGTCCCTCCATACGTGGCGTATTTAACGGTAGGAGCCACGGTGAAGCTCTCTGAGGTCACCATGTGCGATTATTTTTTGGCCCACGGGGTTGCCGTAAGGATCCGGAGGCAATCCCGCTCCCTGGGGTGCTCCAGGAAAGCGCCGTCAGTCCCGTCCCCCGAGCTGCTTCGCTTTCCCCGGGCTGGAGGAACAGGTTCAAGGTCCTGGCAGCACCGGGGGCTCAAGGCTGCACAGAGGAGCTGGAGGTTTGGCAGCCAAGCCCGTGCAGGGGCAGGCTCATCCCTGAGCTGCTGGTGCTGGAGGGTTTTGTGGTTTATAGCTCCGGATTGATTTTTTTTTTTTTTTTTTCCCATTTTGGGTCTTTTCCAGCTGTGTTTTAGCCTCCTCCACACCCTGGGGGGTCTGGCTGAACATGACTGGCTGGGTCTGGGTGCAGCCATTGCCCCGTCTGTCACCCATGGGTCCTCCTGCCCTTTGTGGCACCCAAAAGCCTGGGTGCCGTGACCCTTTCTGCACCTCTCGGGAATATTTTGGGGGCGTTGCGTGTTGTTTGTACAACCCTCAAGTTGCAGAACTGGCCTCCTGTGGGTTGGCAGACCCAGCTGGGTTTGCCCCCAGCCTCCGGGCAAGCTTTGCAGGGGGGAAGAAATGCTGTAGGTTGGATTTAAACCGCTGACATGGCGGGGTGTCTCCTTCCAGAGCAGTTCTGGGTCCGGATTTGCAGTCAGAAGGGGGGTTATCACACCGCAGCCCCGGGGATAGCGCAGCCCTGGATGAAGCAGGGCTGGATGGGACAGGGAGCTGCTTGTTGGGACCAGCCTGAGCTTGAGCAAAGCCTCTGGCGGCCGGGGCAGGGGTGGAGCGGAGGGAGCCCAACGCTGGCGACTGAGGTCTGCGAACAGCCCTGGCAGCCCCAGCCCCGAGCCCAGACCCAGCTCCTGGATGTGCCGCTCCCGGCATCGGCGCGGGCAAACGGGTGCCGTGGGCAGTGCCGTGGGCAGCGCCATGGCCGGGCAGCCGGTGGCCTGGCTGGGACATGGAGCCCTGCCCTGGGGACAGGCTGCCTGCCCTGCCTGCACGCTGCTGTTGGGAGCCCTTGGGTGCCTTCACCCCCCCCAACCAGTGCTGTCCCCAGGGCACCCGAAAGCCCAGCCTGCGACCCAGCTCGCCTCGATTTCTCCCTTCAGGCCAAAGCTGATGTGAAACATTTCCTGGCTCCGGCAATGCTCTCACACCTGCTTCCCACAGCCTGGCCGCCCAGCACCCATCTCCCCAGCACCCATCACCCATCCCCCAGGACCCTGTACCAATCTCCCATCACCCATCTCCCAGCACTCCCAGCCCCCATCTCCCAGCACCCCACACCCATCTCCCAGCATTCCCAGCTTCCCACATCCATCTCCCAGCACACATCTCCCAGCACTCCCAGCATCCCACATCCATCTCCCCAGCACCCATCTCCCAGCACTCCCAGCACCCCACACCCATCTCCCAGCGTTCCCAGCACCCATCTCCCAGCACTCCCAGCATCCCACATCCATCTCCCCAGCACCCATCTCCCAGCACTCCCAGCACCCATCTCGCAGCACCCCACACCCATCTCCCAGCATTCCCAGCATCCCACATCCATCTCCCCAGCACCCATCCCCCAGCATTCCCAGCATCCCGCATCCATCTCCCCAGCACCCATCTCCCAGCACTCCCAGCACCCCACACCCATCTCCCAGCGTTCCCAGCACCCCACACCCATCTCCCAGCATTCCCAGCACCCATCTCCCAGCACTCCCAGCATCTCGCATCCATCTCCCCAGCACCCATCTCCCGGCACCCCACACCCATCTCCCAGCATTCCCAGCATCCCACATCCATCTCCCCAGCACCCATCTCCCAGCACTCCCAGCATCCCGCATCCATCTCCCAGCACCCATCTCCTAGCACCCCGCGCCCATCTCCCAGAGCTCCCAGCACCCATTTCCCAGCGTTCCCAGCGCTCCCAGTACAAAGCTGCTCCCACCCGCCCCGAGCGCAGCGGGGCGCCAGAGCCGGCCACGTGTGCCACCGCCTGGCCCCGCCCACCGCAGCGAACACGGGTCTGGCCCCGCCCACTGCGTTGCGCAACTGCCCGGACCCGCCCCAACCCCGACGCCTCCGCTGGCAAGTGCCCCGCCCCCAGACTTAGCCCCGCCCCCCGCGCCTGCGCAGCCGGCCCCGCCCACAAGTGGCGCACCCAGTGCCTGGCCCGGCCCCCGTCCCTTGGACCCCCCTGTCCCCCAAGACCCCACGTGTCCCCGTGTCCTCTAAGTGTCCCCATGTCCTCTGAGTGTCCCTGTGTCCCCTGGACCCCCTGTCCCCCAAGTCCCCAGGTGTCCCTGTGTCCCCCACGTGTCCCCTGGGGCCCCCGCGTCCCCCAAGCCCCCACATGTCCCCATGTCCCCCACGTGTTCCCATGTCCTCTGGGTGTCCCCACCTGTCTCCATGCCTCCCTGTGTGTCCCCAGGTCCCCTGTGTGCCCTCCCCATGTCCCCCTGTGTGTCTCTGTGTCCCCTAGGTGTCCCCAGATTCTCTCAGGTCTCCTGTGGCTTCCGTGTGACCCCGGCCCTGGGGTCCCTGTGTCTCCTGCACCCCATGAGTCTGTGGACCCTTATGGCTTCCATGTCCCCCCCAACCCCATTGTCCCCTGCCTCTCCTGTGTCCCCTCCGTGTTCCCTGGTCCCCCCATGTCCCCTGTGCACCCCCGTGTCCCCATGTCCTCAGTGTTCCTGTGTCCCCATGTCCTCCATGTGCCCCCATGTCCCCTGTACACCCCTTGTGCCCCCATGTCCATGGTGTCCCCATGTTCCCATGTCCTCCACGTGTTCCCAAGTCTTCCATGTGTCCCCATGTCCTCCACGTGCCCCCATGTCCCCTGTGCACCCCAAGTCCTCTGTGTCCTCTATGTCCCCATGTTCTCCATGCACTCATGTCCCCCATGTCCTCCACACTGCCACATCACCCATGTCCCCACATGCCTGGCCTCAGCGCACACCCCGAGTGCTGCACCCCCAGACAATGGGGAGTGGGGAATTTGTCCCCCCCCGGCGTCATCGAGCCCATCCCTCAGGCACTATGGGATCATGGACAGACGGACACCCAGATCCTGGACTCAGAGAGCTGACCCCGTCCCCAAGAGCCACACGGTCACCCAGCGTCAAGGTCCACCAGCCGAACCCTGCGGCAGCAACATTTATTGTAGGACCTACAAAAAAGCAGAGGCAGCTCAATCCGCCCAGCGCCCCGCGCAAAGGGGGCCTGACTCAGCCCAAAGGCTGGGGGGGCTGCACTGGGGGGGGTGTGGGGGTGTGTTGGGGTGAAGCGGGGAGGCCCGGTGCGGCACCCGTGGGGAGAACAAGCGAGTTTGGGGTGTGGGGTGGGGGGTGGGGTGTCACCTAGAAATGCCATCCCGGCTTTGCTGGGGGCTCCTCCGGGCAGGTGGGCACGACATGATCACCCAAGCGGGAACACATGGATGCCCGGGTGTGAGTGCTGGTGATTATTGAATTAATATTATTAATTAATTAATTTTATAAGGCACAAGAAGAGGATGTCCATGGCGAGTAGTGCACCACCAGACATTTCGGATGGGCCACGTTCCCAAACCCGAAAGCAAAGGTGCAAGAAAGGGCCTGGGGTCGGCAGCCGTTAAACGAAGCTCCGTCGGTAACGAGGTTCCTTTTGAAGCTGGAAAACACCACGGGATGGGTGGATCTGCTCGTCCATTCCTGACCCCTCGCTCCTTAAAATCCTTCTGGCTTTTCCCACCGTTGATCTGAAAGTCCTGGGGATACTCCGGTAGATGAGATCAAGGAGAAATTTGGTTTAGAGCTTGAAAATGAAAGTGTCCTTATGCAGGCTCGGGGGAGGCTGAGCCAGGTTCTGCTCCCGTGGGAATTAAGGGCTGGGAGGGGGAGAACTGCTGGTGCTGGGCAATGGAGGGGTGGCGCTGGGGACAGGCATGTTGTTCCAGACCCGTGCTTGGCTCCAAGCCGCTTGTTGTCCTCATCGGATGCCGGGAAAAAAAAGATGTCTGTCTGTGGGTGACAAGAGGTCGAGTCCTGATGGTGCCCAGGGCGGTGGCCCGTCACTGTGCGGGGTCACCCCGGTGCCCCACGGCGCCCGCAGGGACCCCTGGTGTCCGTGGCGTTGTCCCATGGATGCGACTCTCCATCCAGAGGGGTGGGGTGGGAAGCGGCTCCTGGAGGATTCACCCTCCAGCCAAGCGCCGGCAGGGACGGCGGGTGCTGCCACCCCTCCGCGGGTCCCCCAAACCCCAAATCTTTTTTTCCTTCCTGTTTTTGCTCATTTTTGCTGCTCGTCACGGGAACGAGCATCGGGCCAACACTGACATCAAGTGGCTGCTGGGATCCCACGCACGCCTGGGCCCTATCCTGCCTCTCCCCGCGCTGGGAGCAGCCCGGCATCACCCGCGCGGCCTCGTCCTGCCCCGCGGAGCGACCTGGAGCCAAGCGGGGTCAGGAGCCGTGACCAGAGGTGCCCAACATCCGCCCGGCCGGGTCTCCGTCCCCCCCGTGGCCCGGCAGGCAGGGGCAGGCAGGATGCGGCCAGCCGTGCTCCATCATCCCCCCGCTGCCTGTCCCCCGCCAGGCCATCGCCGTGTCCTACTCCTGTCCCCGGCGTGCCCGGCCGCAGCAGTCGATATCCCAGCGGGGTTGAGCCGAGCGCGCCGGCAGCATCGCCGAGCGGGAGCATCCACCTCATCCCTCGCCCGTGGGGTGCTGGCGGGGATCCCCCCTGGCCACAGCACCCCCCTTCCACAGCGCTGCCTCGCCGGTGGCAAGGTCACGGTGACGGGCCCTGCCACCGCCTCGGCGCTGGGGACACTCGTCCTCGACGCCCTGCCGGCAGCCGTGGACTTTGTGCCGAGCGTGGGAGCGGCGGTGGTGACACGTCTGCCAGCGCTATCAGAGCCCCAAATCGCCCGTGAGACCCGGCTTTGGACAGCAGGTAACACCAGGGTGACATCCCCTCCGCTTGGGAAAATGCTGTGACATGGGGCTTCCCGGGGGGGGACAAGTCCCCCTGCGGTGCTGCTGCCCCATCCCTGGGTCTGGAGGCACCTCCAGCAGGCAATCACGGAGTTATCTGCATTTTCAAGTGGGGAAACTGAGGCACAGCAGTGCACCAGGTGCCAGAGCAGCCACGCAGTCCCACTTTTTGGGGAATAAATGCTGGAAAACCCCATTTTTTTCTCCAAATGATCAGGCTCAGAGGCCTGGAGGAGATTTGCAACAGCCTGTTCCCCTTCATCCTGGCTTCCCTGAACCCGGAGCTGAGCTCACCTGGGAAATCCCGGATGGGTTTTGGGGAGAGCAATGGCTCTGGTGAGATATTGGCTGCAGGTGGAGCTGGGAATAGGGGAGCAGGTGTAGGTGTTCAGCCCCTCTGCAGGAACCCACCCATGGGTGGGGAAGGAGGTGGAGGTGTGCCGGGGCTGGGCTGAGGTGGATTTAGCTCCCGAGAGGCTCTGAGGTCTGGATATGTGCTGGGAGGGCTGAGTTCTCTGCTGTGTAATGAGGTGTGTCAGGTCTTTGCAGACCTCCCCTTGGGATTTCTCCAGCTGAGACCTCTGCGTTGCAGCCTCGTGACCCTGCGTGGTGCTAAAGGGGGTGTTGGGGGGTTTGGGACCGCGGTGCTGGACACAGTTTGGGGAGGGCTCAGTGATGATGCTGGTGGTTGTTTATCCCCTGTGTCCGGAAACGCTTTGCTGGGAAGGAAAGGGAGGGGAGAGCGGGGGGCTGTTCCCAGCACCGGAGCGGGAGGGATGCTCCGGACTGTGCGCAGAGACAACCTCGAGACATCCCTGTGTATGTGGTCCCAGCAGTCCTCGACCCCCAGCATCGCCTCTTCCTTCTCACTCCAGCTCCCTGGTGGCTCCTCAGTGACCAGGAAGGATCAGGGACCTGCTGGTGGCCTGGGACAGGACAGGACTGGACGGCGACAGGTCAGCGCTATGGCTCTGGGGTTGAGGTTTTGGTGCTGCTGCCCAGCACCCTTGGGTGTCATCGCCCTGTCCTCCCAACCTTTGCATGGATGGAGTGGGGAGGGGATGTGTGTAAGGAAACAGGTCCTTTGCCCTAGAAAGGTGGCTTTTCCTGGGGATTTCCTGGCTGATGCATAAGAAAAACACCGGCTTTGAGCCTACGGTGCTGCTGGAAAGACATTGTCCCCATCTAAGAAGGGACCTTGCTTTAAAATTGGGCTTGGCCCCTTGCTGGGTCTCTTCGGGTCCACCAAGGTGTCAGCTCTTGGGTAGGATGGGAAGCGGAGGTGGAGCGATGCTGGTGGTCTCACGTGGCAGGGAGAAGGTGTGGGGCTCCGGGGAGCAGCCGGAGCGGACACGTGGGCACCCCCTGCCTCAGCACCCCCACCCCAGCACGAGGCTGCCGGGAGCCTCGGGGCCGCATCCAGCACCCGTCCTGACTGCGCCGGCACCCAGCAAGGAGCTGGTGGCACCACCATGTCCCAGGCAGAAGGTACGGCTGAGCCCTCGGTCTGTCCCAGGGGAGGTGCAGCCTTTGCATGGGGACCCCAATGCTGGTGTGGTCCCCCACCCCCCCCCGCCCCAGATTAACACCAATCTCCGTCCCATCCTGTTTAATGGCCCCACTTCACTTAGAATTTTGATCCTAAAAGCACCTTTCACCCCAAACCCTGATTTTCAGGGTGCTGGGCTGCTCCAGGAGCTCCTGTGGCAGCAGTCCTTGTCCCCACGTGTCCCCGGGTCCCACCTGCACCCTGTGGGGAGAATGGCTGGACCTGGATGGGGGGGGGGGGGAGGGGGTCACAGAAATAAGCACTGGAGGGGCAGCTCAGGCAGCTGGACCCCAAAACCTGAGGGATCTATGCATGGACCACCCTGCTCCATCCCTCCCAGGAGGTGAGGAGACATTTGAATACTGTGACGTGGTCGTCAACAGCCAGGAAAAGGTTTCAGACGTGTACACGCGGCTGGAGAAGCTGGGAGAGTAAGTGGGGGTCCCATGTCCCCACCGCCTGGGGATGGTCCATGGCTGTCCATGCGCAGCCTGGGGTGGGATGCAGGGTGGTGGTGATGGCCCCTCCATTCCTCATCCTCGCTCTGTCCCAGGGGAAAATTTGGGAAGGTGTATCGGCTGCAGGAAAAAGGCACCGGCAAAATCCGGGCTGGGAAATATTTCCGGACGCGGACAGCTAAAGAGAAGCAGGCTGCTTGGGCTGAGGTGGAGCTCATGAACCTGCTGCATCACCCACGCCTCGTGCAATGCCTCGCCGCCTTCCAGGGCCCCGCCGAGCTGGTGATGGTGATGGAGTAGTGAGTGGAGGGGGATGGATTCAAGTTGGGGAGTGGTGGGGAGAGTGCTGGGCTCTGCCAGGGAGAGCATTGAAGGTGGGGAGGGGTCCCTGTGCCGTAGGGTGCTGGCATGGGGCATAGGATGGATGGGAACCTGCACACCCTGGAAATATGGGTGGTGAGATGCTCCCAGAATGCTAAATCTGGCTTCCCTGGTGAGGTTTCTCCTCCTCGGGGCTGGTAGACCCCAGCGGGGTCCCCAGCACCTTGTTCTCCCCCAGCGTGGCAGGTGGGGAGCTCTTCGAGCGCATTGTCGATGATGACTTCGAGCACACAGAGCCCAGCAGCGCCCAGTACATGCGGCAGATCCTGGAGGGGCTGCGGTTCATGCACAGCCAGGCCATCGTCCACCTCGACCTCAAACCTGAGAACATCGTCTGCGTCAGTCCCGGCAGCCACTGGCTCAAGATCATTGACTTCGGCTTGGCACGGAAGATGGGTGAGCAAGAATGTGGGTCCTGGGGGACTGGGGCAGGGACTGTCACTGTCACAGGGACCTGATCTGGCTGCGCGCATCAGCAAGGAGCTTGGCAGCCTCCTGCCTGGGCTTCTGGGACAGGCAGCCCTGTGACACCACGTCAGGGCCCTTCCTGGTGACTATAAGATGCTCGGGGGAAATCTGCATGTCCCCAGGCCTGCCTCTGAGGTGGAGACCCCCAAGACCCCTGTGCCTGTGGGTGCCCAGCACCCAGAGATGCTCTAGGAGAGCACCAAGACCTGTGAAGGGTCCTGGAGGGCGGCAGCTCCACCTGGATGCAGGGACTCACCTGCCCAGCATGTGTTGGTGTGCAGCTGGGCTGCCCTGGGGAGATCCCGGGTGGACGCCTGCCCCATGCCTCTTCTCTGCAGCTCCAGATACCCCCGTGAAGGTGTTGCACGGCACCCCTGAGTTCATGGCTCCAGAAGTGGTCGCCTTTGAGCCTGTGGGCTTCTCCACGGACATGTGGAGCGTTGGTGTCATCTGCTACATCCTGTGAGTGGCCTCCTGGGAACAGCAGGTCGGGCTGGAGCGGGCTGAGCTGTCACTGATGTCCTTGCATCACCTCTCCAGGCTGAGTGGGGAGTCCCCCTTCCAGGGGGACAATGACATGGAGACGCTGAGCAACATCACAGCTGCCCAGTGGGACTTTGAGGAGGAGACCTTCTCGGAGATCTCCCAGGAAGCCAAGGACTTCATCAGCCAACTGCTGCAGAAGAACCCCCGGTAGGACCTGGGGTTGGCTGTGAGGTTTTGGGATGCCAAGGGAAATGGGCAGGGGAAAACACTGAATGTGGCCAGCAGAGGGGATGCTCCATGGGGCTGTGCCAGCAGCTGAGGGTTTGATGGTGGAGGAGCCCCCCCATGCCCACCCCGTCTGCCCACAGGTGCCGGCTCTCCAGCGCGGCGGCTCTGCTGCACCCCTGGCTGCAGCAGCCCCAGCCCAGCAGCACCAAGGCGCTGTCGAAGGAGAGGATCAAGCAGTTCCTGACGCGTCGGAAGTGGCAGGTACCCGGGGAGACGATGAGGACGTGGGGATGGGGAGGGCTCTGGTGGGGCTCAGTGCTCCTTCTCTTCTCTTCAGAAAACAGGCAAAGCCCTGCTGGCCCTCAACAGGTTGACCCTGCTGTCCCAGAGCCCGGAGAGGAAAGCGTCAGAGGCTCAGGACGGGGAAGGTGATGGCCCCTGCAGCACCATCCCCAACACACCCCACCAACCCATTCTCTCTACTTTGCCATCCCTAACTCTTGCTCCTGGGCAGCTTCCCCCACCTTTGCTCCAACCCACCCTGGTGCCACCAAACACCCAGGCATGTCCCCACTGTGGCATTTCTGCCCTGGGCCAGCTTCTGTGCCCCAGAGTCCTCTCCATCCTCATCCCTGAAGGGGATCTCTGCAGCCTTGGAAGGGGCACATCCTGCTCTGCAGGGCTGGGATCTGTGTGTGATCCAGAGCTGATGCCCCCGGGTGCCACACATGTTCCTCCAGCAGCGGAGGGAGGTTGAACTCAGCCAGCTCCTCACCATTCCCTTTGTCCATCTGCCCACAGACCTGGGCTGCAGCCCGGAGGAGGACCAAGCCTCTGGGTCTCTGCCCCAACAAGGTCCCAGGTTCTTGGAGCTGCTGACGGACCGAGAGGAGGAGGAAGGTGGGAGCACTGCAGCTGCAGGGGAGGCAGAGAGCAGCGTCAGCGTGGCCGTGCCACCCTAGCCCTGGACCACCTAGAGCAGCTGGTGAGAGAGGAGCAGGCAGTGATGGCGATGAAACCTCCTCCAGCAGCTCACATGATGACCTGGCCAGCCTGGGGTAGACCCAGACCCCACGGCTCCTCCCCCATGGGTGAGCTCTGGGGTCCCACGGTGTCCCTGTCCTGGTGTGTGGACAGCCACGCCTGCTGTCCCCAGCAAGGAACCAGTGCTCCTGTCCGCATGGCTGCCTGGGCTTGAGCTGTCACCAATAAAGCACTGAGGATCTCTGCACTCCCTGTGCTGCTCCTTTTTTTTCCCCAAAACCCCCTGAGAAGGGTGGGAAAGAGCTGCCCAAGCTGTGCCCACCCCTTGTGAGCTGGCACCAGGCTCTTCCCCCATCTGTGTCACCATTCTTGTTTTCTCCTGGAGTGATGCTGGCCCAGGGGACAGCTCTAGCAGTAGTCCTTGGTGTCCCCTGCTCAGAAGGGTCTTCCTTCATCATCAAGGTGCCATGTCCTGAGCCCACAGGCAGGGGGAGCCAGGATGAGCCCTGGGGATTCTGGTCTCTGCATTTCTGGGCCAACTCTGGTACCATCAGGGTTGGAAGGAGCCCAGAAACTGCTGTGTGACCTCCAACCTCCTCCTAAGGAGGCAGAAATTGGGGTTTGGGAGCCCTTTTCCTTCAACAAGAAGTGCACATCCCTGCTCCTGGGTCAGAACAACCCCATGCACCAGTATGTGCTGGGGGACACCCAGATGGGAAGGAGCTTGCCCGGGGGGTCCTGGTGGACACCAGGTTGACCACGAACCAGCAGTGTGCCCTTGCTGCAAAGAAGGTGAATGGTGTCCTGGGCTGCATTAGCAGGGGGAGGGAGGTGATCCTGACCTTTATTCAGCACAGGTGAGGCCACACATGGAGGACAGTGTCATGTTCTAGGGTTTCCAGTACAAGACAGACATGGACACACTGGAGAGAGTTCACTGAAGGGTAGTGGAGGGACTCGAGCACCTCACTGTGAGGAAAGTCTGGGAGACCTGGGATTGTTTAGTCCCAGAGAAGGCTCAGGGGGGATCTCATCAACATACATAAACACCTAAAGGGAGGGTGCAGAAAGGAAGGAGCCAGAGCACCAACTGAAACAGATGAGGTTCCACCTGAACCTCAGGAAACACATTTTTTACTGGTGATGGAGCACTGGCACAGGTTGCCCAGGGAGGTTGTGTGAGCTCCATCCTTGGAGATGCTTTAAAACTGTCTAGGTGTGGTCCTGGGCAACTGGCTCTAGGTGGTCCTGCTGGAGCATGGGGATGGATGGGATGACCTCCAGAGGTTTCTTCCATTCTCAACCATCCTCTGATTCCCTGAAAACCCACCTCCTGTTGAAGCTGGGCTGGTGGCTGCTCTCCTCTAGCAAGTGCTGATGCCAGAGTCCCTGCGAAGGTGCCCTGGTCGGAGTGGTCCAGCCCTGTGCCCACAGCCAGGGTGTGGCAGTGCCAGGTAATGCACAGCCGAGGCACAGTTTTGACCCTTCCTCCTCCTCTGCCTCCACCCCTGCTGTGTGAGGCCACCGGGGGTAGGAAGAAAGTGTTATTTTTCTTGAACAGAACTGAATCCACCCATTCTCACAACCATGGCGGGGGCACATGTCTGAGAGCTCAGGCCAGGAACACTCATGGGATACAAATGAAGGGAACACCGACCATCAGAGCTGCTGCTGGACGTGTGATGACGAACCCACTTTTGGATAGTTTGCTGAATGCTCTAGGAAGCTCTCGGCCACCACAGCAGGAGGTTTTTGTATCAGGATGTGGCATCCTGCTGCCTCCAGGGATGACAGACCAGTTGGAGTGTCTGTAGTCCCTTGGTTGGGGGACTTTGTGGCTCTTATCTGCTTTTCTTTTGGGCTGACGGGGAGGGATGCTGTCACCTTCCTGTCATGTTACTGTGGCATTGACTCTCCAGCTGACAAGGCTTTATCAGCACCCAGGCCCGACTTGAATTTTTGTGGCAAAAGCCTGTTCCTGTTAATAATGCCCATGGCTGATGGCAGCTTCTGGGTACATCTGACCACGGGAAACAGGAGACTGCCGTGGTGTGGTGGAGTTGTAACATGCTCTGCCCAGGACTTGGTAGTCATTTCCCTTGTTGGAAACAGTAGATGCAACTTAAGAAGGAACTTGGTTTGGAAGTTGCTGCACTGACCACCAGCCAGAGCACAGGGAGCCTTTTTGGGGACTCCCCAATGATGGTGAGGCCACCTTGACGTTGTTGCTGCTTGGCATGCTGTCCGCCTTTCCTCACAGGGTTTGGCCACGGCTCTTTAATGGCTGTGTGAGACACCTCCTGACAGAGCCTACCTGCTTTCTGTTCCTCCCGCGTTTTCAGTGGGAGAAGTGGATTCACTGCTCTGAGTTGAAGTAGAAGCTCCTTAGAAACAAATAAACAAACAAAGATGTTCCATGTTCTACCCACGGCATCTGTTTGCCTTTCCCAGAGGAACAGAGGGAGGCTGAGGAACCCTTTTCTCCTCCACTGTTTTTCCCTTGATGTTCACGCACATCATATCCCAATTTTTACCCGTTATCTATTCCATGTTTTCCTCGTTACACAGACTCTGAACTCACACGCATCCCTCGGGAACCAAGCCGAATGCCTTCAAGCTGCAAATGATAAGCAAACACCAAGTTATGTATAATCAATCCCTTGATGAGCTATTTACCATGTGACACTATCAAAATATTTCTGGTTGGGAACTATGTTTATCTTCATCTGTTTTCCAAACTCCTCACCGCCCTGAAAATCCCTATCACAGGACTCCAGACACGAGCTTCCTCTCTATAGTCCTGCATTTTATACCATAAAAGCTGTTTTACCTACAGAAGGTGCACGTTTCTTCTCCTTCCACTGCTTCCCATGGCTTAACGCATCAAAACAGGAACTTGGGAGAGTAATGGACCAAATGAAGAGGGGAGTTATACCTGGAACTCACTGCAGCCACCGAGAAATTCAGCAACACTGAAAGCAGAAACCCAATCTCAGCGTCTCAGAGACAAAGGAATTAAGATCTTGACCCTTCCATCAAGAAAGGCTTTTGGGCTGACCTTCACTTCCGCCACACAACTTCAGAGTAGGTCCTCAAATCATCAGAAATCCTCCATCAAGGCAGCAAGTAAGAGCGATGTCCTTGGGGAACCTTGAGAAACGGTTCCTTCCCTATCTCAGGTACCCCTAGGCCCAGCTCCTTGAAGGTCCGTGAGGTGGGGTCAGCTGTCCAAATACCTTCAAGCTTCTGGCGCTTAATCCCTCAGTGCCAAGTTATCGTGATAATCTTGGGTTTATTCTGGCCTGCACGATCTAGCTCTAGGAATGCTTATTTGGATGAGGAAATGTTGTCTGGGTAGCTCTAGTGTCAAGAAATAGTATTTTTTTGTGGGCCTGCAAGTTCAGGAGAAAAAAGCAGAAGAGTACAATGTCCTGCTGGAGTGTTTTCCAGTGAAATGAAATCAATTAAGAAAACAAATCTAGGTCTGAAGTCAACCTTAATGTAAGAAAAAAAAAATTAAAAAAGGGGCACATATTGAAAACAACTATTTGAACACGTCATTTCTAGAATGTTTTTTTAAGGACTCTTACAGCAGGGAGCGAACAGCCAGCAGGTAATTCGAGTTGTCAGATAAAACCCTTCACGTTATGCGAGTCAAACACCAGAAAGGTGGTGAAAGTAGAGAAGACATGAGGGTATGAGGACTTGGTAGCAACAGATGCAAAGGCAGTTAAATGAAGAGAGAAGCTGTAAGTGATGAAGGAACATCAGTAATACCCGGGTTGTGATGCCCTCGTCTCTCAGCAAAGCTCCCCAAGCAACGCGGGGTGTCTTCACCTCCCAATGGGCGTGGGTGTCCCAGCCAGGTTCTGGGGGACCAGGAGGTTCCTCGTGGTCACAGGAGCTCAACGACCATCACCCCAAGGTGCAGCGCCCAGGATGGGTGGCACAGGGCTGGCCCAGGAAAAGAGCAGAAAGGAGCCATCAAGTCCCCCAACCAAAGGACCGCAGGCCCTCGGGCTGGTCTGCTTCCTCCGGCGGCGTCTCAGTCTCTGGGGATGAGATGAGGGGTGAGCAGGGAGCTCCCCCACCTCATCCTCCTGGTATCGCTGGTGCAGGGACTACCACGGCCAGCCTGCACCAAGGACCTCCAGCACCCCAGAAACCAGGACTGGGCTCCCTCTCTGCAGAACCATGCCCACGGGGATCAGCGCAGTGCCAAATCCCTCGTGAAACACCTCCCCGTGCCAAGGGGGCCACAAGCCCTGTCCTCCCCAACGCGCAGCCCCCATTTCACGCCTTGCTTCCACGGCCTTCATCCCACCATCGCAGCCCTCCCCATGGCCAGGAGGTGGTACTGTTGGCCTCGTCCCTGTTTCTCCTGGGGATGGAGAGCCACAGTTGTCCATCATGTCAACCCCATCCTGCCCAGCCCTGCCTGCTGCTCTGACCGCACTTGCCCTCGACATGGGGCATCCCAAGTCAGGAGGGAGTTGGTGGGAACCTTTGAGATCAACGTCTGGCCCAGCCTGGCCCAGCAGGCAGCCTGGGGCCTGTCCTAGCAGCCATCTCCCACTGGGCTTGGTCCATGCTGGGTCTCTGACATCACCCAGGTTTCACCACGGCGTGTGGGCAGGTTGCTCATGGTGGGATCCAGACTTTGGGGTCCCCACTGACACCCTGCCCCATAGCGGAGCCTGTTCCCGGCATGAAAGAGCTCTGGGTGAAAGCCTTGGTCCTCACACATGGTCCTGGTGACACCCGTCCTCCTGGGCACGCGTCTGGGACAGTGTCGGAGCGGCCATGCCCATCCCCGCAGCGGGTCGCAATGCCTTCACTTAAAAAACAGGATCAGGGAATTAAATGCAAGATATTTAATGAGATGGTGGAATATTTAATGAAATGAAGCAATTTCAACTGCAAAACTGAACTTTGGAAAATCAGAACGAACCCAAATGTGGGTGACCCCAATTTCGATGCCGCTGAGCCGCCTGTGGCTCCTCTCCCTCCTCCCAAACCCCCGGGGATGATGGGGAGGACGCAGCATCGCACCAAGGGCAGCTCGGGAATCGGTGGCAGGTGCCTGCTGGTGACGTGCGTCCCCTGCCTCGGATTTGGGGTTTGCAGAGGGCGGAAGAGGTTGGTAGAACAGGTCCAGCGTGTTCCCCCGGTCCCTGCGGTGCCGAGCGCCTTTCCCCGACACCTCGGCAGGTCTCGCCAAACAGGGGGTGCCACGAGAGCCGGATGGATGTGATAACGCTGGTGCCTGGCCCCAGGCTGCGTGGGGGGTTCCAGACCATGATGGATCCTGGGGGTCCCAGGATGCCATCTAGGTCCATCCTCCACCCACCCCTCAGGAGATCTCAAATCCTAAATGTCAACAAATCTCAGTAAATCTCACCGAATCTCAGTAAATCTCACCGAATCTCTGTAAATCTCACTGAATCTTGGTAAATCTCATCGAATCTCAACCAAATCTCAGTAAAACTCACCAAATCTCGCCAAATCTCAATGGAATAATGTGCTTCGTATCCTGGCAGCTGTTCGGAGCTACGGCTATTGACGCCGGCGCGGCAGGAGCCACAGGGAGAAGCCTTGCTCTGTGCGGGCAGGAGTTGGGTGTTGACTGTGAAACCAGCTGCCACATCGCAGGCCGTGTGCGGAGGATGCTCAGACGAAGAGGGTGGGTGCTGCGGTGCCCCTGGGACCCACGCCCCCCGCCGGCTCCATCCCCGCGTGCCCCCTGCCCATGGCACCCTTGGGCGAGCTGGTTCTGCTCCTCCGGCTTTGTCCCGGCACGGCGGCATGGCAGGAGTGTCGCAGGCCACCAGGACCTGTCCCTCCCGGCAGGGCCATCCCCTCCCGCACCACGCCAGGCCTGGCACTGGGCGCGTGTCCCCACCCGGGGAGCCCCCAGACCCAGTGTCGCACACCCCGGAGCTCCCCTGCTCAGGGGTGCAATGAGTTTGCTCGGCCTCAGCTCTCCCTCCTGTGGTGGTTGAGGTGGGGAGAGAGGGGAAGAGGGGAGGGGCCCAACACCTCCTGGCTGCCCTCCTTGCTGCCCCTTAAAAACATAAAGTGAAATAAAATAAAATAAAATAAAATAAAGTTAAATTAAATTAAATTAAATTAGATAAATAATAAAATTAAATGAAATGGGACTAAATAAAATAAAATTAAATAAGATAAAAAATAAAATGAGATTAAAATATAATAAAATTTTAAAAAAAGATTAAAAATTAAAGTACAATAAAATAATAATAAAATAATAATTAAGAAGAAAGTTTTTAAAGTAAATAACATAAAATAAAATAAAATAATTAAAATAAATAGGATGATAATAAAGTAAAATAAAATAATAAAAGAAAAGAAAAATAATAAAAGAAAAATGGAAAGAAAAATAAAGAGAATAATAGAGTTAAATAGAAATGAAATAAAATAATAAACTAAAACAAAAATAAAAATAAAAAATAAATCAAATTAAATAAAAATAAAATTACAATAAACCGTTAAAATAGTTAATTAAATAAAATGAAAGTAAACATTAAACAAAATTTTAGAAAATAAAGCAAGAGAAAGCAAGAGACGATGGGGCAAGGCAACCCGCCAGAGGCCGGGCCAGCCAGCACGGACCGCGCAAGCCGAGCGCGGAGCGGCCGCGCTGAGCCGCGCTGAGCCGCGCTCGGTGCCCGCCCGCCCCGCGGCAGGTGCCGGGGCCGCCCCTCGGGGCCGGGGCCGGGGCCGGGGCCGGGGCGCGGCGCAGCCCTGCCCGCGGGGCGGGGGGGCGGGGGGGGGCGGTCACAGCGCAATAACGCCCCGGCGAAGTTGCAAACGCCGAGGAGCAGCGGCGGAGAAGGGGCGGCGGGGGGGGGGGGGTGGTGAAGAAAACCCACCCCGGAGCCGCCGCTCCGCATCCCGCACCCGCGCCATGGGCAACGCGGCCGGCGGCATGGAGGGGGGCGCGGGGGGGCGGGAGAGCCGCGACCCCCGGCTCCCGGTGCCCCCCCCGAGCGCCGCCGCCGCCGCCCCGCCCGCCCGGCAGCCCATGCCCGCCGCCGCCGAGCTGGAGGAGCGCTTCGGCCGCGTCCTGGTGAGCGGGGGCTTGAGGGGGGCAGCCGTGCTTGGCGGGGGGGGGGGCACCCCTGCTTGGGAGGGGGGCACCCCTGCTTGGAGGGGGGCACCCATGCCGGGGGGGGGCACCCATGCTTTGGGGGGGGGGGGGGCACCCATCCTGCCGAGTGCATCCCTGTTTGGGGGGGGGGGGGGGGGGGAGCATCTCTGCTTGGGGGCAGCCCTGCTTCGGGGGGGGGGCACCTCTGCTTGGGTGGGGGACACACCAAAAACCCACCCGGGCTTTCTGTTAGTATCATTCTCATCCTCATTATCCTCCTCCTTGGTACGATATTTTTCCTATTTGTATTATTGCAGTATTTTATTCTTCCGTTTATTATTTGATTTGCTCATTATTTAATTTTTTATTCTTATTAATGATAATTTCTCCTCTCCCACCCCGGTGCTGACGGGGATGCTCGGCCCTGCCCGGGGCTGCTCCGCAGCCGGTGCTGCCTCCCCGGTGCTCTCACGGTGGGGGGGACCCGGCCCCAAGCTCTTGGGGTGACCCCGGCTCACGGGGACGCTCCGCCATGGCGGGGAGCCGGCAGGGCCCGGAGCCGGCAGCGTGCCGCAGGCAGCCGGTGCTGCGGATGGCCAAGGCTCGGTTCACCTCCTCCTCCTCCTCCTCCTCCTCCGCCTCCTCCTCCTCCTCCTCGCCAGGGAAAACCACCGGCATCGCTCCCGGCCTCCCCGGCTCTTGGGGTGAGCAGCGGGCGATGCCGAAGCCGCGTCCCCGTGGGGTGGCAGCTCCTTGGAGATCCGCTCCCGCTCGATCCTCTCCGTCCTTGAGCGGGGTCGGCCGGCTGTGACCTTCGCGCCAGGCCAGCCGCGGTCCCACCACGCTCCGTCCCGTAGCCGTGCCCTCCCCAAAATCACTCCATGGCGGAGGGTCGGGCTGGGAAAAAAAAAAAACAAACTGCTGCTTTAATCCCTTGGTGTCCTGGTGGGAGATGGAGCCCCTTTGCTGACCCTGTGCCGGGACCAGCCGCGGGCTCCCGTGGATGCCAGTGTGCCGGGATCTGCTCGGTGGGATCCACCGGCCCAGCCCTGAGCACAAATTGTTTGGAAGATTTTTTTATCTCGTGGATTATTTGAGGATGGGCATTGCAGCCGGAGCCCCTGCCGGTTCTCTGCTGGTGGCAGCATCAGCTCCGGCTCGGCACAGCCGCGGGGGGATGATGGCGAAGGGCTTTGCAACGTGGGGATCCACATGGGACCCCCGAAATCCCCAAGGAGGGGGCTTGGCCATGGGACGCCCGTCACTGAGGGTGCAGAGGGCAGCGGGTGGCTGAGCTGGGTGGCGGCGCCTGTGATGGCTCCCGGGTGCCGTGGTGGTGGTGGCAGGAGGGGACGGGTGGCCGGGGACCTCGGGGTGCTTCCGCTGCTGCTGCGAGGCCTCAGGAAACGGTGCTTTCCGCCTGGCTGGGGGGCGGCAGGTTGGAAATCCTAAGGCAAAAAATGATCAGAAAAGGAGAAAACAATGCTCCAGACCCTTGCCACGACCCGGCCCTCCTCCATCCCAAGGGAAAGCTCTTTCCCAGGAGCTAGGGGGGACCCAGGGGGCCGGGTTTGGGCTAGACGGGAACCGGGCGTCTTGTGAAATCGGCTGTCCCAATCTCGCTTCCTCCTTTTGCAGGTTCCCTTCCCCCTTCTCGTGGCCGGGAGGTGACAGCAGGACCCCCGGGGGGACAGGGACAAGGGGGCTCCCTCCACCCTCACCCACCCCAACTACTTTCCTTGACTTGGGATTCAGTTTTTCCACTTCCTGATCTTGTGAGATCAGTGATGGAGCAGGAGGGGATGGGCTGGGAATCTCCTGGTGGGACATGATCCAGATCCAGCACGTTGCTGTGGTTATGGGCATGCCGTGAAAGCACGTTGGTGCGCACCAGTTTTGGGCTGGACATCCCAAACTAGGAGAGCTGGTGGGGCAAAGCTTGGCAGAAAAGCCAGCATCAGAGCCTGGAGGTTCCAAACTGCCACCAGGAAGGGGATGGATAAACCCATCGCATGCCAAGAAATGGGAAATTTAGTTTTGTTCCCCAAAAGTTGGCTTCTTCCCAGCTAGGGCACCGTGGCAGATGCCGCTTTGGCAGAGCGATGGGAGCGTTGTCCCAACGCCAAGTGCTTTGGGATGTGCCGAGGTGGCTTTCTGGGATGGAGCGGAGGAAGGAAAGCATCTTTGCTGCCGGGATGGGGATGCTTGGATGGTTCCGCTCCGAGCAGTCGGGATTTTTCCCCCACTTCGCACGTCAGGAGGTAGCGATCAAGTATATATAAATGAAATTGTGAGTCGAGGGTGTGGCGGAGGTGAAGCTGGGAGGGCTCAGCTGGAGCCTTGGGGACGGTGGTTAATGGGGATGGGGGCTGCTCCAGCCGGGAGGTTTTGCTGGTGGGGGCTTTGCTGCCGCTTCTCCCGGGACCTGGAGGAGAGAGCAGCAAACGTCACCGCTGCAGATGTTTGCAGATGTGCTGTTGGCCCCAGCGGTGGGACCGGTCACCAGCGAGTCCCGACAGCGGTGTCGGCACCGGCTCAACTGGGAAAGAAAACCGATGCTTGGCTTTCTGCTGGATCCAGCCCCAGCGTGGTGGCCAAGTCCAGCTGGGGGCTGCGGGGGCTGCGGTGGGGTGTCCCCACGGGGGACATGTGCCCTGGATAGGAAGGGAAGCGGCCTGTGAGCTGCGAGCTGCCGTAGGCGGCTGGATCTGGCCCTGGCTGGCACAGGGGGATCCCGGCGGGCGCGGGCGCGAGGTGGGCAGGCAGCACCCGGTGGGGATGCGGGTGCGGTGGCTGGATCAGGCTCATCTCCCCAGCCTGTGCCGAGAGCAGCTTCTGCTTGGTCTTAAAATAGGGCGGGGAGCAGCAGGCGGTAGCGGCCGCCCACCCCTTAGCCCTCTCCTCGCCGCCTCGCAGCAGGATCCGGCCATCGGCGGCGACCCGTCTGCTCCTCCGCCAGCTTGTCCCTGCCTGGTGTGTGGTGGGTTTGGGACCCGGCTGGATCCAGGGACTCCCTGGCGGGATGAGCTGGTCCTGGGAGTGTCACCCAGCCCAGCTTGCTGCACGCTGGGGGTTGGGAGAGCCCTCGGTGGGCCTGATCCTGCTGGGTGCCCAGCACTGGGCCTGGAGGAGAGGCAGGAGGATGGATCGGGTGGTGGTTGGGGTCGCTGGAGGGGACACCATGGGAGCGCTGGCGCTGCGGGGCTAGGCATGCCCCAGGCCCCCTTGGGTGGGAGCATCGAGCACGAGGGATGGAGCATCCCAGGAGTGGTGTGGGCCATCAGCTGCCAGCCCGGGCACCCGGGGATGTCAGTCCTTCCCGTGGCCAAGCAGTCGGTGCAAGCCCCTAAACCACCATCTCGGGGCAGCTCCGGCCCATTCCCTGCGGCAGGCAGGGTTGGTACCCCACGTTTGGACTGGGACGCTTTCCCATGCCACGTGCCATCGAGGCTTTCCATCCCTGCTCCGTGGATGCGCCTCCTCCCCATGCCCCAGAAACGATGCTCCCTGCGCTCAGTCTGGTTTTTCACTCGAGCCCATCGGTGTTTTGCAGAGCAAACACTTCCGTAAAGGATGCTTTGAATTTTTTTGTGCTGGGGTTTGGTGCAGAGCCCGGCGCTGCTCATCTCTGCCCGCTCGCGTGCGAAACAAAAAGAAGGTGTCTGACACCCAAAATAGCTCCGTCCCCTCCCCGTCAGCAGCCCCAGCGCTGCGGGTGCTGCAATATGAAAAGGTCTTTTCGTACCGGAAAATGATGTAGGTGCTGCTCTGCCTCCCCCCAGTCTTAATTTTAGGTGTAGGGTAAAGCTGTGGCCGGTGTCGGCTGAGATGAGGGTCCCAGCCTGCTCCATCCTGCTGCCAGGCATGGGTGGGACGGCACCGTGGGCGCCGCAGCACCTCGTGTCCCGGGAGGGTTGGTGGGGGACATTTGGTGGCATCCGTTCGGTAACGCGGTGGGCTGTGATGTTGCTGTCAGGCTGCGGGGGGGGGGGGGATGGGGAAACCCCACGCCGGGGTGGGATGAGGGTGCTGGATGATGGGAGGTGGGATGTGGCTGCTGGGGACAAGTTCCTATGCCCCCTCCATCCTTGTCCCCCAAGGAGGAAGAGGAGGATGTCCTTCCTCTGCCACCTCCAGGGTGCTCGGCTGCTGCCCTGCCCCACATCTCCCACCCAGACCCACATCACCCGCCCTGCCCCACACCTCCTGCAGCGCCGGTCTCCCCCTCCCCGGCAGGAAACGAGAACCGGTTGCTTTGCGCTGCCGGCTGGTGCTGGGGACCACAGCGGAGCCACTTCCTCCCCACCGGCACCACGTGCTCACCCGGGGCCGCGATGGGACGCAGCCACCACCCAGTTTGTACCCGCACCGTGCCACATCCTGCCACCCGGCCCAGCCCTGCTTGCGAGGAAGGGACCGCAGGGCTCGATGGCAGAGCCACCTCCATAGGGACATCCCCAGCATCCCCTTGCTCCGCCTGCGTCCTCACGGCAGGGAGCCCATGGGAGGTCCTGTCCCACCGGTGATGCTTGGTCCTGGTGTTTCCGGGTCCCACACATGGTCCCTGGAGGAGGTGGTCCGTGTGGCGGGTGCCACCATCACCTCTCTGCTGAGGGCACCCAGCAGAGTGTCCCACGGAGGGTGCCAGGGGTGCTGCCCGAGCCCTGGGCGGAGTGTTTGGGTGCCTGGTCCCTCTAGGCACAGCCCTGTCCCTTGGTCTGACCCTCCTGGAGGGGCATATCCATCCCAAGGATGGCAGCTTGGGGACCACGAGGACGGGGCTTTCAAGCAAGAGGGACATCCAGGTGCTGCTGACACCTTGGGACCCACCTGGCAGCTCCGGCACGGCCCCAGTGGCTTCACGACGAGGCTATTTCTGACCCTGTAGCCTAATTTTACCCCCCATGCTCAGCTCTCCGTGTCAGCCGTCCCCTGGCTAAATCCAGCCGAGTGCTGGCTCCTTTCCGCCCACATCTCCTGGTTTTGGCTTCTTGCGAAAGCAGCTCGACAGGTCCTTGGTGGAGGCGGGCTGCGAGGTTTCCGCTCCTGCCTGCCACCGTGGCACCTCTCCTCTGGGACCTGCTCCTCTGTGGGCAACCAAACCACTGTGAGATGCCTTTTCCCCAAGGACATGGGTGTCCCAGGGGTGCATGCACCCCACATCCCCACCCTCAACATCAGGGGACCCCAAAACTGGAGGTTAAGGGTGACCTGGGGTTCTGCACTGCCTCCATGTGCCATCGTGCCAGCTTGCCCAGGTTCTTCAGGTTGAGCAGCAGCTTCAGGTCCTGCTTTTCCCTGGGGGCTGGATCACCAAGAAATGGGTCTTTTGGGAAAATAAATGGCCCGTGATGTGAGCTGAGCTCCCAGCATGGCCCAGGCTGTGGTGGGTGCCCCGTTAAAACCTCTGCTGGTAACCCCACAGAGTCCCTCAGGGACCTGCTGTGTCCCCGAGCACCCCAGAGGCAGGGGCTGCACCCGGGGCCTCCCGAAGCCCCCAGCCGTGGCGCGGAGCAGTTTTGGCGTCCGCCTCGTGCCGTTCGGAGAGCGGAAACCACGTCACGTCCTGCCGGGGCAACCCTGGGGGGGGGTGAGGGGGACTGGGGTTGTGCAACGGCGGCACAGAGGGACGTGGTGACACACCAGACCCTGCCCTGACATCATGTCTCTAAAGAAACACTGATTTCACCAGGCGGGCTCGTCACGCGCCCGCGGCGGGGGGATTCGGAGGTGACCGACACCCTCGAGCAGCGCCCAGACTCCCGGGTTCTTCAGCTGTGTCACCAGCCTGTGTCTCCGTCCCTCAGCCCAAGGGGCTTTGCTGGGACTGGGCTGGCTGAGGCCGGGAGCATTGTGCGCTCATGACACAGGTGGACGGGTCCAGTTTTTGCTCCTGTCCCCCACTAACACCCCCTGCCCTCCGCCTCAGGGACCTCCAGGTGGGGGCATTCCTGGTGGGTCCATGGCGGGTGGGATGCTAACATCCTGGGAACGGTTGTGTCCCCATCCTCCCACTGGTGTCCCCATCCTCCCACTGCTGAGCAAGGACACGCGGTGCTGGGCGAGCAGTGGGTGCTGCAGCCCTGGGGGGTGTTTTTGGGGGTGACTCCCAGCCCTGACACCCATCACCCCACAGAACTCCATGAACCTGCCCCCGGACAAGATGAAGCTGCTCAACCAGTATGACAACGAGAAGAAATGGGAGCTCATCTGTGACCAGGTGAGGTCCAGGTGTCGTGGCATCCCCGGTGCCGTCCCTGTCCCCAAGCACCGCTCATGACACGGGCATCAACCCGGCACGTGCCGAGCGCTGACATCCATCGCCGTTAGCGAGACAGCGCCTTATTAACCTGATTAAACATTGATGTGTGGCCATCTGCAGCGGAGGGGGGGGTGGGGATATGGTGGCTGCCATGGGCACAGTGGCATGTCCCCGTGCTGCAGGCAGGTGGCCCCATTTCAGCCTCTCTCTGGGGCTTGTAGGAGCGTTTCCAGGTGAAAAACCCACCATCCGCCTACATCCAGAAGCTGAAGAGCTACTTGGACACGGGTGGTGTAAGCAGGAAGGTGAGGGCTCCCCCTTCCGCCCCTTGTCCTCGTCCCGGTTGGGTGCAGGGATGGTGCCAACGGCTCTTCCCATCCCCCAGTTCAAGAGGCGAGTGCAGGAGTCGACGCAGGTGCTCCGGGAGCTGGAGATTTCCTTGAGGACCAACTACATCGGGTAAGGGAGGGGGATCTGGGGGTGTCCTTGTTGTCACCTGGCTGCTGCTGCTGTCCCCAGCATTGCTGGGGCAGGGACTGGCGTGACGGTAGCCTCTGGCTGTGGGGGTGACAGTGGGATGTAGAGGCTGGTGGCCTCATCCTGCCCCCTCTGAGGCGGCTCTGATGGGAGGACAGGGGTGCTGAAGCAGTGGCTGTGCCATGGGTGCTACTGTGGTACCTCCTGGGTGCCAGGATGGAGCTTGGTCCCCACCCTGGGTGCCCCGGCCCCTTGTGATGTGGTGGGTGCTGGGCCATAGGTGCCCATGGTCCTGCCACCCAGGGCTGGGCTGTCCTGTCGTGGTGGCATTGGAGCCCTCGGGCCGTGTCCCCTGGCCATCAGGAGATGGGGTCACCACGGCACCCACCTGCCTCGGAGAGGTGCCAGCTCATGGTGCCACCTCATGTCCCCAGCGCTTCCCACCCTCGCTGGGGACCTCTGGCCAGGAGTGGCTTTGCTGGGAGGTCTGGGATGGCGAGGGGGAAAAGGGAGGATGAGGAGGGCTGGCGGAGCCCACTAACCCCCTGCACCCCCCAGCTGGGTCCAGGAGTTCCTCAACGAGGAGAACAAGGGGCTGGACGTGCTGCTGGAGTATCTCGCCTTCGCCCAGTGCTCTGTCACGTACGTCCCCAGCGGGTGCCCCTTCCCCAAGGCTGGGATCAGCCTCCCCTGGGACTGGGGAGGGGGTCCCTGGGGGTGCTGAACCCCATCAGCGGAGTGATGGAGCCAAGGGTGCTCCATGGCTGGGGTTGAGCAGAGCATCCCCAACATCCCCAGCCCCGGGGACCCCAGAGGGGTGCCTCCCCTAGCAGGGTGCCACCTCTCACCCGTCCCTGTGTCCCCACGGGCCACCAGGTATGACATGGAGAACGCCGAGAACGGGAGCCCAGGCTCCGACAAAGGCAAGGGCCTGGAGCGGTCGCTGGAGGACCTGAGCAAAAGCAACTCCTCGTCCCCCACCCAGGGCTCCTCCAAAGTGCGGCACCTCACCGTCAGGTAACGCGTGGTCCCACGTCCCCCGTGTCCCCTGTGTCCCCGCGCCGTGTCACCCCGCTCTCCGCCTCGCTGCACCCCCCGGCCGCGCTGTGCTCGGAGAGGGGCTTGGCAGGGAAACGCAGGCCTGGTCCTAAAAATGGGTCCCCAGAGCTGGTTTGAGGGTGACAAAGTCCTTCCAGCCCCCGTGCCTCGACCGTTGTGGGATGCTTCGGGTAAAACCCATGAATAAGCAAAAATTGGAGGTGCTGGAGATTTGGGGGGAGACAACCACACCCCCTGGTTTAAAATCGGGGTGGAGGAACGGGCCTGCGCCCCCCCATAGCCGGTCCCAGTGGCCGGTGGCTCTCGCTTGGTGCCGCTCGCCCCCGCAGCCCCCTTCTAACCCCGCTCTTCTCTTGCACGCTGCCGGGGGACGCGCTGACGGTAGGTGACGGGGCCAGGGCGCTGGTGGGACAGGGACACCCCGGTGGGACCCCGCTGCCCGTCACTGGCATTGGGGATGGTGCCTGCGGGGCATCCCCAGCGGGCAAGGGGCGTCCCAGGGGACACCCCTCCGCAGTCACCCCGGGAGCCATCGTGTGGCAGCCCGGGGACCATGGGGGTCCCTCGTCACCTGCCAGCAGCTCCCGAGGAGCCGGGGTGTGCGTGTCCCCACCCCCAAGGCCCAGTGACAGGTCAGGAGTGACGTGGCACCCACAGGGGGGTCCCAGCCCTTGTCCCCCCCCCGTGTCCCCAAGCCCGGGTGTCCCAGGGGTGCTGCAGGAGCCCCGTTTCTCCCTCCTGTCCTGCAGGCTCTAACGCGCCTCCAGCTGCTGCCTCTCGAACCAGCACATCCACACCCTCCTCCGCCACGTCCAGCCCAGCGTCCCCTGCGGCGCCCCGGGCAGCGATGGGGACAGTAGCCCCAGGTCACCCGGCAGCTCCTACCCGCCCTGGTGAGCCTCCGAGACCACCCGTGCGCACGAGGGGCACCCGACCTCCATCCCACCCCCCCCCCCCATCACACCACCACCTCAAGGGCTTGTAGACGGGGATGGACATGGGGGGGGGTGTCTTTCCCATGGGGACGCAAATGCCTGGGATCCCCTGGTGTCATCCTGCTCCCCGCTGCCACCCCCCCATGCGCTGCCCCCTCCCCGCTTGCGCTGCGCCCCCCCGGCCGCCCTCTCGCCCACCCAGGCTCAGCCGCCCTCTCGCCCACCCAGGCTGAACCCCTCGCACAGCAGGAAGGCGCTGAGGAACTCCCGCCTCGTCAGCCAGAAGGACGACGTCCACGTCTGCATCATGTGCCTCCGCGCCATCATGAACTACCAGGTGGGAGAGGGCAGCGTCCTCGGGGACCCACCTGGGGCTCCCCAAAAGCCTCCAGCTCCTGCGGTGCCATGTTCAGGGTCAGGGTTTGGGGTAGGACCTCTTCTCCATCCCCTTGCTCTGAGGTGGCCTCACTCGACCTCATGTCTGGTGGGGATGTGGCACGGGGCTGTCCCAAGGTCCTGGAGCATCCCAAGGGTGGAGATAGGGACACGCACGACCCCATTAATGCTCCTTTTCTCCCCAAGTCTGGCTTCAGCCTGGTGATGAACCACCCAGCCTGCGTCAACGAGATCACCCTGAGCCTCAACAACAAAAACGCCAGGTAGGACCCATCCCCTGTCACCCGTTCCCCTGTCCCCTCGCCCACCGCACGGCCCTGACCCCCTCACACCCTGTATCTCCACAGGACCAAGGCGCTGGTGCTGGAGCTGCTGGCCGCTGTCTGCCTGGTCCGAGGTGGCCATGACATCATCCTGGCCGCCTTCGACAACTTCAAGGAGGTGAGTCCTCAGCAGGGACGTGAGGTCCCCACACTGACACCCATGCCCTGGCTGGGTCCGTGCCTCGGTTTCCCTCTGTCTGGCAGAGCCCTGCATCCTCAGGGCATTCTGTATCCTGAAAATGCCCATCCCGTGACTCGCCTGGGGACGTTCCAGCTGTTGGGCTTGATGTCCCCATGCCAGCGCATGTCCCCAGGGCCAGGTCCCAGCTGGACTGGGTGCAGGGCAGCACCCATCAGGGTTGAGATGGCATCACCGGCGGGTGCCTCCTGCCCTGCCACCCCCCTGGGTGCCCACCCTGTCTGTGTCCTTCCTGGCCCTCAGCCCCCTGCTCCCACTCCAGGTCTGCGGGGAGAAGAACCGCTTTGAGAAGCTGATGGAGTATTTCCGAAACGAGGACACCAACATCGACTTCATGGTGAGCGGTTGGCTGGTCCTCTGCTGTCCCCAGGGCACATTGTCCCCAAGATCTTCTGAGTCGCTGTGCTGTCCCCAGGCTGTCATGTCCCCAAGGGCTGCTGAGCCACCATGCTGTCCCCAGGGCATCGTGTCCCTAAGGGCTGCTGCGCTGCCGGTCCTTCCCCAGTTCCCCAGGGCTGTGAAACCACCAGGCATTCCCCAGAGGCACGATGTCCCCGAGGGCCACTGACCCACTGCACAGTCCCCCAGGACCACCGGTCCACCATGCCATGCTGGTGGCCGCGCTGAGCCCGTGCCCGTCCCGCAGGTGGCCTGCATGCAGTTCATCAACATCGTGGTGCACTCGGTGGAGAACATGAACTTCCGCGTCTTCCTGCAGTACGAGTTCACCCACCTGGGGCTGGACCAGTACCTGGAGGTGGGTGATCCTGCGCCGCCCCGGGGCTGAGCCCCTGCTGCCAGAGGTGGGTGGGTGCTGGAGGGGGTAGCCCTGGCCGTGACGATGCCACCGGCTGTCCCATGGCAGAGCCTCCGTCTCACCGAGAGCGACAAGCTGCAGGTGCAGATCCAAGCCTACCTGGACAACGTCTTCGACGTGGGGGCCATGCTGGAGGACTCGGAGACCAAGACGGCCGTGCTGGAGCACATGGAGGAGCTGGAGGAGCACGTCAGCCAGGTGGGACGTGGGTGCGTGGGCAGGAGCTGCTGACGCAAGCCCCGAGGGAGGGACGGGGATGGGGCTGAGCGACGTCGCCTCGTTCCCCGCAGTTGACGGAGAAGCTGCAGGATGCAGAGAACGACTCCATGGCCAAGATAGCGGAGCTGGAGAAGCAGCTGAGCCAGGCGCGGCGGGAGCTGGAGGCGCTGCGGGTGAGCACCCGGGGGTGCTGCGGTGCTGGAGGAAGGGGCGGGTGCTTGGGGGACCGGGGTTTCAGGGGTGCAGTGGGATACCAGTGATGTGCTGGGGCTTGTCACCACTGCAGGAGCAGCTGAGCCCACCGCGGCCGCCCAGCCCGCCGCCCCCACAGCCCCAGGAGTGCTACCGGCTGGCGCTGGAGCGGCGGCTGGTGGAGCTGGAGGAGAAGGGGTTGGTGCAGATCCTGCGTGGGCCCGATGGAGACGTCGCCATCGAAATTGTCCCCGTCGTCATAGAAACGCCGGCAGCCCCCGTGGTTACCGGAGAGGCCACCGCCACCACCACTGGCACCGCCACCACCACCGGCACAGGTACCACGGGTGGGGGGGAGGGATGGCAGCAGCCCGTGGTGTCACCTTCCCGGTGGGGACACCCAGCACAGAGAAGGGGTGGCAGCGTGCCTCTGAGCAGAGAAACTGAGGCAGGGGCGCGGGGATGTGCCCAGGGACTCAGAGTCACTCGGTGGCAGAGGGAACGTGGCGGTGGCGCCGTGCCCTGCTGTGCCACCATCTCACCCACGGCTTCTTTCCGTTGCAGATGCTCCAGCTCTGGCTCCGGCCCCGTCATCCCCACCAGCACCCGCCGCCCCGCCGCCCCCCCCCCCCTCCACCCCCTCCACCGCTGCCGGGGGCTGAGCCCAGCCCCCCGCCGCCCCCTGCCCCCCCACTGCCCGCGGGCACCGGCCCCCCCCCCGCCCCTCCACTCCCAGGCACCCAAGTGCCACCCCCACCCCCACCGCTCCCGGGGGGGCTGGAAGGCCTCATCCCCCCACCTCCCCCACCCCCACCCCTTGGTGGGGAGCTCCCGGCTGGGCCAGGTGCCCCCCCCGCTGCCGGCAGTTCAGGTGAGTGTGGCCCAGGGATGGTGGGGACGTCCCTGGGGGACCCTGGGGTGACCCCCCAGCCCGTGACGTGTCCCCCCTCCCC
Organism: Leptosomus discolor; assembly: GCF_034619465.1. Lineage (NCBI taxonomy): Eukaryota > Metazoa > Chordata > Aves > Leptosomiformes > Leptosomidae > Leptosomus > Leptosomus discolor. The sequence goes on from NC_141415.1 coordinate 3,062,279, forward strand.
ATCACCCCGCAGTGAAGGTGAAGAAGCCGATCCAGACCAAGTTTCGCATGCCCGTCTTCAACTGGGTGGCTCTGAAGCCGAGCCAGATCGATGGCACCGTCTTCACCGAGCTCAACGACGAGAAGGTGCTGCAGGTGAGGACATGGGGGGGCTGGGGGGGGGGGGGGGGGCTGGTGCAGGGCGCTTGGTGTGGCCACTGCCAACCCTGAGGTTGCCCCTGTGCCCACCTTGCACCCATCTGTGGTGCCATGTGGCTGCTGGAGAAGCTGGAGGTTGGAGCAGCCCCTTGGAGCCATGGCGGGGGACAACATGGGATCTGCCATCCTTCTCCTGTCAGCCCATCCTTGTGCCCTTGTTCCATCCTCATCCTCACATCCTGTCCATGTCTTCCTCGTCTTCATCCTCTGGTCCCCTCATCCCCTCTTTACCCCCTCCCTGTCCCATCCCTCTCCTTGTCCCCTTGCTCCATCCTCATCCCTTCAAGTTGACCTCCTCCCCTTGCTCCATCTTCATCCTCTCACTCCTCTCCCCCTTGTTGCGGCCCTCTGGCTCTGTCCTCGTCCCAGACATCCTGCGTCACCTCCCCGCCGTGCCCTCAGCCCTGTCTCCCCACAGGAGCTGGACATGAGTGACTTTGAGGAGCAGTTCAAGACCAAAGCGCAGGGCCCCGGCTTGGACATCAGTGCCCTGAAGGTGAAGGCCACGCAGAAGGCTCCCAGCAAGGTCACCCTCATGGAGTCCAACCGAGCCAAGAACCTGGCCATCACCCTCCGCAAGGGCGGCCGCAGCATCCAGGACATCTGCACAGCCATTGAGACGTGAGTGTCCCCTCTTCGATGGGAGAAGGTCGGGATGGTGTGGGGTGTGCTGGGGTTGGAGGAGTGATGGCACCGGCTGTGGGGATGGAGGGATGCAGGGACCAGCTGTGGGGATGGAGGGAAGGTGGGAACCAGCCGTGGGTGACGGGGGTTGAGGGACCTGCTGCAGGGTCTGGCTGCACTGGGGGCTCCCATCACCCACAGGTATGACCAGCAAGCCTTGAGCCTCGACTTTCTGGAGCTGCTGCTGCGCTTCCTGCCCACCGAGTACGAGCGGACGCTCATCGGGAAGTTCGAGCGGGACCAGCAGCCGCCGGAGGAGCTCTCGGACGAGGACCAGTTCATGATCCGCTTCAGCAAGATCCCGCGCCTGGCCGAGCGCATGAACGTCATGATCTTCCTGGGCAACTTCAGTGACACGGCCCAGCTGCTCATGCCGGTGGGTGTTGGGGGACACGGGGCGGTGGTGGGTGGGGGAGCTGCGAGGGGGTGGCATCCTGCGGTGAGACTCACACACTTCCCCTCCCACCCGCAGCAACTCAACGCCATCATCGCTGCCTCCATGTCCCTCAAGTCCTCCACCAAACTGCGCAACATCCTCGAGGTGAGGAGTTTGGGGTGTGGTGGCCCCGATGGGGGGACGTCGGGCTGGGATGGGCGCACGCAGGGCGCTACCAGGGTGCATGTAGGCACTGTGCCCCCCCTCGGGGTGCCCCATCCGTGCCGGGTTGTGTCCCCGAGCCCTTGTGTCTCCGCAGATCGTCCTGGCTTTCGGGAACTACATGAACAGCAGCAAGCGCGGGGCAGCCTACGGCTTCCGGCTGCAGAGCCTCGACGCGGTAGGGTCGGCGCGGGGCTGCCCGGTGTGCTGGGGCACGGGGGCACTGTCACCGCCCGGGGACCGGCCTCGGGGGTGGAGGGACACAGGGAACTGCTGTAGGGCTGCAGGGACATGGGAACCTTCTGTGGGGATGGAAGGGTGCAAAGACCAGCTATAGGGATGGAGGGATGCAGGGAGCAGCTGTAGGGTTTGGAGAGGCATGGGGAGCAGCTAGAGGGATGCAGGGACCAGCCACGGGGATGGAGTGACACAGGAATCTGCTGTGGGAATGGAGGGGTGAAGAGACGATCTACAGGGTTGGCAAGGCATGGGGAGTGGCTAAAGGGATGGAGATACAGAAGAACTAGCTGTGGGGTTGGAAGGATGCAGAGACCAGATATGGAGAGATGGAGGGATGCAGGAACCAGCCATGGGGACGGAGGAAGATGGGAACCAGCCGTGGGGATGGAGGGATGCAGGAACTGGCCATGAGGACAGAGGGCCACCAGAGCCTGCCCTGAGCAGGGGTGAGGTGGGCTGGTGGGATGCAGGTCAGGGCTGATGCTGCTCTGTCCCAGCTCCTGGAGATGAAGTCGACGGACCGCAAGCAAACGCTGCTGCATTACCTGGTGCGGGTGATCATGGAGAAGTACCCCGAGCTGACCGGCTTCCACACCGAGCTGCACTTCCTCGACAAGGCGGGCACAGGTAGCACCCATGGGCACCGGGATGGGGGGGGTCACAGCAGGCTGCAGCCCCGGTGTGGGGGCTCTCCGAGCCTGCCCTGACCCCGACACCGCTCGCCCTCCCTGCAGTCTCCCTGGACAGCGTGTTGCAGGACGTGCGGAGCCTGCAGCAGGGGATGGAGCTGACCCGCAAGGAGTTCATGCGGCAGGACGACAGCCCCGTGCTCAAGGACTTCCTCAAGGTCAACTCAGAGGTGATGGAGAAGCTGCAGGCTGACAGCAAAACCGCCAAGGTAGGTGCTGGGGACGGTGCGGGGGGCAGGATTGGGGGCCCCCCCCCCCATTCCTAGGGGGGGGGACACCCCTGGGGTGCCCTCTGCTCACACCTCTGCCCCATGGGAGAGGCTCCCAGTTGGGATGTGGCTCCAGCAGGAGAGCCAGGAGCCAGGGGGGATATGGAGGAGGATGGTGAGGTGGGAGAGGCTGGAAGGAGGTGGTGGGCGATGGGGTGTTGCTGCCTGGCCCCAGCCCCCCGGATTGGGGTGTTTCTGCCCGCAGGAGGCGTATGAGTCGGCTGTGGAGTATTTTGGGGAGAACCCCAAGACAAGTCCCCCCACCACCTTCTTCCCCATGTTCATGCGCTTCATCAGAGCCTACAAGGTAGGAGGGGAGGGGGGTGCCCTGTTTCTGAGGGCTGGGAGGGGATTTGGGTTTGGGGGGGCTCTGGCCCCGCTTTGGGGTAATCAGCAAAAGCCACAGGCGAGACTGGGGGTTCATGGGGCAGAGAAACCCTGGGGCTGGGTGCTGCCCTTCCAGGCGGTCAGAGGTGCTGGAGCTGGGTTGAGGCGAGCTGGGGGCTGCCAAGGGGAGGGAAGAGGGGGTTTGCGGTCCCGCAGCAGGACCCCCCAGCTCAGCCCACCCTCCTTGTGCCTCTCCCAAGAAAGCAGAGCAGGACATTGAGCTGTGGAAGAAACAGGAGGCTGCGGCCAAAGAGGCAGAATCCAGCAGCGAGGACCAGCCCGAGGTGAAAGTGCCCCACTTGTCTCTGCCCTGGTGGGGCAGCCCGGCTCCAGCCCCGAGCGGGCTGCGTGGTGGGGAAGGGCAGAACAGGTCCTGGTGAGGGAGGGCTGGGTGGGGAGCGAAGATGAGGGCACCCCATCTCCTTCGGGGTGCGGTGGGAGGCCCCACCGTTCACCCCGTGCTGTCCCCAACCCCAGTTGCCCATCCAGAAAGCCAGGCGGCAGCAGATGGACATGATCGCTGAGCTGAAGAAGAGGCAGATGGTGAAGGAGCCGCTCATCTATGAAGGCAAAGACGGGGCCATCGAGGACATTATTTCAGGTGAGCGGCCGGGCATCCCCCCTGCAGCACTCGATGCCAGAGGGGAGACCCTTGGTGATGGGGGGCTGTGGGGGGCTGTCACAGCCGGGAGCTAGAGGGCCACCGAGCCCCATCGTGGGGACCAAACCCATCCCAAAGGTGCCGAGCGCTCTCTGCCCTGTCTCATAGCTCTTCCTCCTCTTCTGCTTCTTCCTCCCCTCTCTTCCTCCTCCTCGCTGTCTCTCTGGATTGCTGTGCTCAGCTCTGAAAACTGTTCCTTTCACGGCCCGGACGGGCAAGCGCTCGTCCCGGCTCTTCTGCGATGTGAGCTTCAACGAGGAGAGTCCTCTGTAGGTAACGTGGGGGCAGCCGGGCTCGGGGCTCGGGCACGGCACAGGCAGGGCCTGCCAGACTTTGCCACCCTCCTGGGTTTCTCGGCCCATCATCACCTCCGGCTGCGCAGCAGATCGGCCGGATTCTGCCCCAACGCTGATAGCGAACCCCGGGGGCACCACGGCATCAGCCCCAGCCCCACGGTACGGTGCTGGGCACCGAAAGAGCCGAGGGACGGGGTTGTTGGTAGCTGCTGCTCCTCCTGTCTCTGCGTGCAGCGGGTTGGGCTTCTCCCGAGCATCCTCGTCCCCAGATGGGGTGACTCCTGGGTGGCGGTGGGTGACCGGGTCCCAGCCTTGGCCGGGGCGGGCAGGCGGAGCTCAGGCAGCCTCTGCGCGTTCTCCCGGTGCAGATCTGCGGAACAACCCGTACCGGCGCGCAGACAAGGGCCGCGGCAGCGCCAAGAAACGGGCGGCGGGGCAGAGCCTGCAGGCGACGCCGGACATCGCGCTGTGACCGGCGCCGGCCCTGCAGCTGCCAGGACCAGGGCAGGACCATCCTCCCCACGGAGCAGATGGGACCGCAGGACGACAACCCACCAGCCTGGGACGAGGCGGGGCGGAGGGACAGTGCCCGCTCCTCGCCGTGCCAGCCGCTTAGCGTGCCAGCTCCCACCCTGCATGCCCTTGGGTCCGGTGCAGGGAACCCCCCCGCGCTTGCTTAGCGATGCCTCTGAGCTCCTCTCCTCCAGGCTGGCAGGGCTGGGGGACCCTCCTGGGTACGGGCAGGGAGGGGGGGAGCACAGAAAGGGCCCCACCATATCTTGGAAGGAAAAGAGGGGCTGCCCCATCCCTACCCCAGAGCTGCTCCATTGCACGCCCGTCTCAGGGTCAGCCCTGCGCGCTGGTGTGCCCCCACTTCAGCTTGCTGGTGCCTTTGATTTCCCGCTGCAGGAGGGGAGGAGGGTTGTAAGCCAGGGACGCAGCAGTCCCTGCGCTTCTCCTCCCTCTCCCCCGGCCCTTGGAGACCCGCGTTCTCCTCTGCTGCCGAGCCGAGCAGGCACAGGCTGCGCCTCCTCTCCAGCGAGGAGCCTGCTGCAAAGATCCCACCCTGGGCACTTCCCGTACCCCAGGAGCTGGCAGGGGTGCTATTTTACAATGATTTTATATGTCTTCCTTAAAATTTCTCTGTGCTACGGGAGCAGGGACTGGAACAGCCACATACAAGGTCTCACCAGGTGTGGTGAGCAGCACTGGGCTGTCCCTCGCTGCAGAGGAGGCGCCGTAGCTACGAGCATTAGCAGCAGGGTCAAGGCTTGACTATCCCACGGCTCTGTGAGGTGGTACCTAGCTCTGCCCTCCTGCATCCCTGGCAGCCGCCTCTGCTGTCGGGGCTGGAGCCTCTCGGAGACAACAGCGACCCTCAGCCCGCGGGGAGCAGGAGCTGCTCCCCGTCAGCAGCAGTCGCGGGATGCGACACGCAGCCGGCGCCAGGCAGCCTCCAGCACCATCCCGAAACGCTGCAGGGTCGCTGCTGAAATCCCGCAGGAGAAAAAGAGGCCAGAGGGCTGCACAAGCCTCCAAATACCACACTGGACTGGATTCCTCCCCTGCCCTGCTGCTGCTCAGTAAATCCCAGCCGTGCACTGTCGCAATTAACCTGTTAACGCATTTACTTCGTTAAACAGCCCCTGCTCGCGCTGCTGCCGGGGCGTGTGGCTGCCGTGTACATTCTCGCTAGCCCCAGCTTTTAGACCCGGGTAAGGCCTCGCTGTAAAGCCAGAGCAGCGACTGCTTCCTGCTGTAATTAAGATGCTAAGCGCCAGCCAGCTCATTATCACTAACAAGCTCAAAGGGGAGGGAAGGGAAATGAATGTGTAACTTATAAATGCCTTTAAGCCAGAAATGTAAAACATTAACTGCTAATTTGTATACATTATTTTTATATACCGAAGGCCTGTTTAATCTCAAGCAGAACTGGTAATAAAATGACTCTACGGATAAAGCCCTTGTCTGTGGGATGGGGTGAAGCTTTGCATGGGGGGAGGGGATGCTGTGATGGAGGAGCTGCTGCTTGTTGCTCCACTAACAACGCGTGACCTGTGTGAGGAACCGCTGCCAGGAGTGCTGACCAGGCTCCTCTGAACCTCTTGAAGTGGAAGATGTGTTTCTGACTCGCCCATGGGGTAACTTCAAGGCTCTGCTCAGCCCTGCAGCTCCTTCCAGGACTGGCAGCCTCCAGGCAGGGGTGATCGGGTGGGTGAAAACATGATAAATAAGGGCGCCCCAGGACAACAGAAGGGAAAAGCCAGGACTTGTGGCTCTTCCAAGGGGCAGTCCCACTTCTTACTACATGAGTGTTCCCAAAAGAGAAGGCTACCAGACGCCAGGACCTGCACAGACACGTACCTATCTCTGCTGGGCGACCTGGGCAAGGAGGCCAGAGCCTCTGCCACCCACAGCGTGGAGGAGCCAACGGCTCGGGGAAAGGCCAAGCCCAGCCCAAAGGTCCAGGGCAAAGGCCCGACACAGTGGGCTGCCCTCAGAGACCAGAGGCGGTCTAGTGCTTCCCTAAGCTCACCTGTATCTTTTCAGGGAAGTCTGGTGACAAAACACCCACCTTTTTTTTTGTGGACAACTGATTTCGGTGTTCACAATCCAAACACAGGTATGTGATAGCAACCCCGCCCCCCCCAAACTTCAATGTGGGGGTTCTGTGACCCCAAACTCGCTCACCGGCAACGCCACCAGCACAGCTCTAGCCCACCACGCTGATTTCACAGAAATGCACCACCTAAGTGGAGACAAACAGCTCCAGCCCCAACGGCGGGCAGAAGCGCTGGGCGAAGGGCGTGGGCGAATCCCTAGAGCTCTGTCTGACCCGCTGGCTCCGGAGCCCAGACCTACTTTCCCACTGTCAAGGAGAAGACGCATCAGCCCTCGGTACAGCGAGTCCCCCCACCTGCAGGGACAGGAGGAGGAAAAGGGACGATCGGCCTGATAACAGAGAGCGATGCCAGCGTACTTCGCTCACATCTATCAAAAGCCTTGCTGACTCTCCATACCCAGAAATGCACCCCCCAAAAACTAGAGCAATGTATAGCAGAGTTTAACCAGACCAGGCTTCCCTTCTTGAAAAATACGTTGTTCTCTGGGACAATGTATCAAACCACCAGTAATGAGACGGAAGGATCTTTTTTTTTTTTTTTTTTTCCCCAAAGATTTATTTTTTTTTCCCTGTGAAAATGCAGGTCAAAAATGTTAATCTCCAGAAATCACAGTTTTATAAAGTGTCATTCGTTCAATACAAGCTAGCCATTCTGTCGCCTTCACCCACGCCAGTACTGCCCGTCCCAAAGAGATTATCAGCTCCATATTCGTTTGCCAACAGTGATTTTTCCAGACTTTCAGAAAAAGCTACACGACATGAGCCACCTGTGTTTATTGCTCCTACTGCTATTTGTCCTCCCCACCCTGAACTGGGGTTCTGTCCTAAAGACTAGTCACATTATTACACACAGTTTCAGCCAAATTTTAACATGAATAACAAAAAGCTTCCCAGACTTTCTCTTCGGTCAGTATTGCACAGCCAGCCTTGATCTGGAAGCTGGACTTTTGATGCTTGTCAGAGCAAAAACGACCAGCCAAATTAAGAGGAAACTGTTCTGGCGGCAGGAGAGAGTTGAGGAGATCCCAAGCTGGTAGGTAGCAAACCCATGAAAACCATGGAGATACTCCTGAGCAGAGAACCACATTTCAGGACAGTAAGAAAGCACCAGTGGTTTGTGGTATTAGTCGAAGCCTTTTTCCCACCCGGCAGGGACTGCTGACCCCACAGCCCGCTCGTACGGCCGGCTGTCGCGGAAAAGACTCGTTAGGTGGAAATCCACAGCCTCACTTTCTCACTTGAGGTGGCAGCAAAATAGGACCGAAGGTTTTGGACAAGACAAACAGGATGGAGATACTGGCTAATGCTGGTGTGAGAGGAGAGGAGCACACGGTCATCTCCATCTGCCCAACAAAGACATTCCAGGTCCGCGAGGGTTTACTGCCTTTCACCCACACGTGTAGGTGGCCCGAGATTAACGTTAATGCTATAGATGAAGTGTAAAGCTCAGAAGTCCTGGAAACAGAGGGCTGCTGCATCCTGCCCTGCTGCTCGGCAGAACTCGAGTCTAACGCCAATGCACAAAACCGTACAGCTGTACATCGAAGCATTTCGCAGACAACAGTGAAAGCCACGAGATGCAGCCTTTGGGAAGGGACCAGACCATGCTTTCGTACTGACACATCACCAACAGACTCTTCTTAGAAACAACCAACAGGTTTGTCTCCTCCTCCCATCAGAGGAAGGGTGCCAGGCGGGGGGAATTTGATTGAGGCACTGACCATGAGCTTGGGAGCTCCTGGGAACCCTGGGGAGGCATTTTGATCCCTCCTGCTCCAGAGCTGACAATTCTTACTAGTTTATGGCATCTGAAAAAAGGAAATCGAGCCAACGTACCCTTTCCCCCCACTCCTTCCTGGAAGACATGTGCGTAATGTGTTAATTGTTTACTAAAAAGACTCTTAATGTGGCATTTCAGATATAATTAGGTGCCTATTTTGGACAACATATTAAGTGCTTTAGAACAAAAAGTGCTATAAAAACTATACCCATAGTGGGGACACATTTAATTTTTCTTCACGAGTTCCACTTTTTTTATTACATCACAAACTCGAGTTTTACGATTAGGGATGTCACTGCCCAGTTTGCCAAAACCGGCCGATGTTCTGGGAGACCAAAGGCAAAGAGCATCAGTTGCTCCAGGAGCACCGGTCCTCCAAAAGGGAGGCCCAGAGTATCCCTTCCCCCAGCTACTTTCTAAGTGAACGTCACTTGAGAAAACCGCCAACATTCCTGCCCTGTTGTGTCCCCCAGAGCCAGCGCGGATGCGGGCAGGGCCTGCCGGGTGTTTTGGGAGCTGTTTCGCTCGTCAGCCTGGATGCAGCAGCCCCCCCCCCCAGAGGGGGCTCACTGCTCACTGCAGTGACGGTGATTGCCAGGCGTGCAAGGACTTGGAGCAGTCCTGAACACGTACGCTCACAGCTTATCCCTCCCGCTGGTTTAGTGCCGGGTTATACAAGAGGTGGCTACACCTGCCCCTCTGAATTCGACCCAGGCAGTTTCAGTAAACTCCAAATAACTCACAAGTCAGTAAAAAAAAAAAGTTCAAAGCTTAAGGCGTTCTGGGCCCAGCTGCCCACCCCGCTCCATTAACACAGTCTGACATAAGGGGAGCAGCACGGAGCCTCGTGCCAGTCCCTCAGGGCTAGCGAGGACGGGCTGAGCTAACACACCACGCGGAACTGGGGCACTGGCCTCCAGCGGAGGAGCCGAGCAGCCGGCCAGATTGATGGCTGGGAGTGAGGTTTTTTGGTGGTGTTTTTATTTTTTTTTTATTTTTTTTTTAATAAACGCTGCAGCAAAATTCAGACCCTGTCTGAGCTGACCGAGCCGCCATGCCTTCCCCCTCCGGGGGGGCTGCCTGGATGGGACAGTTTCTGTGAAGTCCCAAGTCAGCGGTGGCCACACGACGGAGGAAGACAACGCCTCCACCCTGCCCACCAAGGAATACCACACCCTCCTCCTGCCCTACCCGCCAGACAACGCTGGCAGCACCACCAGAGAGAGAGCACCAGCTCCTCAGTCAGGGAGGAGACCTGAAGATGAGAGCTGCAAGCAAAGCTCTTTCTGGGAACAAAGTTCTTTTCTGATTCAAGAAGGAAGCGTCTGCGGGGAAGGGTGGGAGGTGAAACCAAGAACCCAGCTCGTTACCGCTGTCGATTTTCCCCATGCAAAAGGCTTGAGGTAGAGATGATGCTACCCAAAGCCTACAGAAACGTTCAGTTTTTCCTCCAGCGAGAAGGAAGTCAGCGAGCTCCCCTCGGCACAAACAACCACAGCTGCGCTGAAGATACCCAACCTCCTCCTCTGGGCAAGCCCAGCGACTACCGGCTTCACCTCAAAGGCTGAGCAATAGGAGTTCTCATCCAATCCCCCTGTTCTCCTGAAAAGCACAATCGCATTCCTCTGAAAAGCGGGAATTTCCACCCACCATTCTCAAGCTCAACCTAACACTCACACCCAAAACAAGTAATTCCCACTGTTCTGGGGAACATCTAAGCTCAGGACACATCTTGGAACTGGATCAGAACAGACAACAGAAGTGAGGCCCGAGAGCAGCGAGTTGCCGAACCGCTATCCTACTTCAGCACAAAACACCAGCACCTGCACTCGGTGCTCCACGGCAGGGGTGGTTGGAAGCTTTTGCAATTCCTTCTTTCCACAAGGTAAAAACCTCCGAAACAGGAACGGCTTCACGGCCTGTTCTCCAGCTGACCGTGCTTGACTCGCCATGTCCAGCTGACGCTGCAGTCAGGGGCAAGGGTGCACTGCAGCTCAATGCCAGAGTCGGGGACCTCCATGTCGTAGTGAACTGGCTGGCCTTCTTTCGTCACCAGGCTGAAAGCAGGGACTGGTATCTGCGAAGCAGAACAAACAGATCTGAGTGGCACTTCAAGCCTCTTTCAGAACATAACGTCCCTCTATCGAACTCAGCAAACAGCTTCCCAACCCAAGAAAAGCTCCTGCAGAGAGGCTTGTGCTTGGCAGGAACATCCAAACCTTCTCTCATAAGAAAGTATCTCAGAAACTGGACCAGGTAGCATTCACCCTGCTGCTGAACTGCCTCACCCAAGTTTCTGACCATTGCTGGTGGTTCCTGAACTGCCTGTGTTTGGGCACTGCGAATTCCTCTGCAGGCCAGCGATACTTTGCTTTGCGATGTCCAAGAAAGCCAAGTACGCCAAAGTGAACCAACAGAGCCAAAATATTTTCTGGACTTCTGCAACCCCTTTGTTTAGAGATGATCACCACATTCCGCATTCAGATGAGTCACAGTCCCACAAACACTCAGGAGTTTCTTTCAGGGGCTGCCAAGGCCCGCAGTGAGGTTCACTGGAGTCTGCCAACATCTCCTCCAACCTAACAAGTTAGCAGCATCACAGCCAAACACAGCCCGTTTCCCTTAGCTGAAATTACTGTTCTTGATGAAGAATCTTCTTCAGGGAGAGGGGAAAGAATTTACCTTTATAGGAGAGGAGAAGGATTTTTAAGGTACTTTCTAATATGGAGATCCCTACAGTCCCTATGACAATCCACAACGGCTTATGATTCAGAAAACATCTTCTGGTATCACATTCCTAACAGCAGCACTGAAGTTATGTCCCTAAATGTGTCATTAGGATCCTGGAATGGAGCTCTGGGTCACTGGTTTTAAGGCATTACGGGGCTGCCTTATGGAAGAAACTGCTTCTCAGACAAAATGTGTCTCACCTGGCTGCTTATCCCAGTGGCAATGTCTCCCACCTTTGTTCTGTGGAAATCCCTGATGTGTAAATTTTCTCCACTGAGCAACTGGATCTGGATTTTCACTCCTGAAATGTGCAAGAGAAGTCATTAACTTCTGCTGTAGGCATAATGACTTCACAGTCCAACACAGAAAAATTGACTAGCAAGGCACATACATCAGAAGAATTCATTTTTGTCATTAAGCATTTCACTTATGTAGGTCTTTTGCTGAGCATGGAGGCTTGCTGAGACAACAATGACTCACAGAGCAGAGCTGGATTTAGCATGAAAGCAGCTGAAGAGATGCATTGATTTGCACAACATGCCCTCAAAATTACTTTCTAGACATTTATGGTTATAAAGCAGATATTCTTGCACATGGCAGTTGCACAAGACAAGGCATACAAAGCTGAACCAGACCCTGTGTGTTCAGCAACTTCTCTGGCTGTTACTAGACTATACAGACTTGAGTGCTGGGGGTGACCTGCTGGAGAGCAGCTCTGTGGGGCAGGGCCTGGGAGTGCTGGTGTGCAGCACGTTGACCATGAGCCAGCAACGAGCCCTCATGGCCAAGGAGGCCAATGGCATCCTGGGGGGCATTAAGAAGAGTGAGGCCAGCAGGTCGAGGGAGGTTCTCCTCCCCCTCTACTCTGCCCTGGTGAGGCCACATCTGGAGTGCTGTGTCCAGTTCTGGGCCTCCCAGTTCAAAAGGGACAGGGAACTACTGGAGAGAGTCCAGCGGAGGGCTACAGGGATGATGAGGGGGCTGGAGCGTCTCTCCTATGAGGAAAGGCTGAGAGACCTGGGGCTCGTTAGCCTGGAGAAGAGAAGTCTGAGAGGGACCTTATCAACACCTATAAATATCTAAAGGGTGGGTGTCAGAGGATGGGGACAGGCTCTTTTCAGTGGTGCCCAGCAACAGGACAAGGGACAACGGGCACAAACTGGAGCACAGGAAATTCCTCCTGAATACGAGGGAAAACTTCTTTCCATTAAGGGTGACAGAGCCCTGGAACAGGCTGCCCAGGGGGGTTGTGGAGTCTCCTTCCCTGGAGACATTCAAAACCTGCCTGGATGTGATCCTGTGCCACCTGCTCTGGGTGACCCTGCTTTGGCAGGGGGTGGGACTAGGTGATCCCCAGAGGTCCCTTCCAACCCCCACCATTCTGTGAGTGCCTTCCACCCATCTATGACTGGGGCAGACTTGGCCGCTTGACCACCCGTGTGCTTTTAGGAGGGTCTGTGCTGACACAGTAACTGAAGGATAAGAAGAGCTCAAAGACTCCACACCCCAGACCCTCTAGGTACTGAGAAAATGATACCTGACCATTTATCCAACCTTTACAAATTCAGACTCACCGTTGAAATAGCTGGGGGTGTCTGTGTGCCGACTGCGGTTCAGCAGGTTGTTCCAGCTGAAGCTCTGTCCATCCGCCTGGCTGTTCCAGGAATGAATCCCAGAGCTCATAGTGTCCCTCAAGCTCTGAGAAGCCTTCATGGAGTTCTGTGGAAGTAAGCACAAGTTTGTCAAAGGCTCCTAAAGAAAGTGAGCTTGCACGAGCTAAACATTAAAATAACCTTAGGAAGAAAAAAAGCAGAAATCCACAGGGGTCTAAGGCTGGGCCTTGAGCTATTCAACATCTACCTGACGCCTAGAAAAGGGGATGAATAGCCATGCAGCAGTTTGCAGACACAGTTAAAATATTCTCAGTATTCAAATCAACAATCAGCTGAAGAGTTGGATGAGAAAAGAGGGTTTTATCACACTGAGTGACAGGAGAACAAAGCATCAGATAAAATTCTAATGCCAGTAAGTGGCAAGTAACACACAGGAAAGGCAGTTAACTGTACATCAACAACTACAGACCCTACGCTGCTGTACTGCTTGGAAAAGTCAGCACTATCTGAGAGTCAGAGAAGGTCAATCTGACAACATCAGCATAGTGGTAGGTACCAGTCAAAAGTCAAATTAAATGTTAGGGTTAGGTATTAGGAAAAAAAAAAAAAGAAAAAGAAAAAGCAGAGTGACATCCCACGCTGCACACCATGCTGTGTCAACAGCTCAACCACTGTACAGAACTCTGCTGAATCCTCCTCCCAAAGCACTACAAGGCTGAGAAGAGGAACAGAAATAGGAAACAAAGATGATCGCAGGCAGAAATGACTCCTGTAGATGGCAGGCTATACAATTTTGGACTCTACGCCTTTGAAAACAATGATTGAAGGGCTTATGTCCTTCCCTGGTTCAACAAGGCTTATTCAGTGTTTCTCACCAGTATCCCCCACTCCATGAACACAAGAGAGAGCAAATAAAATTAACGAAGCTTAGTAGTTAAGTAACTTAAGACTATGTAAGTCATTAGTACAAATGAGTTAAAAGAAGTTCACGGAGGACAGATCCATAGGCTGGGAATGAATATCCAAGAGCAGGGTCTTTGTTCTTCTGTCCCGCTCTTCTGGTCTTTCCCTAAACACCCCTTTAGTGGCCACTGCCAGGAAGACGACCCTGGCCTGCAGAGCTGTTTGGTCCAACCTGGTACAGCTCCTGTGCTCACGGCTGCTTCTTCAGCAGCTGCCTTCTGCACAGAGCGGGCCAAGGCTGCTGAGATTTTCCTGATCCCCACACTTGATGCTTACTGTGAGCGTACAGCAGAGGGGAGCAACTGGAGGAAAGGGATCCGTACTGGACAGTAAACTAAAGAACAACTACAATCCTAAATACCCTGTGGTCCAAGAACAAAGATTTCTTCCCAAGCTGCTCTGCAGCAAACGGGGTGTCAAAAAGCAGCGACAAACATGAGAAACTCTGGATGTCCATTGGCCACAGCTTCCAGTGTCCCAGAGGCGGTTCCCCTGCCGCCCCCCACCCCCCCAGTAACATCCGTTCATCCTCACCTTCTCACTGGCATCCGACACAAACGGGCTGTCGATGCTGAGACAGGAAAGCATTTGTTCTTGCTCCTCCAGCGAGTAAGGCTGTGAGAGGCTGTTCAAAAACAGTTCTGCAAGCAAAAGGAAAGAGAAGGAAGACATTTCCAGAGTTTCCTTTCACGCCTCCCTGCTCTAATCAGTTACTGCAATTAATACCCAAAGCTTCTTCAGCATCGTCTAAGGAACATTGATATTAGTGTCCGCGAAACACAGGACACACAACTCCTCTGCTAAGCAGAGGCTACGGCCACCACTGTGAGAACAGGGAAACGGAAAGGACAGATGAATTGTGCAATGACATGCAAAATGCCAGAGACGGGACTAGCACCCAGAATTTCCCAGTTCTTGCCTATTATGTCACCCACCAGTCTTCACTCTAGATCCATCCACATCATATCCAGGGAAAAGTCACACTTATGTACTCAACTCTCGCAGTAACTTGCACTCATAATACCCAGTCCTGACAAGGCTGTTGAAGATCCAAAGCCATTTGAGAAGAAAGCTGGCCCTCAGCAACCCCTAAAACGCCATTCCTCACAAGTTACATTTCAAGACACTTTTTTCCTAGCTTGAAGTTTTCAATTAATTTACAGAGAGTAGAAAATATGGGACTAAAAAAGGGAAAGGTTGAGTTACACTGGGGCGATGGAACTGCACTGTTCACTGATTTTCACACTGAACTTGCTGCTGGTTTTCAAATTCTGGATTGCTGCTGGTAATTCAGTTTGTTGGCTGGTGGCTACAGGTACTCCACCACCCAGAACAAAACAGTTGCAGACTGATTTTAATTATACTGCTTTGTTTGACATCTCCCATCCAACAGGTTTTGCCTTTTATCAAAAATAACTGTGTTTGAAAACCTAAAATTTCGGGCAAAGTTGGAGTTGCAGACACTGTTTATTTGGTGCGCATAAGCACAGGTCTGAAACCGGTTGGTTTTTGAGAGGTTCCTGCACCTCTCACAGAAGTTCGCTCCACTGTTCTGAGAGGGGAAGGAAATCCTGACCTCTACCTTTGTGGCATATTTAATTGGTTAAGAACTGCTAGTTTTGGTAATTTAAAGGAAGGCTGAGCAAGTTGCTTAACGAGAGAGGAACTACAAACAAAATGACATACAAGCTCAAAACGCAGAAGTAGCTGTCAAGAGGCCAAAAGAAATCAGCTGTATGTTTAACGTGCTCTCAAGCAAAAAGCTGAACTCCCTACACAGGCCATCGCTTACCTATTTCCAGCTGCTGAAGCTCTTGCTCTGAAATGGTGGTTGCTCTCTCCACATGGCCGCAGCTCTTCAGGGGGAGCGGAGTGGAGGAGAGAGGTGGAGGGTCCCAGGTCTCAGGTAACTCCTTGCAGACGTTCCAAGGGGTTCCCTCGACCTGCTCTGTTTGCTCCAGAGGTGGTGGTGGTGGTAGGACAGGGCTTGCACAAGAAACTTTGACTGCCAGTTTTGGGTCAGAACCAGTCTCGGAAACTGGGCTCACTGTGGGGGACAGGGACGTTTGTGGATTGTTTTCTTTGTTCAGAGATAAATGCCTAGGCTCTCTGTATTCACCTTTCCAGGGGCTTGTCACACCTCCCACTACAAAAACAAAAAGCACACAAACATTAGCAAATAAAGAAAAAAAGGAAGTAAAAGTCTTCCTTCACAATAAGAGTTTCTGAACTGTATCTTGCTGTAAAATGCCCGGCTTCTCCAGAAGACAAAACCAGATCACCTCTGCAAATTCTTGCTGTATTACAGAACCTGCCAGCAGGATTAAGCTGAAACAAATTATGGATAGTCTTAGAGGCAAGACAGGACCACAAGTATGAGTTACAGCTCAGGATGCAATAAACCTTTGCTTTCCAGGATGCAGTAAACCTCTGCTTTCAGTTTTGCTGCATACCCGGCTCCAGCTCACCAGATGCAGTTGATACTTCAGCAGAATACAAGCCCAGCCACAGCACACACCTTAATAAACCCACATAAAGCACAACATCGCCTACTGCAAGCAGAGAAGGAACGAAGAGCATGTGACAGCAAACAGGAAATTTTCATTTATTTGGGTGAGAAACACCCAGCTGCAAGCAAAAGCTACCAACCCCAAAACATACATCAACGCTGCAGCCTGTGCAAATGATATGATGAACAGTAAAACATACTGGTATTCCCCACAGGACCACGCCGACCCAACTAGCAACTGGCCACTTTACCCGTGGGTAAGAAGCTTTAGGGACAGGACATTTCTACCTTCTTCAAGGGCGACACTGGTCTTCGTTTTCAGTTCAGACGCAGATGCTCTCTGAACAGGCTCTTTCTCCAGGCCCATTTTAATAATCTCAGCAGTGAGAGGGTTGCAGGAAGGTGGAATTTCCCTCAGAGGAGGTGGTTCTTTAGCTATCTGTGTAACAAACAGGAAATGAAAGAGGTTAGACCAGAGAGGCTTCATTTGATTTCAGAAAGGTTCTTCCCACCCCGCGAGCATTTCCAACTGAAATTACAGCATTAATTGAGAGACCTGAGCAGTAATTTTAGCACAGCTGAATGGCCAAAAAGTCACACCCAAGTCCTGAGAAGGGTACGAAAGAAACAGCCCTAGCATGTGTAACACCCAGCAGTCGAAGAGGCAACAGAAACCATCAGCTTCCAAAGGAAGGGTGGCATCAGCTTGGATGCCCAGCTGGCTGGCAGCCAGCCTTCCTGAAACGACTGCTCTCCAGCCAGGCACGACGAGGTTTCGCAGGCTTACGTACCTTTTACTGGAGGGATGTTGGGTCACTCACCTTCAGGCAGAGTGGGTGATTGTAATACTGGGTCCAAGGGTGGCACCCGTTAAGCATATGCAGCATCATACAGCAGCTGCTCCAGACATCCACTTTGGAGTCACAGCGCTTTCCCATGACCACCTCCGGAGCCATATGAGTCTCCGTGCCAGGCACATAGTTCCCTAAAACCATTCAAATGAAAACTCACTGCACGTAAACTACAGAATTATTCCAACACAACTGCTGGCAAGCCTCAGGCAGGCTCCTTGCCTTTCTAGTTAAAGTGAGAAACAAGCCACTTCAGCCCCAAAATCAGCACCTCCTGCTCTTACAAGCTGTTCAAAGGCTACATCTTCGTATCAGTCTCATCCCTTACACAGAGAGTAGGTATGGAGCTCCCCTTTCCAGCAAATCTGGGAGGCAAAACACGACCTCCATTGGTGAGCTCAGCAGTACAAAACCTAACCTTCTCTTTCAACAGCTGCATTAAACAGCACTGCGCAGAAGTCAGTGAAGAATTTTGCTTTGGTGGAGGTCAGGATTTTTCCCCAGCTATTTAGTGAGGCTACATGACAAGTCAGAGTTAGATTTTTAAGTATCAATGTGGTTTCTTGCAGGGACAAAACACTGAATGCTGTATGCTGACACACAAAAAATACAACAGCCTTCTAGACTGGGAGATAAGGACCACCTTCCAACCTTAGGTTCATTTTAGCTGTCAGTGGGACACATCACAGTAAGATCAATAAATGCGACACTGTGAGCAACATTAAGGCTGGAAAATACAGTCGCTTGCAAATTAGCCATATGTAAATGTTCAAAAAGAAAGAATGAGTCAGTAGGGCAATTCTTTAGAATCGCAGCAGAAAATCCTTACCTGTGACCAAGCACTTTCCCAGGCCATCTGGATGAAGGTGAGCAGAGTGACCAAAGTCACACAGAAGAGCCCTGCTTCCATCATCAGACAAGAGCACATTTTCCGCTGACAATGAGAAGTTTTTAATTAGTCAGTTGCCTTTATATTACGGTCACCAAGATGGGAAAAAAGTCAAAAGCCCACAGAACTACAGTTTTTTGAGCGCAAACCAGGGCCTATTACTCCTATGGAGTGTCCCTGGTTTAAGCAAGTACACAACTAGAATTATCTCAACTTCTAAGCTACCAATTATCTGCCCTGGACATTGCTCTACCCCAGTGGTGGGGCTACCTGGGCAAACAGCCTGTCAGACCCACTGGATGACAGGAAGAAAGAGGTGACAAACACACCATGCCCAGCTGTTTAGAACCAGGTTAAGCTCTAATCTCAAAGGTAGAGCTGAAAATCTAGTAAATAACCTCTTGCCATGCAGCCACTTAATCTCCAAGAAGTTTGCCTCTTGTAAGAGAAAGGGAAGAACAAGGTACCTTAAGTACCATCTCACCTTTTACATCTCCATGGAGAATGTTCTGAGCATGAAGATACTCCAAGCCCTCTAATGCCTGGCCCAAATAACTGAGGGCTCTGTCTTCTGGCAGGCAGCCACTCTGTTTAATTAGCTGACCTAGTGAGCCACCTAGAAAGGAATCCAGAGAGTTCATGTTAGCTTATCTTTAAATTCTTCCCAGCGTCATCAGCCTTCCTCATCATTTCTGATGAAGAAACGAGAACTGCCCAGTCTGACAGCCCTTATCTTCCGCACGTGGGTCTGTTCCTTTTGTTTATTCCCGGAGTTGTGCTGCCCACAGAAAGTGGCCTCTTTCACGTAGCCTTTTGCTTAGTGTCAGCTGAACAGTGTTGCTTTGCATCAAAAGCAACTACTCTGTGATCATATCGGACACTTCTGGGTGCAACCGATCAGCAGCCTGAATCTTCACAGGCTGCAATTTCCATGGTCCTGGCCAGAAAAAGGAGCATCAGGCAATGGGAGCATCGAGGTTTGCTGATACCGTATTCCCTGTTCCATGCACGTAAACAGCACCAGCCATGTGTTTTGGTGAGAACTTGCAGCTGCTGTTCAAGAGATACACATCTTGAACCGGAGCGAGGCAGGACTGGCAACGATTCCCCCCCGGAAAGACCACGGCAGGGGTTACACACACCTAGCCCAGCCCACTCAGGAACTAACGCTAGGGACACTCTGGACACACCAAAGGATTAACAGATTTAGAATTTGGGCAGGAGGAAGAGGAGATCAATGTCCACAGCACTCAACAGTTACAATGGTGCCTCCATTGGGGTCGTGCCTTTCTCACCCTCCATCAGCTTCATGAAGATGGTCACCCAAGGTCCTTCCTTCACAGCCCCGTACAAGGGGACAACTTTTGGACTCGTTATGGCAGCACATGTCGTTAACTCCTCTGCACGGAAGTGTTCAACTTGTACCTAGGGAAACAAAGCAGCGCTGAACAGATTTTGTGATGAATCCTGACAGAACCGTCCCTCCCTGATGCCTGGGTCAGAGCACCCCACACTGCTGAACAGCAGAGGCACAAGGATAACCTTCGTTAACAGGAATCAGTGGGTTCAGCAGTAAGTGGGAACACTCAGAACAATTCTGAACAAGGATGATGAGAGTCCCTAAATCCTCAGTGTCTGAGTAAAGTTAAAATTTACCAGAAAAGATGCCAGGTTGCAATCCCTCTGGCTTATGTCTGAGGACTGGTAATCTTCAGAAGGAAGGTAATTTCTGTCTCAGTTAAAAAGATAACACTGACAACTTAAGCATTCTGCTTTCGTGAAAGAAGGAAAAAAAATATCCAAGGATGCTTGGCAAAAATAAAACTCCCCCAAAACAGGAGGGAAAGGACTGACACAATCACCTTTTTAGGTGATACTCAGCCTGCGCTGAAAAAAGGTTAAAGAAAAACTCTATTTGCTAAGTTCGGCCAAACAAAATAAACCAAGAATTTGCTAAAGACCAGAAGGAAAACATGAGTCATTAAGATTCTGGTGGGAAAAGGATGTATCATGTTTCCTCACCATCAGCAATACAGCTAAAGCTAGTTTTCTTTAATCTCAAGAATGTGGAGAGCAGGTGCTTGCAACACCGAGTATGGTGGCAGGTCAGGTAGTCCCCTCCTAACACAGGCCGACGGCAGGAACTCCAGGCAGTTACTGATGTAAAGTGAAATGCATCGCAGTTATGTGTCCAGCCTGCATGTTAGAACTCACTGGTTTAAGAGTTTGGTCTGAGAAGAGGTATTTCTGATCTACAGATGTATCCTTTGAAACCCTCCAGTAATTAGGAAACAAAACCCAAACCTGACATTTTGAAAGACTTCAGCTTCTCACATCTTTCTTTTCAGCCCTACCACTCCTCCTTCCTGTAAATATACCTCACTAGTAACAGTTATTTTTCCTAAGACTCTGTATTTGCAAAACTTATAATAAATTTACGTAGTTACATAGTGTCAGAAAACAACTGGTCATGCTGCCACAAAATTTCACATCTAAAACGTGAGGATGCACAGTAGGAAATCACTTTCTGCATGCTTTAAATACGTTTGCTTCTATACAGCTGACAAATGAAATGGTTAAAAAAACTGGACAAGCTGGCTTAGTGTTAGCACTTACATCTTTCCACAGGCAATACAGCAAGTCGAGACCCATGTGAACATAAAAAAACGAGCATTTTAAGTTGAAAAACGCAAGTTCCAATTCTTTTTGCGTACAATATTTTTGTACTCAAGACAAATGCTTCCCACACACTTGTTGAAGTTTTCTACTGGAGTAACGTGAGAAACATCAGTTCATGGAGGTGATGAAACTATTCAAGTGTTAAGTGCAAACAAAATAGTTTACATTTTCATCATCTACTTGCATTATCACTCTGCCTTCCCCTCTGAGGTTCCCCCATGGCTGCCTACAAATCAATACCCCAATTCAAGTTAATTCCACACTCTTCATTTATTCTATGACAACGGCATATCTTGGTGTACAATAGATTATTATGCCAACTTCTGGAAAAACACACATCCTTTGCTGCATCTGTAACAGAATCACCTCAGTACAATGTGCCAGTGTTGCACATGACGCTCACTGAGCAGATGAAAGCTCTCTCTGTTTTAAGTGCCTACCGGCTGCCTTATTTTTTTCCTACTTCATTCCTTTTTTCAGGAGAAACACCTGCCATGTCACCACTTACACCAGACGTGTTTTAAGATGAGAACAGTTAGACAAGCAGACAGCTCACACGGCCGTTTCTCCCCCGCAGGCACTAGGAACACAATCCTTCTGGAATCTCTGCTCTCTCGGCCTGTCTCTGCACAAAAAGCAAGATCCCTTGTAGCACGCTTTGAAGGTCAGACAAGCCTATTTCGGGCTGCTAAGCTTGACCCCTGCGCACATACAGGTTCTCTGGCTGATGCTTCTCTCCATGCCACCACCTTGAAGTTCTTCCTTGGACAAAACCACAGCAGCGTTTCGCTATGACTGTACAATAAGGTACCCAAGGCAGCCGGAAGGAGAAGACTTTTTCTCCATATGCCTTCTTGCGTCAGGAACCCCCCCTTTCTCACACACAAAATTACCTTTTTGGCAGCACACTGAAATCCCGTCTGTTTGTCCTCTATTTTGTATACTTCTCCGAAGGAGCCAATGCCCAAAGAACCGTGACACTTGGTCCAATGAACCTCTTCTCGGTACTCATAATCCACTGGCTTTAGTTTCTGGAAGTTAAAATCAGAAAGAAAGATGAAGCAAGGAAAGAAACACTTAACTGTTGAGCTCCACAGACAGAGACCAACATTTTCGGAAAAAGCATCATGATAGATACGACTGCACCTCCCTCGAAATCCCTGCACAAAATTACTGCTGTCACAGTAGTAATTGAGATGAAACGATACGGGAGAACCTACGTGATTTCTGTGGGCTCTGTTTGATTCCAACGAGTGCACCTCATTGCTGTAAAGAAAGACCACCAGTATTTGGATAGCTTTGGAGCTCCAAACTGTTCCCTTCACATGCAGGACATAACTATGACGCTAAACCCTACATCTATGTGTGAGCTAATCCTGTGTTATAATCACTAGACTGAGATTGTGCCTTAGGTCTCAGTGTAAAGACATTCAGGCAGGTGAGTGACACCTTGAGCTCCACCGACAATACTGACAGGGTCACGCTGATTCCAGAGAAGAGCCCTCTAAGCGGATTTGAAGGTGGCAAGATAGATCTGGATTCAGAAGAAATGAATCATTCCTTTAAGATTTACATGCATTTGCTATGCCTAAGGCCTGCGTTTGGCAAGGGACAACGTGCGAGCTGCTGGTTTCCTCCCAGAGGCAGCAGACGTGCTTTCTGCACCTTCACAATGTACGTGTCCCTGGTTTCTGTCTGTGTCACAGTCCAGGTCATCTATAGCCAACAAAATATTGCAGCCCGTCACCTGAACGGACTGGGTTCTTTCACAGACAAACAGAGAGGACACGTTCAAAGACTGACTAAGCACAGAAACACTTCTCAGACAAAGCATGCATGTTTTGTGAACGAGCGAACAAATTAGAGCCACCAATCTAAGGGCTTTAGAGCCTTCAAAAATCAAAACTGCAACGTTAACTGGCAGCCTCCAACCATATCAAGAACCATTCGGAAAAGGCAGCCTCGTTACAGAAGGTAGCACGTAGATACAGACTGTCCCTCTTCTGAAACCCAGGAGAAACTCTGCCTTCCACGGCACTGGGGTGTGGGGTCAGAAGATCACCTCATTAAGCAGCACGCCTTCATTTTCGTCTGCTTCATGAAACTGTTCCTTCGGGTCCAGACCACCTCCTCTCCACGTCTTGGCTAGGCTGGCTAAATTTTGTGGTTCACCGAGACTCACGCTCCCCTTCAAGGCGTCTACCAAGTATTCTTCCACAGAAAACTTGTCTGAACTGGTTTTCATGGACTGGCTGATGCATTTGGGGAAACTATATTCTAAGTTCAGGCCAGAGAAGCGATGCTCACTGTCTTGATAGTTGAGATCACCATGGAAGTACATCTCCAGAGCATTACGTTTCATGGCATGGAGAGGACTCTCCAGATGTGGGAAATGGGGGGGTATTATGTTGTAGGGAAAAGGATGGAGAGTTTCAGGCTGTGGAACACTGTCCCTCTGATAGTGCCGTTTCCAAACATGATTAAGGCACTGAATGGGGCTTATCAACTTGTGCAGTTCTGTTTTGTACTGGCTCCTCGGTGAATGGGGTTTGCCCGTGGACAGAACCTTCTCTGGTTTCTCAAACGGCAGCGGATCATAGGCCAAGTCCTTGTTAAATTCTGAAACCCAAAAACTGTTTCTGTAAAGATTATTTTGGTGTGACTCATCCTCCTAGAAAACAAAACAAAACAAAACAGCTGAGCAGGAACCTCCAGACAGCCAACCAAAATTCAACCGGGAATTGTCAGGAGTTTGCAGGGGTCCCACCGGTACAAAAGGAAGGCTTAAGGATTCTCACCTGGACAGGAATTGGGGTGCAGCTCTCTTGTTCTGGAGTTCTGGGACCCCGCCTGCCAGCAGCCACTGTTTGTATTTTCAGCTTGGACCTTTTCTTGTGACGTTTCTTTTTCGTCCTACCACGATGCCTCCCTCTCCAACAGGTAGGTGCCATCTTCCCCTCCGTTGCGTGGGCCACATTGTTAGGGATCTGATCGAGACTGTCCGACCGGCTGTTGGGAACCAAAACGCATGAAGTCTCTTAGATCTGACGGTCAAAGCACACCTCCAGGTAACAATTACCAAGAGAACAAGAGTGAGAATTAGCAATTCTGCCTTCTGAGATTTAAAGAATAGAGAATGACAGCATAACTTCTTGCCTTCTAATATGCAGCATTTGTGACTTCAGTATGAAGGCAGAGTACTGTATCTGGCATTGTAAGAAAGAAATACGGAGGGTGTGTGGGGGAAGCAGAGCATTAAGTCCCCCAGTATTTGCAAATTCTGCAAGGAACAGCAAGACTAGACGGCAAAACACAAGGAAAAGCACTGAATGTCTCCAGGTTTCTTTGACACAGTTTATGTCTGCGATTTATAGTGAACGCAGAGATTATGTATAAATCAATCTATTTTAAAAAACTGCTAAAATTAATAAAAGTGCTCTTAATATAAACGTCTGCTCTATTTGAAAGAAAAATAGGCTTTGCACCAAAGAAAAGGGATGACTAAGTGCACTTAAATAAAATAGCTTCAAAAAGCCAAAATGTTCTGGCATGTAAAGCCCAATACTACAATGTGATTTCTATATACAAACCAGCACTGGCCAGCACACCAACTGGGGGTCTGTACAAACAGATGCAACGCTCAAGAGGAATATTTGCCTGTGGTTATCCAATACCAATCGTAGCAGCTCAGATTTTTTTTAATATCAAGTTGTAAGAGAAAGCAGGGTATTTGATCTTCAGACAAAGAAATCACAACTGTGCTGTTGATTCAGATATAGTCATCTGCCTTTACTGAACAGTGATGCAGTTCACAGCCAGCATTGCTCTCTCCATCTTCTCCTGTGGTTTCAGCGCACCACCGAGCACTAAAAGATCCAGTAAGGAAAGTTCTAAGCGATGGCATTACCACATTGCCTTGAACCTGAACAGATAGCTGGCGTGCATTCCACATAAACCCTCTAAGAAATGGTTCACTATGCATTTCTTCAGCTGGTTCACGGGACAATGTCATACAGTCCGTGGCAATGTCAAACCACAGACCTCACAGGGCCAGATTCAGGGTCTAAAAGCTGCCAGAAAACAGGCAGCACCAAATTCTGTATCCCAGCCACCCACTTCAGACAGTGCTGGAGCTGCTTGGTAAAGCTCCAGGATGTGCCCCAATAGGGCACGTATTCCTCATGAAGGAAAAGCGGCTCACTCCCAGACGGCTTCAGGAAAGCAAGCCCCAGGCCTCCATTTTTCTATCGCAACTGTTACTCCTCCTTTACCACTTCCAGCTTCTCTTCACAACTCTGTGTCTGCTGCTGATGCTGTCATTAAGCAAAGGTTCTTCTCTCATCCCCTTTTGTTTACCCTCCCCAGAAACAAAGCGGTTCCTTTTTCTCAGGACTACTTCCAGCAGCAGCCTAAGTTTTCCACGACTTTTCAAAGAGGATGGTGTAACGTAACATCAGGACAGCTCAGTTAAAAAAAGACTGAAAATTTTCCCTTGGATCCTTCTACTTCAAGCCCATGAATCTCAAAAGAAAAAAAAAAAAAATTCACTCAGTCATTTCAAAAGAAATTTGACCACCCAGAAATAGAGGCAGAAGACTACAAGGGCCAGCAGATCAGCAGGCATTGACAATGAGACAGCGCAAGGTGCTCCAAGTGGTTTGTGCTTAAACTTATATTTTCTCCTAACAAAAAAGGGTTTTGATGAAGATGGCTGGGGAAAGACACACTCTTCCTGAGCCTCAGGCAGAAAGGGCAATTCAAACAGGACTGCTTTGGGAAAAAAATATGATAAGCACACAGAGCCAGGGTGATTTGGAACAAGCGGACACACACAACAGTGAAGGTGGGTATTCATGTTAAGAAGTCTCTCACCTGTAGCGCTTACTATGAGCAATAAAGGATCTCTCTGACAAAGTGGGGCTGAACTCCTGACTGTTTTCACCTATGTGAAAGAAAACAGGATCGTCACATGTCTTCAGTATCAGGCAAAGTCTCTCCTGGTAACAACCGGACCAAGAAACAACTCTACCAACTTGTTAAACCCAACAGCGATCCAGACAAATCACCACGCAGTCCTGCCACGTCACCCACGCTACATTCTTCCTCCCCCAGCACTAGACAGCTTCCCAGCACTGCGATCTCCTGATCCCCAGCAGATCTTTCCCACCTGACAGCTTTATTTTGTTTTTCTTCTCTTTCCCCCTCTTTTAAAACACCTTTCAGAAGTCAGCCAAGACACAGATTTACAGTCAAAGCAGGTAGGTGCAACGGCCACATGCTGTTCTGTTATTTATCCAGTGGATGCTGCCACATTATCAGGAGATTTCATGAGCTTCCTAAATAGAGACTGGGATGTGTCACCAACTCCACCCCACTTGGGATTACAAATAGATTTCGTCTCAGCTCTCCAGGAGTGCAAAGCGAGTGAAATCTCATACTGCGTTACACATTCCTTTTTCTCAATGAAGAGCAGACCGCCCTGCTACTTACATTCTGCTTGGGCAATAATAGAAATTGATGCACAGCCTCCTTCTGTTTCTTCTTTTGCTGTTCCTTTGGTGATTACATCATTCAGGATTTTCCACTGACTGTGAAAGATGACCTTCTTTGAATCTTCTACTTTGCAAACACTGCTCTGCTTTTCACTCACTGTCTCCTTCAGCCCTTTGGTAGCTGTGAGCTCCTTCTTGTGCTTGACGGCTGGATCGGGAGCTCCCTGGCATGTAATTCCCATCACTGCCATTTCACAGGTTCAGAGAGTCACTGAGTAAGAGAAAAAAACAAAGCAAAACATTTGTCAAAATACTTCACAGGCAGAAGCGGCTTCAAGTTCATGAGACATGGGAGGCTGCTGAAGGTATCACGTTACTAAATCATTTAAACCAAATCAAGGTCCTACCCAACCTCTGAGCACGGAGCTGAAAAAGAACCCAAGACCGCCAGCTCTCCATCCCTGACTTCTACCACTGAAGATTGGAGTATCAACGTTATTCTCAGTACTAAAAACATGAGACCACACAGGTTTCAAAGGGAAATTTATTTCCTGGTATATTCCATTAGCTTCAATACAAACAGTGAAACCATATAAAAGAGGGAACTCTTGTAGCACTAAACAGGAAGAGTATTCACCCCGCAAAAAAAGAAAAAAAAAAAAAGACATGAAAGATTTTCTCCTAGAGTGCACCTAGGAGAAATTACATTGTGCTCTCACACCACAGAAAACAGCCACAAAATCCTGCTGATTGCTTTCTTCCTTGTACTCAGTCACCCTCAGATTCATTTCTCATTTTTCTTTCCCAGGAAACAAGGCCAGGCAACCTGCCTGCCCACCCATAGCTCCTCCCTCACATCCCTTCCTTCCCCTTCGTCACCAGTAACTTTTGAAATCCTTGCTCAAGCCCACCAAAAGGAGAGCTCTTACGGTGTATCGGGTTAAGGCAAGGTGGTGTAGGACAGAGGACGGCGGTGGTGCTGGAAAAGACGATCCCCTCCGCTTGGCAGCAGCTGGCGAGTCAATCAGCACGGGCTGCTAGCTGACCAGTTAGCGCAGATGGAGCTCCAGACAAGTCCCAGCACATG
The DNA here is from genome assembly GCF_034619465.1 of Leptosomus discolor. Classification (NCBI taxonomy): domain Eukaryota; kingdom Metazoa; phylum Chordata; class Aves; order Leptosomiformes; family Leptosomidae; genus Leptosomus; species Leptosomus discolor. The sequence goes on from NC_141415.1 coordinate 3,089,516, forward strand.
CCAAATCTTGGCCAATTGGCAGCGCAGAGGAAGGTGGAAGGGAGCCAGGGGTGGAAAGGGAGAAGCATAAAGCAACACGGAAGCAAGGCACTGCGGGATGGGAAAGGGGAATATTGTGGGGCGAAAATCAGGAACACGGAGAGTTAGGAGCTCCCTATGACCACACTGGCTTTGGTTTGGCCCCTGATCCCCTCACCTCGGATTCTGGAAAAGTTAAACCAGTTGTTTTCTTTTAAAGCAGAATGTGCTCTATTGCCCCTTAACTGTCGAGGTCACTTCCTCGTGCCAGTCCTCTCACAGGTCAAGTACAAAACCTTAAAATGAACATTTCCATCATTAAACAACCCATGAAAATTCAGAAACCTTAGCAAAGACATACAGGCGTTAAGTACCCTGAACGCAGTATAAGATGAGGAGGAGGACATCTGAAGGGAGGCCAGCAAAAACAAGATCTCAGAACCATTACAGCAGCACATCTTTGAGGTTCGTCAGTTTAAATTGGCACCAGGGATTTTCTCTTCCTTTTTTTCTTTCCTTTCCCCCCTCTGCCTTGAATGGTGGCCTGGGACAACAGGACTCTATAGGCTCCTGGCAGCACAGAGATCAATCAGGAAAAAGACAAAACAGAGTGGGTGCTCCGTGCCTAAAGGACCACCAAGGAAAAGGGAAGGGAGCCGTTGGGGAGCCAAGTGCATGAACCTTGGTGTGATGTGTAAATGAGTCACCTAACAACCTGGCAGGTATACAAGGAAAGTCAACAATGACCACATTCAGCGGCTAAACAGAGAACAGCTGCTGTGCAAAAGAAGTGCTGATGACAGTATCCCACTCATTACGCCCATCCCGCTCTCCTCTACAGAAATTATGTCAAATCTGAGTGCTGTAAAATAATCCCTTGGAGCAGCAGAAAGGGAGCCTGCCAGATGACTAACCCAAGCCACCAGTGACCAAACCGTCAAGTTCAGAGCTATTTTTATACTCACTCTCTCCTGATTTGCATTAACTCTGTCTCTCCTTGCCCTCCCCTCACCTTCAAGGACCTTCAAGGTCTGCAGCGCAAACCCACCCCCATCGCCAAAAAATACATAATTCCACTAGTCACTCCTCAGCGTAGCTAAGACAGACAACAGAGGGAGGGGAGAAGCAAAATGGCAAGTCCTTGTCGCCCTCTGAAATGGAAAAGAATAACAAGGAAGCGGTATGAGATTAAAGTCAACAAAGCACAAACCTCACTTGCCGACTGAAAAAAAAAATAATCAGAGGTGGCTATTGAAGTTACAACGTCCTCTAAGAGAGCAGCCGCTCAGACAGTTTAACCAGTGACTCAGGTCTACAAGGCTGTGTAGGCACAGAAGCTGCAAGCCCAGCCCAGTTTAACTGTTGCTGCACAATTTTTAGGTCCCCATAAGAATCGAAAACCCAACGATTTTTATGGTACGTCCAACAACGTGTAGTTGGCAGCTGTGATTAAAAAAAATAATAATTTTTGAAGCACAACTTCTCTGGAGGCTACATATTCAGAGCTGAACAGGCTGGACTCATCCCCTTGCCCTGGGAGCGGGCAGCAATCCACAGAGGTGCACAGCGCCCATAAGCCCCGTTAATTTGGACGGAGGCACTCGGTCGCTCAGGCCCGGGCCCCGTGGGGAAGCCCTTCTCGGGGAAGCTCTAGGTAAAAGGGAGCCTTGGGAGCAGAAAATGGGTACCTGAGGTTCCCCGGCAAGACCACTAAGAACAGGATTTACCCACACGAGCCACGCTGGAGCTGCGGTTTCGGCTGCCTGTTTACTTGCCACCGCGCCGGGATGAGCAGAGCTTCCTGTGCAGACACAATGTGCAACATGAGGAGCTTCAAGTTATTGAGCTGGAGAGTGGTTGTTTCACACCCCAAACTGCTTCTCTGGTTTTCAAAACCTCCTCTCCCTCATCCAGGTCACTTAGATGCAACTGCAATTCTTGATTTCAATATCCCTGACTTTGTTCCTTCTGCAGACGTGTGTACGGGGTCATTATTTTCAAGGAAGAAAGGGGAAGTCGGGTAATGATGCAGTAGATAAAAGGGAATATTACACTCCTAACCCACAATAGGCTCTTGCTAGCAGCGTCAAAGGCTACTTGTTCCTTATCTTCACCAAGGTTTTACACTCACCTCTGGTTAACTAATGTTAGTTCTCACTGCTGTAAAAAAGAAAGAGTGTTTTTACAGAACGAAAGCCAACCACAGTATCAGTTGTGCTGTGGAGGCACTGGTCCGACAGCAGCAGCAACTCCTCCCTCAAGCAGTGCCTGTGCTCCTGTGAGGAGCTAATATACTGCATAAGATCATCCGAGACTTGTAGGGAGTCACAACTAAGAAGATGCTCAAACATTATTAATATGAGAGACAACCATGTACTTTCTGCTCCTTTCAAACCTCCTCCCTTCTCTAAACAAGTCCCTCTTCACCCTCTTCAGCTCTTCCCTCTCAGCTGGAAGCTATTTGTGGCAAGGACCTTAAAAGAACATCTCTGTGTGTCATGAAGTTACCATGTACATAGAAAGAGAGACTCATAGCTGGAAAAAAAGTAATGCAAATACCTCTCCAGCACTAAAACACCCTGCAGCACGCCATAACATGGGATCCTGCTTGGTCTGCCGGGGTCAAATCACCCTTGCCAATGGCTTTTGGGAGAATTTCAGTTAACATTTTGTGGAGTGGTCCATAGATTTGGTTAAAAAAGACTTGGGAAAAAGCTTTAAAATATACATAAGGCTTCATAAGTCAGAGTATGCAGATTTCTCCTCCTAGTCTGAGTGCGAACGTTCAGCAGCAGTTTCACATTGACATTTAGTTTGAAGGAAAAAAAAAAAATTAAAAAAAATCATGTTGTCTCAGTGAGGTTTCCCACTTCCTTATTGAGAAGGGGTTTATGAACAATGCATTAACTTAGGTTAGCCTTCTCTTTTGCAGCTGCTGCTGGTTTATTGAAACAACACAACGAGCATTTTAGCAACGTTGCTTTGCTGACCACTACAACAAAGCAACGGCTGGGAAGAGCCAGGGATTTACGCCTCAGTAGAGCAGCGGATGACAACTGAGAAGAAGAACACACACCTTTTGGGGACCATCCAGTCCCAACAACCGTCAGTAAGTATTCGAGAAAGCGCCAAGTCTGCAGCCAAAGGAACCATCCAGAGTATTAGCTACAAAATCATCACACGAAGACACCAAACCTGGTCAAAACCCACATGTCTCACCAAAGAGAAAAAAGATGACATTTGTTAAAAACTGAATCACACCAAAGATGTGGTTCGGGGCCCAAGGAGCAGATATATATGTACAACCCCTTCAAACCCCAGGCACCACTTCCCTTTGTCCCTGCCTCCTCGCCGTTGTCTTTCCCTGCTGGGATGCTACCGACAAGCTTCCTTGCCCTGCCCATGTTTCAGCTGGAACTGAAATTCAGACGGTTCCGTTTTCGGCCGTGCCAGTTTAAGGCACAACGCTGTAGCGTGGGCCTGGTGATTTAAACAAGCTCAGTGCTGTCAGCAAGGAGAAGTTTCAATTTGTGTCAGAAGGGACATAAAAAAAAAAAAAAGCTGTAGCACTCACCAGACACCCCTACCTTAAAACACACTTAATGCCATTTTAAGTTAACATGTTTAAGAGAAAAAAAAATACTTCCCTTGCGTATCTAAGAGTTCCAAAGTAAAAATAAAATAGAATGCCTGACTGATTAATATACCGGTGAGTCAGATCACCAGTTGCTATTCCAGGATGCTCACAGCCTTCACCTCCTCTCCTTCAGCCAGTTTCAGCCATTCCTCTGCACGAGGGGCTCCCGGACAATCCTGTCTGGTTCCTCTCAGTCCCCCGGGCGTTGTCCAGTACTGCCGCACACAGATTTACCTGGCGATCACCAGGTAAAGCTAAACCTTCTACCTGAACCTGCCTGTTTGAAGGATTTCGCTATCAGCCCTATGTTCACGAGTAAGTTACGTTACAAATGATAGTGAGTATGTAAACAGATTCTTTAAAGTGGTTTGATAGTAAGTATTTCAAAATCCTGTTTCAGCCATTTGTATTGCTTACTGTAAACATCAGGATAATGAGCTTCGACTGCCTTTTTAGCTGCCAGACATGAGTATATTGCAATAGTTCGGTTACAAAGTCTGTAGGAAAATATTTGACTGGGTTTAACCATCAGCAGAATGTCTACAAGTATCTAAACATACCTATCTTCATTTCCTCAAGTACAAGCTTGAGTGCAACTCATCCCCCAACAATTCTTTTCACGTTGTTGAACAAAGATACGAATAACACCATTTGCCCAGAGTTTATAAACATCACCACAACCCCATTCATGCAAAGAAGTCGCTAATTTTTCCAAACTGCTCTTCAACAAGTCTAACAGAAAGTATCAGAACAAACTTCAAGCTGACAAGGTTTTGTTTTCCAGTGCGGCTTGGCTGATCTCACTCAGCCTTTCAGGACACTGCTTAACGACATCCTGGGTTTTAAGACCCACTTGTGGAGCGAAGCTATCTCCTAAATTATAACAAGAGGGTATAATAAAGCACCTAAACGGATGACTTCCAACAATAACCACAAACACACATGAAAATCGACTGTGCCCAAGCAGAGTTTTCACCAGTTGTTACTACACATTGCTTTGCAGCTTGGCATTCTCAATCACATTTATAAAATGCCACGAAAGGCTACAAGGCAGCAGCAAGGCTGAAATGCTAGGCAACAGCAAAGGTTTAGTCCACTTTAGCACAGGTAGAAGCATTTCTATGTGATCTTAATTCACGATGGATCCCGTGAATTCAACTATGACGATTTTACACTATGAACTAGAAACATGAACTGACTGGAGCAGTTTCTAACTGTCCAGCCTGAGCGAACTCCCACGAGACACTTCCATATCCACCGCAGAAGAGAACTGCCTTTTAGGGTCCATATTCTTCAGGCCCCAGGGCCCTGATATCATTAAACTGCGACCCGCAAAGCCCGTCCTACAGACCACAGTCTCACACAGCTAGCCCTCACGGGCCTCCTGCTGGTTCCCCCACGCAGCCTCTTGATCTCCCTTCCCCAGCATCTCCAGATCCTTTCCTAACTCAGGTCTCTTTTACCCTGAGCCAGCTGCAATTCTTGGAACTTGGAAATCTTTCTGTCTTCCAGACCTGTGTCCCTCTGTCTCCTCCACCAACAGATTTGACTGACACTTGCCAGCAAACTTCAAAAGTCGCAGAAGGAAAGTTAAGAGTTGGCACGGTCACATTTGCCTCCATCCTCTTAGCAGCCAGAGTAATAATTAGACACCACATCCCCGTGACAACAAAGCTCAGCTCTACCTTCTCCCGTCTAACACCGAAACAAGATTCAGGACAGACAGCGGCAAAGTTCATTAACACCAGCGATGTTGGACCAGGTCCCATAAATCCTTTAGGTTTTTTGGGTTTCTGTGTTTGTTTGTTCTCTTCCTCCTTCACAGCAGGATTCACTCTCTTATAGCAGTTAAAATTTAATAGTTAATAGCAAATGACTCATTCCAAAGGAATCTGGTGGCTGTGCCAATAACAGATTTTAACTTAGTTAACATGCAATAAAGCAGCACGCCACAGCCAGACATTTCAAAGCCCAATTCGATACCTCTTATCGCTAATGTCAGGGCAAAGAAGGTGCGAGTTATTACGCACAAAAGAGTTCAGAAAGCCGGCTGAAAAAGAAATGCAGACGTTGTTTATGGATGCTGGTTTCAGATCGCTGCTTCGTACATGTGCGAAGCACTGAACACATGTTTCTGATGGAACCGGTTAAAGTAGAGAGGAAGCATCTGAGATCAACCACAGCAGCAACTTATTAATCAGCAAAGAAGCATTTTAACCTTTTGTCAGAAAAAAAAAAAAAAACACCCACAAAAAAGGCGTCAAAGCGAAGCGCTACAGCGAGAGGCGAGCGGACCGGCAGTTGTTGAACCGAGGGGACGTCCGGCAGTTGTTGAACCGAGCGGACTCCAATGTTACTCAGGGGTACGTGTCGGTGAGCCGACCCCGGGCCTCCCTCTCCGCCCCGCTCCGGACCGGCACCTGCCAACACCCGGCGATCGCGGCAAAGGCGGCGGCTTCACCTCCTGCTCCGGGACAGGCGCGGGAACCGCGGAGCCTCGGAGCCTCGGAGCGGAGCCTCCGAGCACAGAGGTGTCATCTCGCCTTGAGAACCGCACCGAGAGCGGCCCGGTGCTCCGCGGAGCTGCCGCCGGCGGGCGCAGACGGCGGGGAGCGGATCCCAGGAGGAGCCCGTTAGTCGGTAGGTACCGCTCAAAGCTACCCCCGGGTGGTCAGGGCCCTTCCCGCGGCGGGCACCGGCCGGCGGCAGGGCAGCGAGCAGGGGGCTCCCTCCCACCCTCCTCCCGCAGGCGGCCGCGGAAGCAGCGGCGGCAGCAGCAGCGCCGGCGGCGGCAGCAGCAGCAGCGGCGGCAGCGGCGGGCTCCGTCAGGCCCCACCGGACAGACGCGCTCCACCATTCCCGGACGCCACCCCGCCGCCCCCCGCATCCCGCCCCCGCGGCGGTGGACCGGGCGCAGCCCCGCTCCGCACCCCCCGAGCGGCCGCACCTACCGCTGCGGCCCGGCGCGGCGCGGCGCGGCACAGTCCGGCGCGGCCCCTCGGGCCTCCTCAGCGGCGCCCCGCTCACTGACAGGCGGTGACCAGCGCCGGCCCCGCCCTCCCTCCGCCCCGCAGCCAATCACCGCCCCGCCGCACTGCCCGCTCCCGCCCCCGTCCGCCGCGCTCCGCCCCGCCGCCCGCGCGCGCCCAACCACCGCCCGGCCCCGCCCCGCCGGGCTCTCCGGGCGCGGCGCGGCCCCGGCGGGCCGGGGAAGGCCGGGGGCGGGCGGCGAGCGGCGGGGGACGGGACGGGTTTCCCAGAAGCGGGCGGGGCTTCCTGACAAGCATTCCCCGTCCTCCCCCCCTCCGGCTTCCTCCGGGAGCCGCCGCTGCGCATGCGCATGCGATCGGCGGGGCGCCGCGAGGACAGCGGCGCGGACGCGCCCAGTGCGCAGGCGCGGGGGTGGGGCGCCGGAGCGGCCGCTCGTCTCCTGACGATCGTCCTTTGCGTTGGTGGCGGCCGGTGGCGGGGCCGGGGCCTGGGCCTGGGCTCGTCGGGTCCCCGCCGGGTCCCCGCCGGGCCAGGAGGGTTCCCGCTTCCGCTCTGGGCTCCCCCCTCAGGAGGGGAGGCGGGAAGCGGGCCGGAGCGGCGCTGGCCTGGCTGGGCCCGGCCCGGCCCGGCCCGGCCCGGCCCCTGGGTTCGTAGCGTGGCTGCCGACCGCCTCGGTAGCCGCCTCGCCGCGTTGTCCCGCATGAGTAAGGGCGGTGGTGTGAAGCTGTGGCGGGTGTGCGGGTTTTTTCAGGCAAGCTCTGTGAGTGGGTTGGCCCGTACAGGTGTGAGGAACAGGCAGCTTCGGGCGCGGAGGCCGGAGCCGCTGTAGCAGCCTCCCGTGAGCTGCCTCGGAGACTGACCAACCGGTTCTGGCTCGGGGAGCTGAGACTTTCTGTTGACTTTTTAATTTCCCTGTGTTCGTTGTTACCTTTTGCCAGTTAAATGCTAAGAGGCTGCAAGAAGGGTTGTCAGCCTGATGTCAAAGCTGCATCAAGGCCATGGAAGAGATGAGGGTGAGCCTTCGTCCCCAGCCACTATGGAGGTGATGGAAAGGGTTTCAGTCCTTCAGTCCTACTGTGGAGATAATATTTTTTGAGTAGCATAAATCTGTGGTAACTTTGATAGTTTTTTTTTTCCCCCTCATTTACTCTCATGCTCCCCAGTAAGTGATAGTTTCTGGATTCTAATTTGCCCCGGTAGCATTGTCCTTTGCTTTGACCCTAAAGGTTGGAGTCAGCTTGGGTAACGCCTGGTCCGCGCCTCAGAAAATAAATAATTTCAGAGCTTGCAGGAAAGACTCTGATACACTTGCTTATTCGCTCTGGATTTGGGCTCAACGTGTGACACCCAGTATGCTTTGCTCCACGCGGGAGGATGGCTCACTGTTGTGGCAAAGAGCCTGTGTACAATAACTGCCCTGGTGGTGCTCTGAGCAGTCTTGAGATTTGCAGTAGCGAGATTCCATGTCCTTCGCTTTCAGTATAGACTGGCTGTGTACTGGTGCCTCTTCTGCTCAGGCTCTTCACGTAGTTGGAGAGAACTTTTCAGTCCCAAGAGCTGTTTCCTAAGAGAACGGAGCTGTGTTGTGTTGCAGAATAACCCCCAGTTGCCCAGTTACGGTACAAAAGTGGAGTTAAATGAGCCTGTCACAGGGGGTCACATCATATGTGGTGTGTTATAGTCAACAGGCTCTTCTGCAGGTTACTCCAATGCTTTTGGAGATTATTGAAGTGGAAATAGGGAATGCTGGGAGCAGGGTTGCTATCATCAGGTCAGCTCTTAACGAGGAGGTAGCCGGTAATCCCAGGTGGGTTTCAGTCCTTCCTGGAGGAACCGAGCTGTGGTCTGCTCTGAGTGGGGGGGCGTGGAGTGAATTGAGCTTCAGGGCTGGGTTCATGTTCCGTGTGCTCGTGTGCTTCAGCAGCGCATGTTGTGGTCGCAGAACCTGAGCTCCACCCGATCTCTGATGTCCTTGAGTACAGAATCGTCCCTGCGTTCAGGCAGGAGGAAAACCTCGAGCCAGCAAGGAGTTGCAGAGCTGTGCTAGTGACTGGTCACGTCTTTTTCAGCCTCTCTTGCTATCTTACGCTCGCTTAAAGAACATGGGATGTCTGCTGGTCGAGATGAAGAACAGCTAGAGAAAATTTTTACAAGGCGATGCTTTCAGGAGTTGAAGAAATTTGACAACAGTCCTGCCTTTAGAAGTCCGAGGGAGTCTTTGTTAGGTTATTTTTGCCAGAGTAGCTGAGGTGATCATGATGTTGCATTTGGAGGTATTTATGACCTTGGTATTTTTATCACAGTGGAACGAAGATCAAACAAAGCTTTTGACAAAATATAATGGACCTTAATACTCCTTTTGTGGGTTTTGATCAAGCCACACTTTCCACTGAAGTTGCATTCTGTAGTTGTTGTCTGAGGGCAGACAGGACATGTGCAGGACCGAGAGCTTGAGAGGCGCATGTGGAACCCGTTACAAGCCCAGGTTCAATGCTGAAATCCCAAATACTCCCCTTTTCTTCTGTGGTTAAGCTATGTGAAATGAATCCATGGTCTCAATCAGCTCACCGGTAGGGAAGTTTGTCACTCTTGAAGCTGTGAAGAATGTCTTGAAAGCAGGAACAAAGTGTAAATAATGTGATAATGACTGCTCCAATAAGCAAGCCATATCCGTGGTGTGTAGTAAGAGCTCAAAGATGCAAAGAGCCCATTAGTTGGAAGTAACAGGAGCAGGTACTGATCTGTCCCAGCACTGCTGACACCTCTCCAGCAGCAAAAGCCTGTTTGGAGGAGGGTGGAACACCGCGTGTCCGACCCACCGGAGCAGAACGGCCCGGCTGGCGAAGGCCAGGCTGGGAGCTGGGCGCTGGCTGCCCCACCTCTGCTCTGCCCCGGCTTTGTAGCGCCAGGGGCACGGACAGCCCCGCTCCGGTTTCTATTGCGGCCATAAAACCCACAAGTCGTTCTCAACGTGGGTTCACATGGAGTGAATGCAAATGCAACTGTGCTCCTGTTTATGTAAATCGCAGGGGGTGTATCGGTTACTGGGTTTGGGGAGTGAACACGAATGGCTGCGTTAATAACTGGTGCAAAATATGCGTAGCCCTTCCTTTGGGTGACCCAATAATGTCAAGACCTACTTCTCGGAATGCGTGCTGTGCTTGTAGTTACAGCCCAGAGAGCACAGTTCGTTTCACAAAAGGCCTTTTGTTCCTGCCTGGCTTGATTACGGTGATCTACTCTGGGACCGCTGATCAAAACAAGCTTTTAACTTGGAGGGTTTGATCTGTTGTTCCACGTTCGGTGCTCGCTGCATGCCTGTGAGCCAAGAGCAGTGTGTTACAGACAGGGAGCTGGAAAGAACTTGAACCAGGCGGGTCTTTGGCAGCGTGAGCTTCAGGCTGGATCGAGAGACGGGGACAGCTCCTACCAGCTTGGCTCATCCTCAGCCTCATCCCACCGACCCAGCATCAGCCCCTGTGGCATGTCACCATTTTAACAAAGGAGAATTCTGACCACTTCACCTGCCCCCCTGCCACCCCTGACTTCATAGAATCAGAGACTGGTTTGCATTGGAAGGGACCTTAACGACCATCTCGTTCCAGCCCCCTGCCATGGGCAGGGACACCTCCCACCACACCAGGTTGCTCCCAGCCCCATCCAGCCTGGCCTTGAGCACTGCCAGGGAGGGGGCAGCCACAGCTGCTCTGGGCAACCTGGGCTGGTGCCTCACCATCCTCACAGGGAAGAATTTCTTCCCAATATCTCATCTAAATCTCCCCTCTTTCAGTTCGAAACCGTTACCCCTCATCCTATCACAGCACCTCCTGACCAAGGGTCCCTCCCCACCTTTCTTGTACCCCCCTTTCAGCAGTAACTGAAGGTTGCTGTAAGGTCTCCCCGGAGCCTTCTCTTCTCCAGGCTGAACCACCCCAGCTCTCCCTGCTCCAGCCCCTGAGCATCTTCATGGCCTCCTCTGGACCCACTCAAGCAGGTCCGTGTCCTTCTTGTGCTGGGGGCCCAGAGCTGGACCCAGCACTGCAGGGGGGGTCTCAGCAGAGCAGAGGGGCAGAATCCCCTCCTGCAACCTGCTGGCGACGCTGCTTCTGGTACAGGCCAGGATCTTTCTGGGCTGGTGTTTTATCCACCCGTAGCTACAGTCTGTGCTGGCTCAGCCTAACCCCTCCTCTAGAAACCCAGGTCCAGCCCGTGTGTGAGGTGCTGAGCTCACAGCACCGGAGGGGTGGGTGTCACTGCTGGCTTTCCCAGAGTCTCTGTTCCTTTGAGGTCTCCCCTTGGAAAGAGCGTTGCCTACTTCAGTTTGTGTTGAAGTTTGGTGCCTGGCTGTGGGCAGCTACACTGGAGAACCTGTGCAGAGTAACTTGGGGGTTTGGGGGGCTCAGCCAGCCGGATTGCCAGGAGAACAGTGTCCCCAGGAGCTGGCTGCCCATCTGAGGGTGACCCTATGGGGACTGGTGTAGCTCACGCACGGGAAGAGCTCCTCCAGCAGGTAGTGTGGGTAGAGATGCCAAGCAGTGCTCTGTCCTCCGGTGGGGACCCGGGATTGATGGATCAGCTGCAGAAACGCTCCTTTAGTGCAAAGACCCCGAGGTAACCAGGCTCAGACCCTGCTTGTTTTGCTGTAACATTTGTAGCCGAGTAGAGCCAGAACGTGGAAAACGGCATTCTCGGCGGTTCAATTCTTCAGAACTTAAACCCGAAGCAACTGGTTGAAAACTTCACCATTAAAAAGTTTCACTTCCCAAAGAGTGCTGTTCTATAAATACCCTGTGCAGTGGGATATGACATTTACTCCCACACGCGAGACGCAGCATGCTTTGTGACTGGCATAGTCCGGGCCTTAACCCTTGAGCTGTCTTTGGGTAAACACAAGCCAAGGAGCCCACCTCTCCTGCAGGATGGGCTCAGGCTGCGGGCTGCCGTAGAGTGAACGGGAGCAGGATTGCACCCAGAATTACAGCGTTTAGTGTGGAAAACCTCACTGCTTCAAGCTTGTTGGGTATCGTGTGGCTAAGGACGTTGCCTTAGGAATAGCAGTGCTTTGCACTCCTATCGACAGATCTCACAGCCCTTTCCTGCCCAAACCAAAAAAGGTAGTTTGCTTTAATTTCCGATTCTGCTGCTGATTTGTGGTCCTTGACCAATTCCGTAGCTCCTTGGTTGCAGTCCCATCTAAAACAGGTGATACTGCTTTTCTCTCATTCTTTACCTGTTGTGTACGTGTATATGCTGGGAACTCCAACAGCAGGCTCTGTCCTTGTAGGGTGCACTGACTGGAGTGCTCAGGTGCTGATGTTTTATAAATATCCTATGTAAATATATAAATACTCTTTCTAAATACAGATATCTCTCAATGGGAGTAGGTTTGTTATATGTCTTTCTTATTGAGAAAGAGATGAAGACGCCTAGATTGGTAGATTTAAAAGAATTTATGGTCATCTTATCTCATCCTCTTGCATAACATAACTTGAAGCAAGCCGTGTCGCACAGCCAGACTTGAGCTGGAGCAAGCTGAGCAGAGCAGCCCGGCGCTGCGGCCGCACCTCTGCGGGAAAGGGAGGCCGAGATTTTAACAGCCCTGACTTGTATAAATCTGGCGTGTGGCTGTTTCTCTGATGTTAAAAGATAATGCAGAAGAGATCCACAGCAATGGCTCCTGACATTGGGAATCGGCTGGTTTTGTTATCTCGCTGGGGTAGGAGACAGGAAAACAAACCAATTTAGGCCTTTGTAGAGCGGGTCTGATTCTGATCTCGGTTACACGGTGTTGATGAAATTCCTTTCAGCTGAATGCCATATTCTTGGTTTGTGTCGGTGAAGGATAAGAAACAGCCTCAATGACTTGCGAAAGTTTTTCACCAGCTCTTTTGAATACCGAGCAGTTTCAATTAAATCAGGAGTTTGGCCCCTGCAGGGAATACGCTTCTGTACAGCTTCTTATCTTTGCCAAAATGTGATCCAATTGCTTGTCTTTCTGAATAAGTTCTGCTTTTGGCTCTGGTCTATCGTCAGGAAACACATGTCAGCGTTTTAACAGCTGCGTGTCCTGTTCAGAACGAGCTCTTGATCTGAGCCGGGCGCGTACGGAGCGGGGCCAGGGCCAGCTATCGTTTGCTCATTTATGGTTCGGAGTATCGAGTAAACATTGATTTTGCCTCCCTGCTCCGGAGGTCATCTGAGGATTTCAGCTCTTCACCGACCAACATTCGCGAAGCTGAATCTTCATCAGATTCTTCCGTGGAGGCACCAGCGCGGGCGTACAAAAAGAGGAAATGAGCAATGGGAAGATAAAGCCAAGATTGTTAAAAGCAGCCTCTGATTTGGGGTCTTGGCTGCTCGGTTCAAGGAAATCTGAGTGTTCTTTTTCTTGTGGATTACAGGACTTTGCTTGTAGTGCTGCCTCCTTTTTGGGAGGGGGCTTAAAGGCTTTCCAGACTCAGCTCCCTAAAAATCACTTCTCTGAGAATCACAGGAGAGAGGCCACTCGGCAAAGCCTTACAGCATCTCAGATTATTTAAGGGTATATTAGAAAATAAGCACAAAATCTTTGTCAGAATATTACAATACCCATGGTGGGGGGGGGTGGGGGGGGGTGGAGTGTGTAAGCCCCAGCTCTGAGAATGAAGTGAAATGAAAAATTCAAATGTTGCTTTTTTAAAAGAAATTCTTTATATAATGTTTGGAGAGATCAAGCTCATGAATTCTAAGGAGTCGAGAGTTGACAGTACTGCTTGGATTGAACACGCTTTGCTTTAACCGGTAACTCCTTAACCCAAAACGAGCACCAGTTTCCTCCGAGGCAGCTGGCTGGAATTCAGCTCATTGCAGCCATTTGTCAGAAATACATCCCAGCTACAACTTCTGTTCATCAGCACTTAGATCTGCACATCCAGTAATTTCTTTGGGGAAAAATTGTGGTGGCTTTTCAGACTAGCTCCTGGAGAGACTTTGTCTTCACTGATGTGAAGAGCTCAGTAACAGAGACGGTAGCGGAGACGCCTGTCCCTAGCAGCTCGCACGGGATCGGGGTGAACTATCCCGGCAGAGAGGAGCTGACGTTGATACTCGCTCTGCCGGTTTTGCTTTGTGTATAAAGAGGACTTTGTTCTTCGATAGCCGGTCTTGTCACATCCCACTGTAATTTTGCTGTGACACGATGCTGATAAAACACTAGGAATAATTTTTATTAGATCCCTGGCAGTGAATGTTACACCCTCCCAAGCTAAGAAGTGGCAGCAGAGTCCAAAAGCCACGCTGACTCACTGGGTTCCCGAGCTGCGGTGTGCAGGTCACTCCGAAGTAATATGGGGCTTGTTGCAAGCGTGACGCCTGGCCAAAGAAAAAATGGGCGTACGCTTTGGCCAAGCGACCTGGTGGCTGGCCTTTCGCTGCGGCGGTGCAGCAGCGCTTCGCAGTGCTCCTCACGTTTGGGAGCGTTGGTTGTGTGCCAGTACCTCTGCTGGCTTGCTCTTTCCACGGCAGAACGCACGTGGGCACGGGGCAGGCCGGGTACTAGCGCATTTATTTACAAGCGTGAATCTAATTAGCCGTTTTTAAAGCCCACAGGATGGGGACAAAACCTGATTGGCTCACTCGGGCTTCAAAGTTCCCTCCTCCCCAAACTGCCAGTCTATAAATGACCGTTTCCAGGCCGCTGCCCTCTCCCCTGGGTGCACAGGGAGCGTAGGAAGGTGCACAGCATCGCGCCTGTGCTCCCACGTCCCAGATTTGGTTGGCATGTTGGTGCTGATCTCTGCTGGGCAATGGAGCCAAGTGAGGCTGGGTAAGTTGGCGTGTTACCTGGAGCAGAGGCTCAGCGGGGGACGGAGGGAGGCAGAGGTGTGAGCAGCGTGGTCGGGTGAATTTGGCATCAGAGCCAGGCGGGCTCTAGCAGGCAGGGTGGGTGCGTGCCGCCACGTGCGGTGTCTGGAGGGCCCTGTCCCTCTTACTGTACGCAGCGGTTTCCTTCCCTGGCTGCTGAGCACGACCAGCATCCCCAGGCCCTGCCTTGGGGAACCAGAAGGGCTTGCTTGGGGTCTGGGGGCTTGGAAGCACCTCTGCTCCCAACGCTACGGGTGTAGGCTTTGGAAGAGCCTCCCAAAGGGACAAAGGGCGTGAGCCTGAACCCCAGCGTCTGCTTCAGGCGTTTCAACTCCGCGATCGCTGTCGAATGCCACAATTCGGGATCTTGTTGCGAAACATCCTGAGGTCCGTGTCTGCGAGGCAGTCAGGATTCCCCCTGCCTCCGGACAGTCTCTCCATGTCGGGAGGACCTGCTGCAGCTCCCCGTGAGGCTGAAATGTTTGGAGCCGTCCCCCCGCCTAACGGTGGGTAGCGAGGACACGCTGCCTGCAAGAGGAACGGATCCAGCGACGCAGGGCGAGAGCAGAGAGGAAATCCTGAGCGCGTCGGGACAGGGAGCCCTTGAGGAGGCTCAGCTGTCGGTGGCTGCTGTTGTGCAGCCTCCCTTCTGGAATGTCCCCTTTCATCCCAGCCCCCGTCCTCCACTTGAACCTTCAGAAATCCCGAGCAGTCGATAAGCTCTCTCCCCTTACAGGCATTCAGATGGTCTGAATTAAAAACCAGCAGCTGCTGCCTGCTCTGTTGCGCTTCCACCCCGTTTCTGCGAAGCGGCCACCCCCCTGCCTTGCGAGAAGGTCGGCATAGCTCCGTGTTCACACCTCCTCACAGCCGCACCACGGGCTGCAGCGGCGGCGGGGAGCTGCCATGCTGTGTAGCCTCTTAGCAGATTCCTGTGCTCGGCTGCTACAGCCCGCTCCATGTTCAGGATCTTGTACTGCTTGAGGCTGTCCTTCTGCCAAGACACCTCTGCCACCCACCCTGGGAACTCTGCTAGCTCCTTTCACTAGCTCTAGCACAAATTAACAAAAGACTGTGTGCAATTCTAATGCGAGTTGCTCATTTTCTCAGGTTGGAAGTGTGGTAAAATGTTGGAACTATTCACGCATTTTCTCCTATTTCTCATCTTCTGTGGTAGGAAGGGCCACTGAAAACATAAAAACAGAAAAGCAAAGGCAGTCAACCACAGTCTGGCTAGAGATGTCTCATCTCCAGTGCTTTGTTCAGTTTGTACTCTGGGTATCCTGATGTCTCTAGCCTCCTCAGCCCAGTTCCACCTCCATTGGCATCCGTGCTCTCCCCCACAACTCTGCTGATCTCTTATGTTCAAAGTCTCCCTCCCTCCCTGACTCCCTTTATTTCCCAGTGAAAACCGTGCCCGTTGGTAACACAACCCTCACAAACCTCAGAGCTTTCACTCCCTCTTTGTGATGCCTTTCATTATTAACTTCCCAGGAGAAGGACGATCTGGGTGGAGGGAGCCCAGCTTGGCACGGTCGTCGTCCCTACTGTTATGTGTGAAGAGAGATGGAGAGAAATACACCCAGGGTTCCTCCAGCGTGGCTTGTCCCCAGGGGTGAACAGGCACAACCGCACAACTGGGACCCAGAGCTGGGCATGAAATGAGGGGCAGGCATGTCCAAAGTCATCTCATCTACAAGACCGTACAAGAAGACGACATTCCTCCTCCTGAAACAAAATTCTGAAACAAAATTCCTAAAAAGGAGAAAGATTTCTTTCACCAGGCTTGACAGCCCGATGGGGCGGGGGGGTCACTAGCTAAATATTTACAGGCAGATCAATCAGGGTTCGTTGCAGGCAGCAAACCGCAGCTAATATTAGGACCTGGCAAAACATGCAAAAACCAACACCCAGAGTATCTTTGCTTTCCCAACACAGAAAGTGCCCTTCACGAAACAGCCTGGGAGCGTTGGGGCACCGTGTGCCTGTGCTGATCG
This sequence comes from Leptosomus discolor, assembly GCF_034619465.1. Lineage (NCBI taxonomy): Eukaryota > Metazoa > Chordata > Aves > Leptosomiformes > Leptosomidae > Leptosomus > Leptosomus discolor. Next base: position 3,106,001 of record NC_141415.1, read on the forward strand.
ATGCAGGGCCTGGGGCTTCGCTCTCCGTGAGGCTCCTTTAGCTTCTGTGCCAGTAACCGGGACTTCTGCAGTGGACCCGCAGGAGGAAAACGGGCAGCGCCTCTTGCCTCTGCTCTGCCCTCCAGCCTTGGAAATTCTGGTAGCCACAATTAGGCAGAATCCTCGTTAGACAGACCGCAGGATGGAGCAGGGGCTTAACACAATGTAGGTCTTCCCGCAGATCCCACGTGCTTTTCCTTAAAGCAGCCGTGCTCCAGCAGAAGCAGCTCGCTCAGGCTTTGCGTGTGAAATGAATTATGATAAAAGTGTCAGGGACTGGAATTTCTAATCAAATTAAATCAGGCCGTAAAAAACTGTGTAAGTGGAAAAGGGTTAAAAATTCCATCAGGCATTTGGTATTAATCCTGCAGAAAAATGCATGCGGTGATGTAAAGTTAATGATGCACTAATTTGTTGCAAAATAACAAAAGCCCTTAGAGCGTGCTGTAGGAAAGAGATTTTGTCTGCAGGCGCGATCCATCGTGCCAGCTGAACGGCAAAGGCACCATCAAGCTGCCTCCCCCGTTGCTTCCTCCGCCAGGACCGCCTGCCCCACACCTGCAATCCCGCACCTCTCTGGGGCAGCAGCGAGAGCTGCGACACCCCGACGCCTCGTGCTCCTGCCTCGAGGTCAGTTCGCTCAAACTTCCGCAGCGCAGCCTCGCTGCCCCTGCCCGGGGCGGGCGGTAGCACGGGCTGGGGTCTGGCTCACTCGTCCCCCCGCGGCTCGGGCTGTCCAGCACCGTGAAGCCCAGAGCAGCAGTGGTAGCTCTGTTACAAGTCGCCACATCGCGTGCTCCCAGCTTCGGCAGGAGCCAGAGCTTCTCCCTCCGCAAGTGACTGTCTCCCGTATATCCCATATATCTCCCTGGAAACGTTCGAGGTGAGGTTGGAAGATGTCCCTGCTTGTTGCAGGGGGGTTGGGTTAGGTGATTGTGGTGGATTGACCCTAGTTGGATGGCTGGTGCCCACCAAAGCTGCTCTGTCGCTCGCCTCCTCAGCTGGACAGGGGAGAAAATACAATGAAAGGCTTGTGGGTCGAGGTAAGGACAGGGAGATCTCTCAGCAATTACTGTCCTGGGCAAAATGGGCTCCACTTGGAGAAATGAACAATTTATGAACAATCAGATCAGAGTAGGGTAATGAGAAATAAACCCAAATCTTTAAAACACCTTCTGTCCACCCCTCCTTTCTTCCTGGGCTCAACTTCACTCCTGATTTCTCTATCTCCTCTCCTCCAGCAGCGCAGGGGGACGGGGAATGGGGGTTGTGGTCTGTTTATCACACATTGTGTCTGCTGCTCCTTCCTCCTCTGGGGGAGAACTCCTCACACCCTTCCCCTGCGCCAGCGTGGGTCCCTCCCATGGGAGACAGCCCTCTGTGAAATTCTCCAATGTGAGTCCTTCCCACAGGCTGCAGTTCTTCATGAAGTGCTCCAGTGTGGGTCACTTCCATGGGGTGCAGTCCTTCAGGAGCAGAACGTGTCCCCCTGTGGGATCACAAGTCCTGCCAGCAAACCTGCTCCAGTGTGGGCTCCTCTCTCCATGGGTCCACAGGTCCTGCCAGGAGCGGTGTCAGCTTTACACAGGGTCACAGCCTCCTTCAGGCATCCAGCTGCTCCAGCGTGGGGTCCTCCGTGGGCTGCAGGTGGGGATCTGCTCCACTGTTAACCCCCATGGGCTGCAGGGCACAGCCTGCCTCACCATGGTCTTCACCACGGGCTGCAGGGGAATCTCTGCTCCAGCACCTGGAGCACCTCCTCCCCCTCCTTCACTGACCTGGGTGTCTGCAGGGTTGTCTCTCACACGTTCTCACTCCTCTCTTCACTGCTGTTGCCCAGCAGGTTTTTCCCCCTTCTTAAATACATTATCCCAGAGGCTCTGCCACCGTCACTGATGGGTTCAGCCTTGGGCAGTGGTGGGTCCATCTTAAAGCTGCTGGCATTGGCTGTATTGGACACAGGAGAAGCTTCAGGCAGCTTCTCACAGAAGCCACCCCTGTAGCTCCCCCCACTATCAAAATCTTGCCACGCAAACCCGACACAACGACCTTCAAAGGTCCCTTCCAACCCAAACCATTCCACGATTCTGTGATGCAGCCTGGGCACGTCTCAGCACAACCAGTACGTGCGAGGCGGGTGCAGTGTCTCAGCCTTTGCAGACCCTTTAAGTTCCTCCGCTTGTTCTTTGGAGCGCTGCTCAGCCGTTCTGTTGGTGATGGTAACAGCGCAGGTTAGAGCTGATGGTGAGACCAAAACGCGCTTGCTGCAGGTTGCACTGGAGAGGTGAGTCTGTGTCCTGTTGTGTTTTTCCAGAGGAAGTTCAGGGCTGGTCGTGCCTGTGGAGAACAGCCTAAAGGGTTAAAGCTGCAGATTCCAGCCCACACCAAACACCCGGCCTCTAGATTTTAGCCAGAGCAGCAGCAGTTGGTTTCCCACAGCACACGCACCGGTGAAGTGGCACGTTGCTGTCGGTCGCGGGGTTTTGCAAAGCCGACGTGCTCGTGTTCCTGGGCTGTGCTGTTCACTCGCGGAGTCCGGTAGCAAGAGCAACAAAACAGCAATGGGTTTGGGAAACACAACAAGAAACCCCGTGGTGAATCTGCTGGATCTCCAGACAGACAAATTTGCACTCTGCAGAGGACATAGCCTTAGCCCGAGCCCTAAACCACCCCATTCCCACACTGTTTCTGTTGTCCTAAAGCCATGTCCTGATCAGACTAACCTCTTCTCTCCGGGGGGTTCTTTTGTCATAAAAACAGTTCCCCATAGGGCCATCTGTCATCTCAAGGCTGCCTGAATTTGTTGGTCACTTAATAAATTGAGAAATGAGTCAGTTTGGACTGTTACAAATCAGAAACCTTTGGCTAGTCCTAGACATTCGTTACTGCCACACAGTTTTCTTTGGAAGTCCTTTTTCCAAGACCAACATTTGAGAAGAGGGTGAAGCCCTCCCAGCAAACATCACTGGTCTGTAGCAGTGAAGTAGTACTGCCAGATTAAACTCCCTGAATCCCAGTGACAGCACCCCGGATTTATCCATCCAATTCTCCTGGCAAAGTTTGGGAGCAGCATTTGTATTTGATTCGTTCCTGTTATGAGCTGGACTTATGAAGATTCAAGCTGAGCTTTAGGGAACCTCTCTGAAGGTCACCATAACTTCAAATTTTCCATCCAGTCCTTTGCAGGGTTTGATGCGACGTATCTACTGGGTGCAAAATCCAACCGTGCAGGCAAGGAGGGGAACAGAAACTCCTGCTGGGGCTGGCTGATAGAGCTGGTCCTTCTCTGCCAGATGTGTGCTTTTCTGTTGATCAAATCAGCAGGAAGTTTTGAAGGAAAAGGAAATGGAATCAACAAGAGCTTTCTGGCCAGCGGCACGCACGTGGCCCCTCCTCGTCTCTAGCTGAGTGCCAGTCCCTGCGCCGTTTGGGTCCAGAAAAGCAGGTTGCTCTTGCAGGTGGACTCAGGACCGTGAAAGGGGACAGGGTATGTTTGCTATTGAACTTCTGCTGCTGGCAGATGCCTAAAACAGCTTGAGCCTGATCCCTGAATATGGTCAGAACGGATCTACCCAGATCTGGTCACAGAGTTACTGGAACGAGGGTGCAGGTCTCGTGCTGCCACTGCAAAAGACAAATAGGGAGGGGTTCAAAAAAACTCACAAGAATGCTTGGAGGGGGGACAAACCCACCTAACAGACTAGAGCACACGCTGGATTCAGTTCGGTGAACTAAGAACAGATTAAGGAGTGACTTGATCAGAGTCTCCAATGAAGATTCTGATGTTAGAGGATATTTATTTTAACAAATAAAAGAATAACAAGTGCCAACAGACAGGAGGAGAAAGGAGGTAAATTTAGGCTGGCATGAAGGAAGGGCTCTTCCCCATCAGTGAAGTCCTGCAATCAAATCAAGTGTCCATCTAGGCTGCAGGCTGAGTATCTCCCACGGTAATTCCTGCATTGAAATAAATGGGTCTTGCCACAACGAGGAATTGCAGCAGAAGATAAACCAATGGTTATATCCTGTCCCTGCCTTGCGTTGTGTTATGCTGCAAATGATTTGACTCGGAGACAAACTCTGTTTTGGCTCGTGTAACACCAGATGTGAGAAGAGCCCTATTCATCGACAGGATCCCAAGACGCTCTTTCAACAGACATCACGGGGAAAAGTTGTTGCGTTGCCAAGTTTAGATGGGAGCCTAATTCTGTTCTCCATACACACAGGCTCAGACATGTCTTACCTGATGAAAGAATTATTATAGATAAGAGCAACAACTCTCGTGTTAGATAGAAATCAGCTTCTACCCTGTGAAGATAAGGAATAAATTCTTCTTTTTCAATGTATACACAGAACTTTAAAAAGTTGCTTCTAAAAAAAAAAGAAACCGATGTCTTTCTTAAGAAAAATAGGTCTAAGGAGAATATAACGTGTCTTTCATCCCCTCCTACCCACAGGACACTCGTTTTCCCCCTGCCACCTGCATTCTCAGACTTCTGGATAAAGGAGCCTATGCTGCCAGCCAGGTCGGGGCTACATCACCTGGAGCTGCACATTCTCCCCCAGAAAGCAGCGTTTCTCTGCCTGTTTCACCGAAGGGCTGCAGGGATGATTTTTAAAACAATCCACTTTTGCCAGTGATGTCGTTTTTAGGAGTGGTCTCTCTGCTCCTGGGCTTAGGGAGCAGCGTCTCCGTTATCTGCTCTGTATTTGTCCAGTTCAGCGTGCAGCATCCACTGTGCCCGTACAAACGGCCGACAGCCAGCGGGGAGTGTTCTCGTGCCCGCCGTGAATGCAGCATCGCTCACCTGGAGTCGTTCGGTCCATGAGCCGGGCTGGGAGCCGCACACTTGAATCACGTAGGCTGCGTCTGTCCCAGCCTGCATACACGTGGCACAAGGACTTGTTCCAAGGTTGCCTCAAGTTTTTCTCAGAGAACTGTCGAGGATTTACCTTTCAGGGAAAGCGTAAGGAAGCTTTGGGCAGGATGGTGCAGGAAAGCGGGACGAGCTTCTGAGCTGTGCTCCCTCCGGCTCTCAGCCAAAGGTCTCAAAGGGTTCACTCAACTATTGCAGGGTTCGTCGCGTGGCCTGGGTGTGGAGTTTCCAGACATTGCAATGGGTCTAGGCTGGGGCAGAGAGGGGGTGAACAATGGCCAGGCCATCCTACCCCGTGCTGCCACTTCACACCTCAAGCAGGTGAAGACGAACCCACGCAACGCCCCTGGGGACCTGGGGGCAGGGGTGGGTGGGAGGTTGCACCCCAGTCCGTGTTCTTGGCCATTAAAACCAAAAGGTTGCATTAGTGAGGCAGGTCGAGGATCCACCTGGCAAAGCACCTTGTCACCAAGTGGTGTGAGCGAGGACTCTCCAGCGGTGCCTTCCGGAGGTGAGGGGTGGGTTTCCTGCAGCCGCTCTAGTGTCACCTCCAGTACCGCCGTGCTGGGCGAAAACCCCGAGGAGATAACGGGGTACCAGGGAAGAAGGCCGAGGACAGGCTCTTTCCCAGCAAAGCCTCCTGGTTTCCAGCGATCTGCAGCTTCAGGACGTTCTGAACTGGGTGTTTGTCTCTGGACTGGTGCTTATCAGGCCCCGTGGTAGCTCTCACTTTTGGAGACAAGTGAACAGGAGGAGACTGAAAGGTCTCTGTGACCCTCACTGGGGTGTTCTCCAGTGTCACTGCACACACCAGCCGCTCTTGGTGGTTTCCTCTCTGCAGCACCTGCAGAGAGGAATTATTTAATTATTATTATTAAATATATTAAGTACTAACAATATACTGTTTAATATTACTGAATATTAAACATATTAATATTAATGGTTATTAAATATAATTATTAAGCAGCACTTTTCACTGGTGCAGCGGGGTCGCCCAGCTCTGCCAGCGGTGCCAGGAGGGAGGCCAGGCTGGTCCCGGTCATGCCGCCTGCCCCTTCCCAGTGTTGGTGTATGCCTGAAAAACAAGCAAACCCAACCAGCGCTCAGGTCTCTTCCAAAAACAATTACGTCATGTTGAAGCCATCAAGCATGTGATTTCCCAGCCCTGAAACTGAAAGGAGCCTCTCTCCAGGAGAGGGAGAGAAACTGTGCAAGAGCCAGCTGGGGTTCAGCAGGAAAGGCTCTATCTGCTCCCCAGGGAGGTCGGCCTTCCAGCAGGACCCTTGCCACAGGAGATGGGACCTCTGAAGCACCACGCAGGAGGCTGGAGAAAGGAAACACTTCAACCTTTTGAGCTGTCTTTAGGTTTTGAGCCCATTTCCTGCAAAATTGGCTTATTTCTCTCGGAGCCGTGGAAGTGTTGATGCATGTTCCCAAAGAGGGAGTTTGAATCGGAGCAGAGTGGGTGAACCGGCCTGCTTTGGTGCATTGAGGACATCTCAGCTTGCTTAACCCCGTACGGCACATAGCACCCGGCTCCTTGGCTGTGCGGGGCAGACAGCGCTGTGGAGCCCCACGGCAGCAGGACGAGGCTTTCTTCTGCGCCCAGGTTCTCACCAGCACCTCCATTCCTTGTCCCGTTTTCCTGCAGCCTCGTGATTAAGGGGAGGGAAGTGCAGGGGGTGGGGGAGCAGCTCGGGCGCGGAGAGCCTGGCCTGACTCAGGTCCCACGTGGACATCTCACAAGGATCTCCTTTGATCCGCGCACAGCGAGGCGGCTGCAGAAACAAGGACAGAGGTCGCAAACACGGCAGAATAAATAATCCAAGTGAGAAGACCTACTGGGAACTGTTGTCCGAGACAAATCCCAGTCTCGGGAGACTCAGGTGTGCTTCCCCAGCCGGGACGGGCGAGTTTGCGAGTCGCAGAGCCCGGCTGGGAGCAGGGTTTCCTGAAACCTTCAAGCTTCTCTTTCCTGAAAGCTCATTTCTGCGGATTAGCAGATGTCTTTGTTGAAGCGCTGGGTACCTGCCAAGGATTACTGTAAACACTTGGCAAGGTGCAGCCTCTTGGCACTGACGCTCGGTGTTGGGGGGGGGGGGCACAGTTCCCTTCGACGAGTGGCAGTTTTGGTGTTCACGCTCAGAAATAAGCTGTTAACTGGAAACACCCCGGGCAGGGGAAATGCAGCAAAAACTTGCATCCCTGAAACATCAGGTATATTTTGGTTTTCCCACCTTTCTTACCAAGGAGGGGTAAAGGAGTTACTTGCCCATCTATTGGGAATGGAGATGGCTGTTCCCAAACCTGTGAAGTCCCACGCAGCTGGACACAGTCCCACATGATGGCTAGCGTAAAGGCAGCGTCTGCGCAGTGCCCGGTGTCCAAAACAAGAACAGACCGCGATAGAAACAGATAGACGATCTAGGGGCTGAGTGGCCATGGCCAAGTTCCTGCCGTGGTGTTGGGAGCAGCCCACGCTACGCAGCATCAGGAGAGCGCTACCGGAGGAGACTTCAGGGATGTCACTTGGTGAGGATCTTCCGTGCTTGCAACCACCCTGGGGCTGAGGGAGAGCACAAGAGGACTCCCTGACTTAGGGATGGAGAAAAGACCCATGTGATACATCTGTCCACATGCCATCGCTGGAGGACGCTGCGCTTTTAGGCGTAACGCCCGCAGGAGCGTCGCCTTCAGCTGTGACTCCCGCACACCAAAGGCCACACTTAAACCCAGCCCAGAAGGACTGGCTCTGGAGAAGATATGGGGCGATGCTGGGCCCTCAATTAACTCGTGTTTGAAGAAAAACTTTGTAGAAAAGGGTTGCAACCCTATTTCAGACTGTCAGCGACTGAGCCTGCCAATACCTTAATGAGTGGCTCCAACAATTAATTACCTCCCCTGTTAAAAATGTGTGCTGTGTTTCCAGTCTCAATATGCCTCCGTCAGCCAACAGTGCTGGCTTGCGTTCTTCTCTTCTCTGCCAGGCAGAAGAACCCCTCCAGTGTCAAACTTCTGTTCCCCCATGGGAACTGCCAGAGATCAAGCCTTTCCTGAGCTGCGGGTAGCGCCGTGGGTGTGGGATCCCAGTCCTGCTCCAGATTCACCAGCCTGCTGATGTGGTCTCCCAAGCTGCCTGTGGTCCCTTGTCCCACCTTCTAGATCCCAATTTCCCCATCCTACATCACATTTTCACAGTAACCCCCCGTCCTATACGTAGGAACTGTGTGTGGTTCTGGGCCCCACCATTTCAGAGGGATGTTCAGGTCCTTGAATGCATCCAGAGGAGGGCAGCGAAGCTGGTGACCGGGCTGGAAGGAGTGTCCTCTGAGGAGCGGCTGAGGCCTTGGGTTTGTCCTGTCTGGAGAGGAGGAGGCTGAGGGATGAGCTCCCTGCTCTCTGCAGGTTCCTGAGGAGGGGACATGGGGAGGGAGGTGCTGAGTTCTTCTCCCTGGTACCCAGCGACAGGACGCGTGGGAAGGGTTCAAAGCTGCACCAGGGGAGGTTCAGACTGGACATCAGGAAGCATTTCTTTACCCAGAGGGTGGTCAGACACTGGAACAGGCTTCCTGGAGAGGTGATGGGTGCCCCGTGGCCGTCAGTGTTTAAGAGGCATTTGGGCAGCGCATTAACAACATGCCTTAACTTTTGGTCAGCCCTGAGGTGGTCAGGCAGTTGGACTAGATGGTCGTTGTAGGTCCCTTCTAACTGAAACAGTCTGTTCTGGTCTCAATGGCCTTCACTTCTGAGCTGCACAAACATCCATATGACCCTCTTAAACACTTTCTCTTCGTTCGCATCCAGCTCGCTGCGTGGCGGAGGTGACACCGGCCTCCTGTACAGCCTCCGGCTGCTGCGTAACACGGATCTGAACGTGGCCCCTGCTGTCCCTGTCCCCATCTCATCCTGATGCCATCCTTCCCGGCCCTGTCCCACACTACAGCCCCCTTGCTCGGGGCAGGCTGAGTGTGCAGGGGCTGGAGGGGATGCTGCTGGGGGTGCAGACCCCCATTTCCCGTTTGTGTGGCTCCATCTAGTGCTTGTCCTCAGCCCGGTGGGACAGCGTGACCCTGAATGGGTGTCGGGACAGGGTGGCCAAGCTGAGAACCTGGGTCAGGCTGGGACATGCTCAGGAGCTCAGCTCCTTGGTGTCATCCCCTCGAAGGGTCCGAGCTCGGCTATCCATGATTTACCTCCCTACAGGCGTCATGGGGTGGCAGAGAAAGCTGGTGCCAAGGAAGAGGCTGTGCAAACTTCTCCTGACTCTCTTAGTGAGGATGAAGGCTACCAACCATGCCACGTGCTCTCTCCTGGCCTCCTGGAGTATGGGAGAGTGTCAGGAGGAGACACCAGGGTGCTGGGGAGCAGTGGAGGGGTCTGGGCCTTTTCAGGTCGTTGCTGTGTGGTGGTTGGACTGGTCCCAGGGGAAAGGAGACGGGAGGAAGAAAGAAGTGTGGGGAGAGACTTTTACTGTGTATTTTGTATTGGGAATATTTTATATTCCTAAGCACTTTGGTTGATCTTGCTCTTCTCAGAGCATAGTTGTAGGACAAGAGCAGGTCCCTGCGCAGAAGGCAGTCCTCAGGGATGGGGATGGTGGGAACCAGGACCAAGAGCAGTGGAGCGTCAGCTGCCCGTCTTGCCTGTCCCACCAGCACAGCCTGGCAGTTCCCAACCCCGTAACCCCAAACAGAAGTGGGAGCTGTGGCGGGGAGACTGTGGGAGTCGCTGGCTGAGCAATGGTAGGACTCATTCACTGAACACTGAGATGGTTCTGTCTTTTTTGGAGAACAGCAACCTTGTACCCTCTTCTTGACTCCTACTACCTTAAACATTCTCCTCCTGCTCTTCCCTAGAGCTTCCTGCAGAGAAAACCGTCTTCACTAACAATCTGGATGACAGGGCACAGTGCTTACCCACGACACAAAACTGGACGAGCAGCTGTTCCACCAGAGGGTCGTGCTGCCATCCAGAGGGACCTGGAGAAATGGGCTGGCAGGAGCTTCGTGCACTTCAACGTCTCTTTTCTCTTGTGCTTTCCCTCTGGCCCTTGGGTTCTTCTTGGATCAAACTCATCATCCTCTCGTCCTTTCTGTACCGCGCTTTAGGTCCTTGCTTTGTCTTATGACGGCAGGCTCTGGCTGCCTCGACGCAGAGACATGAAGGAGGTGGGCAGGTGGGGCTGGGGCCGCTGAGCCCAGCTCGCTTTCCAAGGGGCTAGCTGTGACTTGGGCCAGCAACATGCGCTCAATCATTTAACTTCTTTAAATCCACAGAACTCTGCTCTCTCTGAGCCCATCACGGATTTGCTGATCACAAATTCTGGTAGCCAGAAGTCAAGTCAGATAAGTCAGGGGCTCTGGGGTCCGGGGAAAACTCTTTTATACCAACATACTTGGAAACCACTGAGGTCCACACCCAGGATGGCCCTTTGGCTGTTGAATCTCTGCTAAGCTACCCCCAGCTCTAGTCCTTGATTGTGGGGTTGGGTTTTTGTTTGGTTCTTCCACACAGCCATTCACAGCTTTCCCAGGAACTGGAGCACAGAGGGACTGAAGGTCATTGCTAGCAGACTGCTGCGCTTGGCCGTGTTTGACTCATGTCTGGGACTATTCTCCCACACCCAGGAGAGCTCCAGGCTGGCGGCTGCTGGGCTTGCAGTGGTTGGGAAGAAGCTTATTAACAGTTGCAACACGTTTTTTAATGACTGATTGGGAAAGTTCATGCCCTCAGGAGTCCTTTTGCTAGAATGGCACAGTGTTTGATGATGAATGGATGATTGTCATGTTGAGTTATGCTGGTTCCACGCAGCTGGAGTCACTGTGCAGTTTTTTTATGATACAGGGATTTTAAAAGATTTTGAGATAAAGGGAAATACCTGTGCAGGTTTTTGACATTCTTTTGGCATTGAGAGCCCAGGTATCTATGAGGGATCTTCCTAGGCATTTCGCTGCATCTTGGATATCTGGATACCTGCCCCTTAAACTAGAATTCCCACTTGGAAACTGGGTGCCATTTGCAGCTGGGTTGACCTGAATGGAATAGAATGGGATAACTTCCAGGCAGAAAGCAATATAGGGGGATTGTAATTAGCCCTCAAAGTCTTTTTTTTTTTTGATTGCTATATTAGGAGCTGCTTTTTTTTTTTACGCTCAGGATAAGCTGCATCGTTTCAGGGAATGTGGTCTGGGCCCCTTCTCACTTCGCCAAGAGGAGGGCAGGGAAAGCAGCTGTGGGTGAAGGTGCTCTGTTTTATGGCTTGAGACATCTGCAGGAAGCAGGAGAGCTGACGGATAAAGAAGACCCAATATATCACCTATTTTCATGTCAGCAAGCAAGTTCAGGATCCTTTATGTCACATCAGTAGGGACGAGAAATTCTGATGGAGCTGGATACTTATTTGGTGCAACCCTTTTGGTTTCTGAAGTCTGGACAAAGGCGGTTGGTCCGTCCAAAACTCCTGCTTTGCTGCCTTTGCTCGCCATACCGCTGGCTTCTCTCCTTGCCCCACGCTCTGGCAACGCTCGCACAATGACAGATCCCACCGCAGGGTTTCCTGACCTCCAAGGACTGGGGACTTGCTCCTTCCTTACTATGACTGGTCCTGGAAAACCTCCCTTCTTTTTTTTTTTTTTTTTTTTGCTAGCAGTGAGGATTAGCATAAATCTAGAAAATATGATCTGTGAAGGAAGGATGAAAGAATTGGGTTGTTTGGTCCAGAGGAGTGAAGCCTGGGGGAAGATGAAGCAGCTGTGGACTAGCTGACCTCCAAACCCTCCTTCGGCAGCCGCGTTTCCTGCACTGCTGTGATAACCGGCCTCCAATAAATAAAAGGCTGCCACAAAGAAGGCGGCAATAAAATCTTCTCTGTGTCTGCCTGGAGAGGATGAGAAATCATGGAATGAAGCTGCGGTAAGAGAGCTTTAGTTCAACATTTGGGGACCGACTAAATGTAAATACAGCAACGCGCCAGAACAGATTGCCTGATGTCAAATCTCCATTAGTGGAAGTTTCAGGGGGAAAAAAAAAAAGTAAAAACACAGATTAGACAAACATCCATCAGGAGGGGTTTTAGTTGTGCTTATCCTGCGTTGGAACAGGGAGATTAGACAACCCATCAAGGCACCCCTCCAGCCCTGCTTTTTCTGCTTCTCTACTTGTGTTTCCAACAGCCTCGCAGCTCCAGGCAATGGTTTAACCGCAGCCACCCTTGAGCCAGATCCTCCTCTCCAAGAGCGGATTTTCGGATGAGGTGTTCACTCCCATCAATGTGACGCTCCAGCTGCCTTGCTCCAGGGGAGGCAGTGCTGTGCTCGGGCCCACGGTGGGGTGGGGGAAGGATGGAGGGAAGGATGCTCTGGGAGCACCATGGAGGGACGATGGAGCCGGCTGAGCTTCGTCAAAGATCTCCAGACTGCAAAAACTTCCTTTTATTTTATTTTTTTAGAGAGTTTTAATGAAAATCATTTGGATGCCACACAACGGGGTAACAGGGTAACTAACACCCCCCAATACTGTGAAGTCAGAGTACAGGACCTTGGGATTTCAATGGTCAGCCTGGGTTTCCACCACTTTTGTGCTTGTAAGGGCTGGTTCAGGCTCAGCACCGCATCTCCAGGCACGGAGGGATGACATTTTTATGCAGGCTGCTGCAAAATAGGCTGCAGGCGTAACTGGTGAACATCTCAAGATGTTTCCCTTCTGTTCGGACGAGTCTGGTGGTTTTGGCTGGATTCCCACCTCTCGTTAGCTTGGGGAATTACAAGTGTATATGTAGATCAGAAGCGGCTCATAGCAAAGCTTTTGCCACGGGGCAAGTTCCTTCCTCTACAGGAAGGAGAAAACAAAAATGTTGGATGCTGAGGGACAAGACAGTCCCGTAACCCATCGTGTTGCCTCAGGGGCCTCTGTCTCCTCCACCCTCTCCTCCCAAGAAGACAAACATCCCCAAGAGGATTCTCAGGAACAGGTTTGGGAAAGGTTTCCCCTTATTAGAAGCAAAGGTGTTCTGGACTGTACTTGATCGCTTTCTTTTACAGGAGGTCTTGCTCTGTCACACTCTGTCCTGAAAGGGGATGCTAATAATGTTGTCCCAGTATAAATCACTACATATTTGTGCGACAGTCACTTAGAGGCTTAGGAAGTCTCATTTCTGTCTTCATAATGTTTTCTGGAAAACTCCATAAAAGAAAACACAGTATCAATTATGTAATTACAAAAAGCCTGGAAACTCAATATTTAGTTTTGTTTACAGTTTGACATCCTCCTTGTTGGCTAGCGACCACAACATTGTGTATGTGATAGACTGGAAATTTTGACGTGATATTTTCTTTTCTACTTCCCTTTTTGAAACAAATAGAGAAGGAGCGGTGTACGTTACACACTCACAAATGGTTAATGCTGGGGAGGCCCACGGTAGCCATTTACCAGCAGTGAAATTGTAGAAAGGAGGAAGGTGACCTGACTAATAAAATAGAAGAAGGAATATCAGAGGAAGCTAAAAAAGAAGAAATGAAGTATTGATATATTTTATCAAAAGCAAAACTCATGCTTTTAAAGGGAGACCAGGGAGATGATTAGTCAAGGCATCAGAGGACATCCTTCAGAGAAATTCTGTACTGAAGTTATCTGGTTTGTCCTCAATTCCATCCTTCCATCTCGGGGAGAAGCCAGGTCTCAGGGAAGTCTGTGCCTAGCCTCTGGTGTGCTCCGGGGGTGTGATTTTGGTGTGTCCGGACCCACCTGGGTGGACTTCAAGGCTGATGCCCTGGCTGAACTCCAACACGCCCAGGCCCACAGCTGCCATCCCGTGCCCTACAAGCGCAGGTCCCTGCGCTGGGCAGAGCTGCACGGCCCGAGCTCACCCCGCTGGTGCCCCAGCCAGCCGGGTTTGGGGTGGATTTGAGCAAGCAGTGCAGGCGGGGGTGCTGGAGCCCCCACGACCCCTCAGCTGGGCACCACAGTGATGGGGGACCTGGGTGCCCCGGCTCCCACCTCATTTGCACGGGCAGAGTGGCATCCAGCCCTATCCCTTTTGCCATCCCCACCAACCTGCCGGCCACGGCACAGCTCTTTGCCGGCCCCTGGCGCTGGCACACCACCAGCAGGCACCTCCCACACCCCCTCGCTCCAGCTCCCAGAGCCCAGACCAACCACAGCCCAAATCTGCCCCCCTTAGTTTCTGTGATTAACTTAAACGCGATCAAATATCTCAGAGCAAACCATCAGATGGCTTTGGCTCCCCGGCAGGTTTCCTGCCCAGGCACAGGGACGTGCTCCAAAGCCGATTTTTAGTTCGTCGCCTTGCAGCGCCCCGGCGAGCGAAAGCGTGCTCGTCCCTCCTTATGTATGGGACAAGAGGCAGCAACTTTTAACAGTCTTTTCCCCGTCCTTTCACACTGTGCGACGCCGGAGCACGAAGCAGCCCCGCTGCTTGTTTTTCAAAAGCTGTTTGCTGCCTAATTTAGGATGGTCTACTCAAAAATTCTCCAGCCGGAGCTGTAAAACCCACAGCTGTGTTTTGCAGATGAGAGACTTGGGTCGGTTTCAGGTCTTGTTTTTGGAAAGGCCACTGCCATCCTGAGCAAAGGCAACGAGTCCGTCCTTTAGAGTATCAAACCGTGAGAGCCACGGTCCTTCTTCAGAACTCTTGAAGGACAGAAATCATTCTCTCTTAATTTTGGATCTGCAGACTGAAGAATCCACCTCTTGTGTTTAACCCGTGTCTCCAGTCTGTCTAGGCTTCTGTCACCGACATAGTTTAAAAAAAAAAAAAACAAATAGAAGATGCTATCAGAAAAACCACAATCAGAAAAGCCCTTTCAGGCCCAGGTGCTTGTGGGTTCATCCTCCTGCTTCTACCAAAGCTGCTTTTTGGGATGACAGAGAGGATTTTTAAAGGGTGCCCATGTGGTGTATGTGCAGCCTCAATAGGGCACTTCCCCTCTAGGAATAAATCATCGCTTTGAGTTTTTGAATCCAGGCTTTGCATCCGGATGTTTCCCCATTAATGGGCTGGAGGAGGTTAAAATTAAGAACGGAGAGTGCAATTGCAGAAGAAATAACCAATATGGATTTTTATGTGTAGCTGCTGGGGTCTGGTGCAGGGGGACCACCTGTGTGCTTGGGGGTGAACACATGCCAGGGGCTGCCCATGCACGAGAAACCGCTGCCGCCACGGGGTCAGTGGAGCACATTTCCCTTTTGCCCCAAACTGGGCTCTAGAAGACTTTTTTGGAAGTCACTTGATTCACCCTGTGCTTCAGGTCCCCACTTCTAACACAAAAACTCTCAATTCCAAAAGCAGGGGGACTATAAGGACAAAATAAAGAGGCAAAAAAAAAGGACAAAATGAAGAGACTGGTGCATGGATCCTAGAGAGCCGAGGACCCACTGAGTCAGTGGTGAGGCCAAGATCAGGGTCACAACGCAGGCACCACCCTGGTGCAGAGCTCCTTGTGCTGCTCCGGCTTTTCCTGGGCCGAAGGTGTGTTGATATCAGCATCTTGCAGCTGTATCTGCATCAGGGGACAGCGTAGCTGCATTGGTGTGAATGACTTTGCCAGAGACAGGTCCAAGTTTCTATAGACTGGGGCCAAAAAGAAATGAGATGAGCAGAGCACCCAAGCACTAAACAGCAAAGGTGATGGAAACGAGGGGCCTGGGTGATGAGTCACTGCCTCTAGCTGCTCAACACTCTAGTAATTTTATTGTGCCTGCTCCCAGATCACACCGGAGCTCCACACCGGAGATTCTTTGCTTGAGAGAAGATTTGGAAGGACATTTGTTCCAAGGCCAAAGCAATTTGAGCAGGGATTTGTACAGGGATTTGAGCACCGCTGTGGCGAACGCTGACCTTAATGCAACAGCCAGAGATGGATCTGAGCCATTAAAAGAAATTCAAAGGGCGATTGAAGTATTGCAGTAGTTTGCAGTCGGTGCATACCTTCACCTCTTGCACGAGGTCCCCACAGAGGTACAGCAGCTGAGCTGCTTTGGCCTCGGGTGTATTTTGGGTCGCATTGGAGCCCAGGGGAGCTATACGTTTTCAGGCAGGAAAAGGATACGTTGATAACATCTGCTTTCCTGACCTGCCCTGGCCAGGAACCTCCCCATGTGGTTTCTGCTAGCAGCTCCCCTGCTCCAGCTGCATTCCTTTGGAGAGCTGGCAATGGCTCTAGGCTCAGGTTTACTTCTAGGTGGGGGTGATCACCTGCACAATGACTGGAGGG
Organism: Leptosomus discolor; assembly: GCF_034619465.1. Classification (NCBI taxonomy): domain Eukaryota; kingdom Metazoa; phylum Chordata; class Aves; order Leptosomiformes; family Leptosomidae; genus Leptosomus; species Leptosomus discolor. The sequence continues at coordinate 3,122,148 of NC_141415.1, forward strand.
GTTAAAAAAGTTCGACAGCAGTGCTGCAGAAGAGTGGCTCCATGTCTCATCATCACACTGTGGTCTGCAACACGCCAGAAACTCTTCATCAGCAGCCAGGGCTCCAGATACGTAATTAAAGCAGAAGAGAAGAAAGAGAACAAGTGGTTTGGGCTGTCTGCAGGGACAAGATGCAGTAAGTCAATGTTCAGCTCAGTTTTTCCTTGCTGTAACACAAGAGAAACACCCTGACAGGGGAAGGTGAAGCTCTGAACCAAATGGTGTCGCAGGGGTGTAGAACTCTTCCTACCCCTCTGCTGAGCTTTTGGGACAGGTTGAACCTCCTCTGCCGAGGTTTTGGGCCAGGAATGCTGTAGGTGAAGTCAGCATTACCTGGGGCTGTGGGGCAGCCTGGGTGTTTTCAAGGTCAGCTGCAGCTCTTACTTCTACAAGAGCTACGACTTTCCTGCAGTTGACTCCAAATCCATGAACTTGAGCCAACCTCATTCAGCCAAAAGTCAGCGATGCTAGAACAAGGGTCAGGGCAAGCTGGAGCCCCTCAGAGTTGGGACAACAATGAGGCAGCACATCACATGCGGCAGAGACAGCAGTTGGAGCATCAAAACTCAACCTTCTGGGCAGCAGCTCCTGAACCCTCAGTCCTTGGGCAGGACTCGCTCCTTGAAGGCAACCCATATCCTGATACTTACTACAGAACACCCAAAGGCCATGGTAGGTGACAGTCCATCGTACTACACAGGTCTGGATACACACAGGAGAATGGGGAGAGCAGCTAGGAGCAGGCTGGAGACACGGCCAGAGCTACCATCAGCTCTAACCATGAACTTTTACACTGGTGACACCCACTGCCATGTCAGCCACCACACAGTACAATGAGTCCCCCCAAACACCAACGGTGGCCCACCAGCCGAAGGTGGTGACTCAGGGGCAGGCAGACCTGTTCCCCCCTCCCCCTGCAAACCCACTGAAGAGGCATTTCACAGCCTTCAGCTTGCGCCAGCATCACGAGGTGATGAGGGCCAGATCCCTCCAGAAGGATCCGTCCCTTTTTCCAGCCTCCTGCCCCTGGGAGGAGAAGCTCAGCAGCTGGAAAGGCTGCTCCAGGGAGGGTGTTCCTGTACTGCCAGGAGCTGGTGGCACTCAGCTGGGACCGAGCAGCCCTACACGGGAAGGCGGGAGGCTGGGCACTGCCATCCCCGGGGCTGGATTTGAAGCTGCGGGCAGGAGGCTGGAGAACCTGGAGACATCCCTGTGCACAGTGCTGGCATGTGAGGGGGCTCCATGGAGAGCCTGGAAACAAGTCACTCAGCGCCACCACCTAGCACAGCATCGCCAGGGCACGCCGCTGCTCTCCAAGCTTGACATTTCCCCAGGAATAACGACCACCGCTCCTCCGCTCCCCTTTCCTGGCCAAATCTGGCGCAAAGAGGTGTCCAGCTGCCCAAGAGCCCCCGGGCAGCCTGGGGTGCTGGAGCAAAGAGGCTTCTCTGGCCAGGTGGCACCCTTTGGGCCTCCAGGGACCATTTGCCGGCTAGCAGGGCTGCTCCGCAAATATTTATTGAGGCGGGTGCATGCAAGCACCCTCCCTCCCGCACCCTTCTTGGGTAACCCGCCCCATGGTGGTCCAAGCCCACCTTCTGCTCTTGGTGCTGGAAGCTGCCAGCCCAGGTAGGAGGCTCTGTTAAACAATGCTAATAAATACTTTATTAACCAACACATTAAAATACTCCTAAGATTGTCCCATCTTTCCGTATCCCTTCGATAGCAGCTCACAGCTCGAGGATCCCAGAGGAAGCTTGGAGAGCTCACGCAGCAGCACCAGCTTCATGGCCAGCAGTACCTCCCGGTAGCCGAGGTGGCTTCTTCTGCCGCAGCGGGACAGCCGGGTGGCCTCCAGCGCCACGTCCCCCAGCAGCCGGGGGCTGCCCAGCCAGGCAAGAGCAGTAGCTGCCAGGCAGGAGGCTCCAGTGGACCCCATCTGCAGGGAGAGCAACCATCAGAGCCTCAGCTCAGCCATCCGAGGGGTGGCACAGCTCGAGGGGGTGCGTGCAGGCACAGGTCGGGCTGAGCTCCCCCAGCCCCACCCACCATTTAAGTCAAAAACTTCCAGATTCAGCTAACACATGAGTGTTAGGGTTTGGATATGCAGATGACCAAGCTGAGCCTGGGAAGCAGGTGGCTGCATCCAAGCCCCGTCAGGACATACCTGGTTTAGGAGCTTGTGGATGTAGGTGGAATAAGCCACCTTCTTCTTCTGCCTGCGGGGACGGAGGCAGAGGACGCTCTTCCAGGCACACCCGGCTGCTGCCTTCCTCCTCGGGAGAGCAGAGGGGTCAGGCTCCATCGCTGCTACCCGGACACAGCCCCAACGCCTCTGCCAAGGGAGAGCAAAGCCACCTTCACAACCACTCCTCCACCTCACTCCGCAGTTATTTCCCAGGGTATTTGCAAGTGTTTAATTAGCATTATGCAAATTAGGCACTTGCAACAACCCCCCCCAAAATATTCAGCATTTTGCATAAAACAAGACCAGAAAATGTCCCCCCATGGGGCCAAATACACCAGAAAAATGAAGCACAATACTGTAGGGTATTATTTTTTGCCCCAGCTCACCCCCAGGAGCTCCCCCAGCCCTGTCCTTCCCCAGGAGCAGGCAGAGCCCTGCCTATAACCAGGGGGGAATCATTGCTTTCAGCTGGGGGCTGGGGGCTGTGACCCAGTAGGACCCACCGGGCTGCGGGACTGGGGACCAGGACAGGGACGACCACGCCGCCTCGCACCCACACCCCACCAGCTCCAACACCCAAACCAGCAATTCTTGCCCCAAATGCTCTTTTGAGTGAGGCTTGGCCTGCTCCCAGGTTCCCCCCTGCCCTTGTTGCCCTAATTAGTATTATTAATCTAATTAGTCTGGACCTCGGGGCAGCCGGGTGTTCCCGTGGGATTTTTTTTTGCGTGGTTTTATTTCGTATTTATTTTGGGGGGGGGTTCTGGGGGTGCTGTAGATGCTGGAGTGAGCAGGGATGCTGGAGGCAGGATCTGGCCCTGCATGGTGGGGCCCTGGGCTGGATGTCTTTTGGGTGCAGGATCTGGCCCTGCCCAGTGGGGTCCCGGGGTGGGGTCCCCTGGGTGCAGGATCTGACCCTGCCCAAGTGGGACCCTGGGATGGGGAGGGTCCCCAGGTGCAGGATCTGGCCCTGCCCACTGGGATCCTGGGCTGGGGGTTCCCCTGGGTGCAGGATCTGGCCCTACACTTTGGGGTCGTGGGGTGGGGGGTCCCCTGGGTTCAGGATCCGGCCCTGCCCACTGGGATCCTGAGGTGGGTGGGTGTCCCCTGGGTGCGGGATCTGGCCCTACTTCTCCTGGGACCCTGATGTGGGGGGGGTTCCCCTGGGTTCAGGACCTGGCCCTGCACTTTGGGGTCTTGGGGTGGGGGTTTCCCTGGGTGCAGGATCTCGCCCTAACTCTCCTGGAAGCCTGATGGGGGGGGGGGGGGGATCCCCTGGGTGCAGGATCTGGCCCAGCCCAGTGGCACCCTATGGTGGGGGGTCTCCTGGTGGGGGGTCTCTGGGTGCAGGACCATGTTCTGCAGCGCAAGGCGTTGGGGAGCAGCAAAAGGGGGGGGGGGGCAACGGGTACAGGATGTGGCCCCATCCTGAGGGGGCTGAGTGTGCGTTGGGGGGGGGTGTGTGGGGGTGTGTCCCGGGATGTTGGGGTGGGGGTGCTCGGGTGCAGCCCCTGCAGCCCTGTGAGGAGGAGCGGGGGGGGAAGGTGCAGGACACCCCCGCCGCAGCACCCTGGGGTGGAGCTTTCCCCTGGGTGCAGGATGCGGACCCAACACCCCCCCCCCCCCACCCCCCCCCCCCCAAGCTTCACCCCAGGGCTGGTGGGGTCCCCTCGCTGCAGTGTGCCCCTCTCACCGGCAGGGGGCGCCCTTGCTCCCTCCTTCCCGCGCTGGGCGAGGGGCGGGGCCGCTGGGACACGCCCTCCGCGCGCCGGCAGGGGGCGCCGCCCGGTGCCCGCCTCGCGCCCGCCGGCCCCGCCTCACCGCAGGTGAGGCGGGGCCCGGCGGGCGCGAGGCGGGCACCCCCCCCCCCCCTCCCCCTTTCCCCTTTTCCCGCCCATGGGGAGCGGCGGGGCAGCGCGAGCCCGAGTGTCCCCGTCGCCGCCATGGCGGAGCAGGAGAGCCTGGAGTTCGGCAAAGCGGACTTCGTGCTGATGGACGCCGTCACCATGGCCGAGTTCATGGCTAACCTCCGCCTGCGGTGAGCGCTGAGGGGCGGGGGGGGGGGGTTGGGGAACGGGTCGGCGTGAGGAGTGGGAAGGGCGGGGGAAACACCACACGCACCCCCCCACCCCCGCCGCCTCAGGGAGTGTGGAGGGGGTTGTGGGGTCTCGTTTTCCCGCTTCTTCCCCCCGCCCCCCCCCCCCCCCCCCCCCCCCTCCGCTATCCCGCCCTCAGTTTGGGAGGTGGGGAGGGGGGTGCGCTGTGCCGGTTGAGTGAGCTGAACCGGCCCCCTCAGCCTGCCCTGGTGACCCAGCTCCCCAGCGGAGCAAAACCAGGGGGATTTTCTCTGAAATGGGGATACAGGTGAGGCTGACGGGGGGGCCAGGGTGCTGGTAGGGAGCACCGGGCTCTGCATTTGGGTCCGGGGTGGGGGAGCTTTCTGTCATCCCTTTGGAAAACCTCTCTCCCTGCTTCAGTCCCCACCTCACGCCTCCCCTCGAGCAGGTATCTCGCCTGTGCTGACACGCGTGAAAAGTTGAGGCGGAAAAAAGCCGGCAATAAAAGTCACCAAGTCCAAGGTTGCTCTGAGCGTTACAACCCTTCACCGGTGCAGATTCGCTGTGTTAGCATTTTGTGATCTTTATGGTTTTATTTCCCTTCTAGGCTTCGGGAAGGTCTGCATTGCTCATCCCTGTTTGTGAAGTACAACTAAATCCTGAGCAGCACTGATAGAGAGGACAGCCGGTGGGGACCCTAAGTCTGCGGCTGTCTTTCACTTTCCATTATAAAAGATTCATGTGAGCTCTTCCTGATAAACTCTTATGCCCCTGCTTGTGCAAGGATTTGATAATCACCAAAGCGAAGCCTTTGGGATAAAAATGGGACTTATTGGCTGTCCCTCCGTCTGTCCTGTCCCCCCCCCAGTTTCGCTCGGGCTTTACTGACTGTTCCTCTCCTGCCACTTGCATTCTGGAGGTGGTTGAAATCAGTGACTTGTCAGGCCCGTGCAGTTGTTGGACACACCTGAGGGTGGCTCTGGGAATAGGCAAGGGAAGAGAGGTGGGCTAAGCTTCCTCAGCTGGCATACAACTACTGAGGAAGGAGAAAATTTTCAGGCAATTGTGGTGTCTGCTCTGGATGAAATCTGTAGATTTTGAGGTCTGGTGCATCAGTCGCCGAGTGCGAAGGAATCTGTGCCGCACAACTGGATGCTGGGGTGTACCTGTCTTCAGTGGTGCTGCGAGGTGGGGGCTCAGATCCTGGCAGTGAGAGATACAATAATAACAACCGATGTATTTGATACTATTTTTTCTTTTATATTTTGGATTTCTATTTGGGTAGAGAGGGCAGTTGTGTTGAAATACTGAGAAAAACATAATGTGAACAGTTTAGCTTTGAACATGAGGAAATGTCAGATTTAAATAAATTTTGCAGGGCCTCTAAAAGCTTAAATTTGTTTCTCGTTTGTGCACGCTGTGACACTCTAATTGTATGACAAAGGGCTTACAAACAAAGTCATTGTAATTAGCAGGAAACTTGCATGTAACAGTTTGTTCTTGGGGTTTTTATTTTTTGGTTAGTGTGTACTAGAAATCTAAATGAAGTATTTGAAGTGGATTGTGAGGTAACTTAAAGATCAACGTAGCATGTTGGTTGTGTTTAGGAATCAAATTAGTTGAGAGGCAGACTGCTAATTTTGTATGAAAAAGGATGAGCAGAACGGGTGCCATTCTGAATCCTTACATTTGATATTTTTTCTGTCCTCCTGCGTGCTGATAGTGCCTAAGGATATTGTCTGGGCATCCCTGCCATGTCTAACACACCCTCAGGTGTCCCTTTAATTCTGGTGGCTTGGTCACTGGTGCTCAAAACCAGGCTTTTCCTTGTGACACCGATTCAAACTCCAGCTTCTTTGCACACGAGAACACGCGCGTTACTTTGGCCGTAATCTACAGTTTGCAGCAGAGTTCTGCCTGCGCTGCAGGGTTGGCTTGTGTCCGCTGCGGGCAGCATAGCCCTTTATCAAAAACCAGTTTAATACTGTTAATATTTCCAACCTTGGTGCTGTCATCCACTGACTTCAGGCGTGTCTGCACTGGGACATTTGGGAAATGTGGCTTTTCAGTAGAATCGCTGAACTCTGCTGAGCCCTGTTTGATGCTGCAGGTAGAGCCGTGGCCCTGGCCTGCTGACCCAGCTCCACTGCTGGTGTTACAGTTCTTGAGCAACACGTGCTTCTCTTATTTTTACTGCTTTGGAGACGGTAATTAACTCTTGCTGCTAAAGTGTGTCAGACCCAAATTACAGCTGAGATTCTGACCTGTTCAAGGGTTGATTATGTCACGTTGCGTCTTGTCACGTTGCGTAAATGGCACGAGTCGCTTTCGTGCCCGTCATGCGCAGGACAGAATGGAGAAATTGTCACTTCTCCGTCACTAACTTCAAGTGCCGGGCTCGTTCGGTTTACACTTGGATGGGCTCCACCCTGTTCCATAAATCCAGCTTTCTGCCGGCGCTATTTTTGTTCAGGGTCACTGGCTGACCCAAGACGGGTTGTGCTGGATTTAGTTCCCAAGTGAGCCCAGATGTGGGTGGAACTGAAATCATACCAGTTTCGGTGCATGTGAGGATATTTCCCCAAGGATTTCTCTAGTGGGAAAAAGAGAAACGGTGAAGTTGCACTTTTCAGTACTTCAGTATGTGAATTTAGTAGCGTTGCCCTGGCCTGGACTAGTGTGGCTGGTTCGTTTGTCGATGTGGGCACCTGCCTGGGTAGGTGGGTGGATGCCACGTGAAGTTGGCCCCTCGTTTCCCAGTCCCTGCGCTTCGTGCCCTGCTGTTTGTAGGTTTATTAGTGATTCAGCGAGGGTTCATTAGTGATTCAGCGAGGGTATCACAGTGGTTTTTCATGGCCATGTCTTACGGCTGCTTAATAAACTGGCCATTTCACTTGGACGCTCAAGCAGTCACTGTGTCTTACCCATTAATTTAAATAAAAGTCATCTGGTCCTTGAATTCCTTAGTTCTGAGTGCGCTTCTTACCAGTGTCTGGTTGTGATTCTTAGTCATCAGAGTAATTAAAAAAAAAAAAAAAAAGGGCAGGAGTATTGGAACAATTAGTGTGGACTGTAGCTTTGTTTCTTTCTCAAAGACCTCCAAAGCTTTAACAGGTAATTGTTCCTTAAGTGGTCGTGAGTGTGAGTTAGAACAAACAGCAGCATCTGAGCAGTTGGCCCTTCAGCAGACTTTGGCCTTTAATTAGTTTAATCAGTTTTCTGTTGACCTTTATGGGCAGGTTGATTACTGCAGTATTAGCTGGCATTTCAATTCCTATCGGAGGACATAAGATTAATTGAAAGACTCCTTAAAACAGGGAATCTCTTTAATGTCAAGCAGCTCTCGGGCCCTCTCACTGGCACTCAAGGGCAGTATTTAGCTGTTCTCCCAGTGTCACCCGCCTGTAATGTGAGGGAGATCATCCGGCTCTGGACTTGTTCAAACACCTTCTTTGCGGCGGGTGGTTTTGCCTTTACGTGGCTGTGACTGTTCCACAGCAGGTGGGGCGAGGCGGTGCTTGGGCCAAGGGAGCAGTGCCCTTGCAGGAGCTGCTAACGTTCTGCAGAAGTTGTGGTGGAGAGGAAACTGGCGGTGTGAACTTCTGAGTAAGAGAAACCCAAAACTGTGCATCACCTTGGTTTTCATCACACCATAATGAAAATGTCAAGTGATAAAAGTTATCATTTTTAATTTACTTCCTTGTAAGGAAGAGGGAGAGAGGGTTATTTTTCGCAAGTATGAAATATTCTACTTTAGATATGACTTCTTGTATTATCCTGCCAAGATCACTCATTGTACTGTCCTGTACAACTAGCACTTACCTTGATAAAGAAATCAAAGCGCAGAGCTTTAAAAATGGGAACTGGCATGCAAAGAAGTAGCCTGATTTCTTGAATTATCTGTTCTGCAGTCTTAGTGATAACTTCAGGCATAACTTCAGACTAACTTCTCCTCACAAGGTCTCGAATGCTTTGCGGGAGGTTAAGATGGGATCTCCTCTGCGCCAGGCGATGAGATGATGTGGGGGCCTGACTGTGGATAAACCCAACGCCTCTGAATCACGGCTGAGGGCTGTAAGTGCAAAGCCACATTGAAATGCAGCCGAAAAGTAGACAATGATGTATCGCAGCGGCAGGGCAGCGTTTGGGGTAGTCCCGCAGGAGCTGCGTGCTCAAGGTCTTTCTGTTCTCGCGTCTAATCCATGAGCAGGTGCTACTTGTCTCATCTTTTCCTGATTTCTAGCGGGTTGCTCATTTTTCATAAGCATTGTGCAAATCCCCTCCTGGGAACGCAGCAGATCTTTATTGTGGTTATTGCAGAATTCCAGGATGCAGGAAAGGAAGACTGAAAGCCCCTGGTAAGGTGAAATGATCGTAACATTAATTTTGGGTGGTTTTCCTCCCTTTTTTAACTAGTTCCAGCATGAAATCCGATGTGGAAGGCTGTACTTGCTGCTTGGATAGTTCTTGGTCGTGCCAGCCTGCCTGAGCCTGAAGATGCCTTGTGAAGAACCACAGTTTAATAGTCTTTGTAGATTTTTCCCTGCACACGTTGTGATTTCTGACCTCTTAAAGCAGCACTTACTAAAAACATGGTTCTGCATTCAGTTAAAAATATGCAAAAGCGTTTTTTCTACTGTTCCTCAATTATTTCTTGCAGTGCAAACCCCAGTATTTCGAACCTATACTGAATTAAGGCAACAGTTCTAAATTCACATTTATTGCAGATACTTTTGAAAGACAGGTAATATTTGTTATGATTAATAATATTTTTGGTATGAAGAGTCTCTAAAGAAGATCCGATTCTCCTCTGAGAATTTTCTGTAAGTGTTTGCTGTGCAGGCAAGAGTGAGGCGTAGGCTGTGGTCCTGTAAAAAGGTTGTAGCAAACTGAAACAGGGAATTGGGCTTTAAATGCGGCAGAGGGGTATCTTGAAGGGATTTTCTCGAGACAGTTGTGTGTAGGTTATACCTTTTGGACCTCTCTCAAAAAAAAGAAAGACATAATTTTCTTCCAGATGATGTAGTGGGTTGAGTCCTAGTTATCTGTCAGTCTTAAAATAATCTGGTTTGTGTTTTGAATGATGCTGGTGTGAGTAGCTGTTGGCCTTTTGGGTTTACAGCAGCTCCTGTGGAGGCATTTTGGATACAAGAAGCTGAAGATGATGGTGAAAATGTGTAAACTTCATAATTGCCCAAGTGACCTGGGAAGAGGCAGTAATGCAGTTGTTAGCAACCCCTTTTAGCAGGTGATATAAAGGGGCATTTCTTTGTGTGTAAGTACACAGATATTCACTCATCCTCCAGTTCTGAAGGGCTAAACTCTTGTTCTGCTGTTTACTATCCTCTAGATCTGGAAACAGGTATTTTCCTTTTACCTGTCCTCAACAGGTCTGCCAGAACATGCACAAATTCTGGAGTTGACCAAACACTTTAATTTGTTCCCATCTTCAGGGGATCAGAGTCTCCATAAGTCCATTAGGAACAATTCTTTCTCTGCAGGGATGTGGATCATCGATAGCACTGGATTCTTCATCTGGATAGCATCCTTTCTGCTCTTCCCTTGACTTAATCTTACTTAAAGTGCTGGAGCACTGGGTGCTGTCTATATTGTGTTGATGTTTTTACACTGGCTTTTTCATCTTTCCCTCGCCATCTTAAACATTCATATTTTTGGTTGAAGTTGTGGTGGGAGAGGTTTGGCTTCACACTAGGCACTAAAGTATCTTTAATCCTGGCAGAGGAAATATTATGCAGATGCTTGGTTTCATTTGTGCTTTTGGTAATGAAATATTCATGGAGAATGAACAAGCTTTTCATGCCTTTAAGCCATTTAAATTTCCTCGTTTTAAATAGATATGAATATTTGAATTGTTCACGTGTTGAATTAAAAAGGTGCTGGGAAGAGCCTGCTTTCTTCCCAGAGAGGGGTACTGCCACCGTGGATGCTGCAGGACCCTCCTCACTGCTGCTGGGATGGTTGGCAGTTAAGTCTAGTCAGCTCTTCCCGGCTTCTCCAGAATTGCTCAGCTTGCAGAGAGCTGCCTTGTGTCAGAATTGGGAATGAATGGAATGAAAATTCCCCTTAGTCCATCAAAATTTGACTGATGAGCTTGAACAGGGTCCAGCTTCATCTTCATAGATGGAAAAGGCCATTGGTCTCACTTGAAAAGCAAATCCTAACTAAAGGAGCAAAAGAGGGATCGGGGCCAGCTTTCCAATTTCTGCAGGGACTTACAGTTCAGCTACGGAGACTGAGAGCTGCTGAGGTGGGCTCAGTGTTCCCTGACAGCGGTCGTATGAGACAAGCGCCGACTGAGACCATGCCCCACGTGGAATTTGTTTTGCCTCCGCATGTGCTGAATTTATATAGTTTCACCAAATCTTTTGCCCATCTGTCCTCCCCTGACTTACGAATACCTTCTTTTTTCAGAGTGACATTTTACAGCAATCTTTTTATAGCAGTGTGGGTGAGGTAGTGTTTAATAATTTTAGCACATGGGTGTTGAATAATGTACGAGGTCAGATTTATGAATGAGATTAGTCTGTCAGGGTACCTTACAGTTCTGAGTTCTTACGCTGGCCATGCTGTGCACCAGACCTGCTGGTCCTGGCTCACCAGCTGACGCCAAGCCAAGCTGCATTTACGGTACTTGTCAGAGCGTAGATAACAACATTTAATTGCAGGTAGGGAGCTAGCAGCAACCTGGGGAGGGACATTCATGTCACATGGTGTCAGGTGTGAGGAAAATCTCTACAGCGTGAGTTTTGTACCCAGAACTGTTGTGCATTAGCTCAATAGGAGACTTTCCTTAGTGTGTCTCTCTTTCGATATTGTTTTTCTGCTGTTTACACAGAGTATATCTACAGAAAGTCAGCTGGTAATTTAGGAATTCCTCAGCAGCATTTTTGCTTTCATCCTTGTCTCCCCTCTGCAATTATTTTGTAGATTCTGCTGAAGTAATATGGGTCCTGAAGACCCTCGGAGTGGGCAGTGCATCTGTTTGTGACACTGCAAAGCAGAATCCTGTTCTTGTTTTTGACTACCCCATGTTTGAGATGGCTTGTGTAACCTGCATCCTCTTAACTAAAGTAACTTATCATCACCTTCTGCATTTCACTAGCTAAAGGTTGACTTTTAAGATCTGCCAAATTCTTGCCGTAAATATTAGCTAACATTTCCAATGAGTCTCATGGTCTCCTTTAGTCAAGAGTCCTTTGTATTGACTTCTGTTCAGAAATCTGCCTCTCTAGGGGGTTGTACTGCTCTGCCGCTCCACCGACCCCATTGCATTTCTTTCAGGCTGAGCAAGTTTTACACTACCTTAACATTTCCCCTCAGCCATATTTACTCAAATTCCTTTTAGAGGCGCAGGTCTCGCTAGATGTTTGACTGTTACACCATCACCCTCCTTTCTCTGTCCCTGGGTCATGATTGCATCTTTTTGTGGAATGAAGAAATTCTGAGAGGAGGGAGGAGAAAGCAGTTGTCTGAACCGCAGGTTTGCCTGTGGGGGTTAAGGGAGCTGTGTGTCCCTCGGTAGCAAATGCTTATTTCCGGTTCTCAGAAGCAGAAATACAGTTTCTAGAAGATTTATGTTCCTGTCAGGGCTTTTTGGGTAGATCGGATGAGATCTCGGCTCACGCTGCTGATGTCATGTACTGATGTTAACAGACCAGGAGGAGAAGTAAGCTTTCCTTGTGGTACTTCCAAATGCTAAAAGAACAGTTTGGATATGAGCCTGTTCTGTCTTTGGGGGTGAAAAAAGGGCCATTAGATAAATTTAACCTGTTGGAAAGACTTTTTTTTCCCTTCAAATCTAAACAAACTGTTCCTCAGATAACCTCTTATCTCTTGCTAGGAATGAGGTTTTTCTTGTTCCCAGGATTTGTAACAGCCAGTATTCTTCTCACCTGGTCTGTGTGGGGCCCAGCTGCTGCAAGCTGACAGGGACATCGGGCGGGTTCTGTTTGTGAGTAGTGGTTTAGATAGACCCCAGATAAGGTACTATCAGAGCCCAGCAATGCGAAGCTGAGGTAGGAGGAGGGGGACATCCTGTTAAGACCTTCTAAGTAAAAGTCGTTAATGATAAGCCGGAGGACCCACCGTAATTGCAGGGCTGTACATCTTCTCAGGCTCAGCAGTAGAAGTGTGACTAGTGCTGGGACGTAACAAGTCTGTTCTTGCTTTAACTCTTAATGCTGATTGTACTTTCCCTTCTGCCCCCCTACCCCCTAATTTCAGGGCATTTTTCTGTGCAGACTTTAAATTTTCTCCTTGACAGTGTTGGAATATTTGTGTCTCGCCATGGTTGTGTTCTGTCCTATTTACCTGTCTGCAGAAGCATTTTTCAGCCCACGTTTCCTGGCTGCTGTGATGCTGCTAGCCATCCCTCCTCGCTTTAGGAGTTGGCAGTGGCCTGCCCTGTTGCTGCCATTTGTCTGCTTCGACCTGCCAGCCTTGAGATACGTGAAACTTCGGAGAACAGGTAGGGTGTGACTGTTGGGCTGGTCTGATCCAGGGCATTCTTTCCAGAACAGTGTACTGTTGGGTGAAAATATGGCATTAAACCAGTTAATGTGGTCCCTAGACAGCCACTCACCTGCTGTGATGTCATTTCTCATCCTTGGATGTCTCTTGCTGTACTGCAGGGTGCCAGTTGTTGATTCTCGCTGTCCCTCCGAGAAGTGTTGTCCCCCCTGACCCTTCCTCCTCTTACAGACTGCCTGGCTACATTTATGTAATCGCAATATCCTCTTGGTCATCCTTGGTGACTTCTCTCCTCTTGCCTTTGGTACCTTTTTCTTACAGATGGACACCTCTGCCCAGCTTTCCCCCTGGCTGAAGCGTCTGTTCACGTGCCTTCAGCTCTCCCAACAGCGGAGATGTCTTTGATCTCGGTGGGATCTTCCCAGCCTTGCCCAGTGAGTCGGCTGGAGTTCCCTTGGGCTGGAGCAAGTGAGCTCTTCTGGGCAGCAATTCACTTGTTCTGCCTGCACCGTCTGACCCGGTCCTTTCTAGGCCTTTGCATTCAAAGTCAAACCTTATTATTTCCCCCACAGGAGATTAGGGCCAAGCCTGAGCTCTAAGCAGAGCTCAGTCTCTTCGCACTGATTGCTGTGCTCGGTTCTTGTCTTACGCCTGGGCAAACACCCCTTTCCCACATACGCTTGTTCAAAGTGTGTCTACAGAGATTGTTTTTGCTTTGTGTTTTATCTGCTTCACCTGTCTCTTTACCCCTTTCCTGTTGGACCTCAGAAACACAGCTTATCTCCTTCCAATGTTTACCAGTTTCTCCCACAGCACTGATCTGTTAACATGCCCGTTTGAGAACTTTCTGACAAGCATTCGTGTACTTTTCCCTCGGTTGCTCCTTTTGGCCTGGAAGAAACACTGTATATATTTCAACAACTCCTCCATAGATGTCTAATTTATGAAGCCTACACAAAGTTTGTCGTGGTAGGAGGTTTGGTATGCTATAACCCTGATTATCGTGTTGATCTGTTCAAGTCATTTCCTGGTTCCATGCTGGATCTGTGCCTGTTGGAGTTCGTGTTCTCTTGGGTCTGGATGGAGCCCGGCCCAATGCTATCCTGTCTGAGGTTGTTCAGGTAGAGAATAATTTGCTTATAATATGATCTGTTCCCATTTAAGGTTGATGCAACTTCATGTGGGAAGCCTGAAGGCTCGCTGGGAAACATCTTCCTGGGAAACAGAAACCTGAGCAGACCTGTGGCAGGGCCATGTGCAGTACAGGGTACGCGGTGTGCTGCAGGAGGCGAATGTTTGGTTTAGGGTGGTGTGTCTGACTCCATCTCCAAACGTAACGGCTGAAGTCTGTGTTTTTGTGCTTGCCCCGGCACATGTGCAATGTCGCGTGTTTCTGTAGGTCAAGCCAACTTACGCAGTGTTTCACTGGAATTTCTGATGACCTTTGAGTGACTCTTCTTATTACGGGGCTCCTGATGAACAGGTTTGAGGTCTTGTTCTGATGGACATCACTACCCCTCAACGAATGATACTTTGGGGCTCCAGCTGACACTTTCTGAAAAGGTTCCCTTTTCATATCTGGCTTCCATTATAAGCATCAGACTGGTCAGTGCCTTCGTCATTGTACTGGGTTTTATTTATGGTGCCCGGGACAAACTCGCAGTAGGGAAACTAAAAGGGGCTCGAGCGATTTACTGCATCGCTCTGTCCAGGAAGCAAAACAGCCAAGGAGTAATGAGAACCCATATTTTAACAGCTTACTGGATGGCAGCAAAGGCTGTCTCACGATGAATAGCGAAGAAAAACAAACTAAAACAAAAAAATTCTCTTTTCCCACTGTATGAACAGCACGGCTTTCTTCCGGGAGAGCTCTTCTGTATATATTGAAGTGGTAAAATCTGAGTGTCGGCCTGTAAAAACTCCGGTGGTTGTAAAAGCCTTTACATCACGGTTATCAAGAGCACAATGAAGCTTTCATGTGGATAGACATCTTTTAGATGTTTGCAGTAAAACTTTTGCTTTTATTCATATTACTAAACTCCCAACTAAATAAGTTATTTTGTTTACAAGAATGAGTGAGAAAGTGAGATTCACCTTCAAAGGATAAATCCAGATACCAGTGTTTGAAGGCCTCTCTTCCCATGTGCCGTTTATAAAGCAACTGGGTATCGAGTTTATAAACTTACGAGGCTAGAAATAGTGCCTTCCACTTCTTAATACCAGCTCCTTTGGCGTTTTGTTCCTTCTTGATCCTGGGTGTCAGGACCAGGGGAACGAATGAAAGAAGACTCAAAGAGCTGTAAGTATAATCTAGCTCTCCAGAAAAATCCCAGAATCCCAGACCTTGTGCACTGGGAGCCTTTAAGTGAACTTGCTTAGAAAAATTGTTGCCCCTGCATACCGCGGAGAATATTCTCTCTTTTGTTTGCTTCTCCAACTATTGGAAAGATGCCGTGCTGCTTTTCCCTTTGCTTGCAGGGACAGAAGTACCCCAGTATTCTTTTAAAGCTGGATGTAAACAGCTCCTTGGAACAGTAGCTATTAAACTTTGTTTGAAAAGTGCTTAGCAATGACAAAAAAAATGTTATTTCCGAAAGGATTTCTGTAGCACGGAGAGTTTTTTTCACAAATGAAAGTCCAAATTTACCACAAAAATGTCCCTGTAACCTCTTATAATTCAAAACATATTGCTTGCTTTTCAAAAGCACAGGCAAATTACCAGGGAGACTTTCTAAAATAAGACCGAGGGTTAGATGTATAACTTTGTGGACAATGCTTCTTGATAATAAAGCGTTTCCTTCTTTGAGTTTCATCTGTGTCGCAGTCAGAAAGTAACTTTGCTTTCTGTGGTGTATGTACTGACCTGTTTTAGGTGAAGGGAACGCTGACGACATTTATATATGCCTGCAGGCGTCGGCCCATAAAGGGGAGAATATTCGTTTCCCTTTTTTTTTTTTTTTTTTCCTGTTAAAAGTAGCATTTATGTCTCTAGCAAAACAAACAATAGAAATCTTGTCTTTGTTTGTTCTAAGCTTGTTTTTTGGGCTGTGCTGCATCCTGGCTTTCAAGGATGCAGACATTCCTAAGCTAGACATCTCCAGTCTCTGGCAGCTAATTCTCTGAATCTTTATTAGTTGTACTGAACTTAAACCCCTTTGAGGAAACGCCAAGAAAAAGTAGATACGTGTAAACCTTTTTAAACCTTGTATAGAACTGCACAAGCCAGACTTGATGGGACACTGACAGCAAGTTGAACAATTTTGAAATAATTGGGAATGTTTTGCTTAATTTTTCTGATCAGTTGATAGAGAACATGTTTTCTGTCAAGGGCTTATATTTTTGGAGACTTCACGGGGGGGGAGGGCTGCTTGTTGTCAAAATGAGCCTTGTTTTTAACTGTTTTAACTTTTGGCTGCCTTCTTTCTTCGTAGATACTGTCAGTCCGTTCCTGCGGGTAGTGGAGGAGAGGCTGGTGCCAGTCAGTCACCCCGAGCGCCTGAAGCAGTGGGGGTTGTGGGGTTTGGATGCCGAGCGCTCCTGCCCTGAGGAGCAGAGGCGTGCTAGGCTTCCAGCGGGCAGGCCGAAGTGTGAAAGCCAGGAAAGCGTGATGGGGAACACTCATCTTTTAAAAGGTGCTGTGTGTGTCATCCCCCATCATGCAGGAAACAAGTAACCATGTAAATCTCAATGTTTTCATTTACTTAAAGAATGCCTGATTGTTGTTTTCCTGCTTTTCTGTTGGGTTTCTGGATCTTTGATCCTCTCATCGAGGAGCCAAGGTGGCACCTGCTGCTCGCTGTACGAAGGAACAATTGAAGCAGCTGGCTTAGAGCAAGTACATCTTCACTGTTTCCATGACTTCTCTGAGGTGATGACGTTGTTTTGGGGCCCTGGTCACACACCATAGGCTATGCATGATTAACTTCAGAGACCAGCCCAGATTTGTGGCTACTGATTTTGGAGAGAAAACTTTAGTCGATCTTGGACTCCTCTTGGGAGGTTTTTTCCATAGTTGATTCGTAACTGACGGTTTGGCTGCTTTGCTGGGAGGCTGTTTACTGAAGTTAGTGAGTAGACCCTGCACAGATAGACAGAGCAGTGATTTCACTTGTTTTGTTGTACAGACTAGCTTGGGAGCAGTAAAAATGTAGCAAAATTGTAGTCAAATTGGGTCATAATCTTTTAAAACGTTACACTCCATTTGATTCACACAGTAAACTTAGTGAATTTTGAAGACATTTTGTAGCGCCTTGACTACATTAAAGGAAATATTTGCTGGGGTTACATTTACTGATGTACACTGTTTGAACCAAGATAAATTGCAGGATGGAACAAATTAACAGGTTCTTGCAGAACCTGGTCAGTAGCTCTGGTTTGTGTTGTACTAGGGGTGTGGGAACGCTTTGCAGAGCTCAAACATTCAAATAGGCTGGATCAGTGTTGTGGGTTATTTTTATCAAGACGCTTTTCCTGCCTTTTTGGAGGCTCCTCCATACCTGTACGTTGGTTATGTGTCAGAGATCTTGTGCTAGTAGTAATTCCCACACCACTTGCACATCCTTTGTGCAGTGCCAAAGTATTTTTCACCTCAAGTGCCAAATTCTCGGCTGTCTTGATGAGCATGGTAAGCCCCATAACCAATCTGGGAAAGCTTTCAGGGGAAAAAAACCACCCACCCTCTAACCTTTCATATGTAGATGTATTGGCTTGTCTTAGCCCAAAACAGTTTAAGATAAAGGAGCAGCCTCTGTTTATCTTAACGAGGCATTGGATGTAGAAGCTGATAGCACTAATGGCCAGATCCCAAGTAATTTGTTGTGTAACAGCGTGTAGGAGGGTTGTGCAGTTGTGCCCACGTCTGGGCATCGCTGTGCCCACGTGGGTAGTGGGAGCCTTTGATATTCTCATCTTATCCTTCTCCGAGTAAGAGAGTGCAATGGATACTTTTGCAAACTGGAAATTCCTATCACTGCAGACAGCAATTCCGTTGTAGTTTTGACCTGGATTTTGGTACTCATAACACTCCAGCGCTACGTGTGCCAAATAGTCCCTTTTTTTTTTAGTGTGGGAGGAAATGACATGAGCGAACATTCTATCCCGTATCAGGTACAAACCATCCATCTGTCAGTGAGGACACTCACTGAGTGGGAGTGGGAGTGAGCCGCGCTGACAAATGCAACCGTTCCCTGATTTTGTTTTCTGCTTTCTGACATTCAAGCCTTTGGGATATGTTGTGGTTGCTTTCAAACTTCTCTTTACAGTGATGAAAGCTAAAACCCTCTTTTAATAAGGGTGAGGATGGTTGTATTCATTTTACTCTAGGAGGACGTACTTTAAGAAAAACAATAGTTATCATGAGACCCGTGGAATAAATCACAAGTGCCAGTGGTGACTATTATTTCTGAGTCTGTAATCTTGCCTTGTGGTTACCTCCCTGCTCAGTGCTGCTGTCACTGCCACCGAGCCCTTGGGTTGTCCGATATTAACTTGTATTGGCTTGTCCTGCCATAGAGTTGCCGCGCCAAGGATTTTTGCCTTTGAAATGACGTCTTTCACTCTGAGTGGAAGAGCAGAGTAGTTTTCAGTCTCCAGAAATTCTGTGTGAACACGGAGAAGGTATTGGCAGCAGAAGGATTTTGTGGAGGAGGTAATGTCAGAATTCACTTTCACAGGAACTTTAATGTGATGCAAGAACTGAGGGCTTTTGGTGGGGATATTTCTGCCCTTAGGTGCTCTCAGGTGCTGGTGCTAATGCCTGGGAACTAATTTGGCTGAGAAAGGATCTGTTGCTTCTCTGCTCAGGATCCCCCAAGAGTCTTCCAGGATGGGAACCAGTGGCAGAAGGTGATACTGGAGGTCCTGGGACTCCTGCTCACTCAGGGTGACAGACCTCCTTCCTCCCTTACCCCTTCCGCAGCGCTCGATTCCCACCATCTGCTCACTGACCACCCCTGCTCCAGCCTGCCCCATCAGAGAGCTCGTAGGTGTCGACTGAAATGTTCTTTTCTGAGTGTATTTGTGTTAAGTTTTTCTCTCTGGCACAGTTACCTTACATGTCAGCTGTCAGAAATGTTCTTAAGGGCCTTGCTGTTTAGCCAGCACTTGACCCTCTGGAGCCGCAGGAGCACTGCTTGTGTTACCCTGGTGCAAGGCCTTGCTTTGCTGGTGCGTTCTGTAATTTTGCACTCTGTTAATAATTTTCTGGGGCTTCTGGATCCCACTGGAGCGTTTGTCACACTTTTGCTTTTAGATTTGACATTGGCAGAGTGTAACTAGCCATTCTTCATGTGGCTTGGATTTTTAGTGCTAGATTTGCCCTGAATTACATCATCAAGAAGAAGTTGAACTAGTAGTAATAAATCACCTCCCTATTAAGCAGATAGCATCTACTTGTCTTGGTTTGACTTGCTTTCTTACCAAGTGTATTTTGGGATCATATGAAGGCTGATTTATTAGGTCATACTTGTGAAGATAGTATATGAGAGAGTTCCTCTGTTTCCAGATATAACTGTCCTGTGATCTTAATCAACATTTGCTTTAAAATTGTCCAGCTGGCAACTCCCTGACAAATTTGGCCGACACCAGTGTAAATGGGGAGGTGGCTTTTTTTGTTATGGACTTAGTTCCTTCTTTCCTATCTACAGGTGTGACTGTGCTGGGAGAGCGGTTTGGGATTTGCTCCAAAGATGACTCATATCTGCCAGATCCACATATAGCAAAAATAGGATGTGCCATTACAGTGCGTGTTATTTAGGCTACTTAATATTTTGTTCAGTAGTCACTGAACTGTAACTGGTAGCTTTGTCTGTGAGCTTGCTTTTTCTTCCCCCATTTGTCCACCGAAAGACAAACATACCCCAGGTGAAGTTGGAGTGTGTCTCCATTCATGGTTTTGCTGCTAACCGGTCCTCCCATCTGCCTTGATTTTTATCACTGAGAGCGGGAATTGCCCAAGGCCATCTTTCAGAAAGCAGAAACTGCCCTTGACTGGTTTCTGCAGACCTCGGTCTCCTGCTGGCGGCAGCCTGTGGGAGTATTGGTGGTTAATTAGTGTGAGCCCCACCAGTCCCGGTTTTTAATTTCCTAGATAGTCCCTGGGTCATCTCCATCTCAGTGGTAGTTTTGCTGTTGCAAAACTACAGTTGCAGCAAGGACCTGGGTTTACATTGGTGAACTGCCGGGTAGTTGCATTTCTCAGGGGCTGTGCAGATCTTGAAGCTGGTGGGATGGGGCATGAGAGAACTGGGGGAAGACACTTTTAATCTGGAAACAGTGCTGTGCAGATTTCCCAAAGAGCGAGCAGCTGTCTGGTCAGGTACAGAGGATAACACCCAGCTACTGGCATTGTGATCTCTTCAGAGAGCATCAGCTACTGAGACACCCAGAAGGAAGGTAAAAGTTCCTAACGCCTCAGCCAAAGCAAGACCTTCCTGCCACAAAGTTCATCCCTGGTAGCAGCGGCTGCAGCTGGGTCTTGTGTGGCAGTTCTCAAATACTGATGTGATGAACCTGAACACACAACTGGAATAGAAATTAAAAAGGCTTGTAATTTCAGATCTTTATCTGTTCAAGACACTCTTCCCTATTCTTTTCCATTCCCCAGCATTTTGTTGGTAATATCTTTGTCCTCTGCCCTGTTTTGTCCTTTATAAACAGTTTGGAGCAGTTGTATTGGTGTTTAAAAGAATTGCTTTTGAAATTAACGAGAAGGTTAAATGGGAGGCAATTGTCTCCACTTGTGGATTAAATGAGCGAAGCTAAACAGTAGGGCCTAAATACAACTGTGAGCTATTTATTTCCAGGATGAAATTAGGATGCTTCTTTTGGGGTCTGTAATTTACAGAATTACTTCCTAATATTTATGGATATTACTTCCTAAAAGGAGATTGTTATCAATGCCTTAGTGCTCCCTCAGGGCTTCAACGACAGGGTGACCTGTAGGAAACCTAGATGGATTCGTTTGTCTCAATTTAAATTCCTTCTGTTAAAATGGGAATAACTCTTTGGATAGGGAAATGTTTTTAGCAGGATCCTGTCTGCTCAGTGGTGGTCCAGCTTCACTGGATTCAGGCTGGTTGTGTCATGGGGCGGGAGGGTGCTTTTCAGCCCTGTGATTATTCGATATACTCCACCCTTGAAAGCTCCCACTCCTTTTGCTGCTTTTCCCTCTGTGGCTGGCACAGACAAACGTTACGCCAGAGCGTCGGCATGGCCTGCGGTTGCATAACGTGGGTTAACCAGCTTTAGCAAAACAGTCGTCTTGGACAGATGTTGCAGTGAAGCAATGATTAATCGGGGAAAAATTTTAACAACCCTAAATGGCAGTAAATTTATTTTGGCAGGTGGAGACTGAGCAAGTCGTTGCTGCCATGTAGTGAAGTGTTACTCTGAAGAGTTAGAATCCCATTTTATCTGCCATAACCCGTTCTCATGCTGTCTCCTGCCTCAGACTTTTACCGGAGCAAGAGCTTCAGTACTGAAATCTCCTGTTTACAGATATCTGTCGAGTATGTTTGCTATCCATGTGAGAACGTGGAATGACATTTTTTCAGACCATCACTGAACACAGGAAGTACCATTGCTTCTTGCTTCAGAGAACGCAGTGCTTATCCGTAAGGAATGAAATATCCTTCTGAACTGACATCATGACAGCTATAGCTTTATTCTAAAGTTTGTCTTTTCAAGACGTATGAACTGTCATTGCAAACAACACTGAGTGTCTTCTGTGGGACTGTACGGGATGAAGTGATGGATTAGCCTGCCAGGCTGAATTTTTTGAAAATTCTTGTAATAATCCTTCTGAAGGTGAAAAAGTAACTGGGTTCATCTGAGAGATTTCTTTAATAGTGTCCTGAATTAAGACTGGAGCTTTTTAGGTTTAGTGAGACAGTAACTCCCATTTAAAAGAGCCTTGAGAAGCAAGTGGTAAGGGAGAATTGGTTATTCTGATAATTTTAGCAACGTTCAAGATGTGAATTATTTTTGATTCAAAAGGTCCGAATCTCAGCAGCTCTGCTGTTGTATTTTATTTCGAACAGGGGTTTAGTTTGGACTTCAGGACGAAGTTGCGGGCATTTCTCTTTTTGGCCAGCAAGTTATTGTTGGTGAATCCATAAATTTCATGGAAGTTTGTTTATTTCACTGAGGCTCTGTTCAGGGCAGAAAGCACTTACCTGAACCTAGATTTTATATGCTCTAGAGAACTTTCAGCCTCTCTCTGACTGTAGCGATTAGGTAGGAGGACTAAAAATGACTGTGGACTGTTGATATAATGTTGTTATTGCCCGAGATGCAAGATGTATGCACCCTGCAGTCACAGTGACAGCACTATTTTTGGCTATGGCCTTGTCCCGTGTTCTTGATTCTTTCTTTAACCAGCTGAAGTGGTAACATGTATGCTGTTTTCTCACCAGCGCTGTACTGGAAGTAACTGTAGTCAGCAGACAGGGAACTGCACGGCCACTGAAGGCTGTGTGTTAGAGTGAGTGTTTTCCTTGTAAAAAAAATAATAGCATGTACTTTATGTAGTCAATCTTTCTGCAAACAGACGAGTTGTTAGTCTGGCAGGATGTAATTCCATTTTCCTTAGTAGCTTGATTTCCTTTTGGCTTGGGTGTGCTCATGCTCGTCACTAGCCTTGTGCCGAATCGATGTTGACTCTAAGGCACTTTTTTGAGTAATTCAGAGGAAGGGTTTCTGTGAAAAGATTGTGGTTTGCTTTTTATCTATAGGAAATGCAGGCTATCAAGAGAACTTAAAAATAATAAAAGTATAGGCCCATCTGTACATAATTTTCGAAGTCCCATTTTATGGCTGTATCTGATGGTTGTAGTTTCTACTGCAAAGAACCAGCTTGCAGATGCTTTTACTTTTTTTTTTTTTTTAATAAAGTATGAAGGCATACACACATCTGGAATGGCTGAGAGATTGGTATGGCCTAAAGAGTTTATTAAGTTTACTTAAAATCTTAAAGCCAGTCTGATTTAAGGCATGCTGATTTCTTCAGAAAGCTTTTGTTGGTTTGGATAGAGGCCATATTATGTAAGATTTCGTTATTTGGCATCAGAGCAGTGATTTTAACAAGGAAATAGTTTAAAGCTTGATGTGTCTCTGTTGTGGCAGTAACATTCAAAGTGTTGGTGCACACAGGAATAAGACACAGGTGAGGTGTGTTTATAAAGGCACAGTTTCCTTATTTACTGTATCACAATAGCTGTGTCTCATTTCCCTCCAGTCAACCTTGCTGCTCTGTGACTATCCTGAGTGCCAACAGTCAGACAAATGAGAACACAATCAGAAAAACCTTCTGTTTTCATGTTACCCAAAGCAGTTTGAGGCTGCAGCTTGCACCTCCTGCGTGTTATCATCTTGTGGAAAAAACTCCAAGAGGTGCCACGCGGTCGGCGTGGACTCAGCTGAGCAGTGGTGCTGCCCAAGAGGAATATTTTGTGTGGCTTTGCCCAGGATGAGATGGGGTCAAGCCTGCCATCAGAGCTGTGTTCAGAGGATCAAGAGGTCTAGTACTGCTGGCTCAGTAACCACAGCTGATGTGTTTTTAAATCCTTTTTCCTGATATTGAAAAGAATTGTTAAGAACCTCCTTAAATTCCCTTTAACTAGCCACTTCGTTTTCCTTGTGTGGTTTTTTTTTTTTTCTTTGCCCTAAATGGAGTCAAGGCGGTGGAATAATGTGTGTGGAATCGACAGGCCAGTTTTTGTTGCATACAGTTTTCCTTTGGGATGACCTTTAAGCCTTGTGTTAGTTACACTTCCATTTAGGGAATCCTCAAACTATTTGATACTATGGCAGGGGGAGGAGGCTTAGATAGAATCAGAATTTTGAATGTTTGTTTTCTGATCGTAAATTGCCTTCTTGTGTGTCCTCTAAAACTTCACCCAGAAAATACTCTAAGCTGGGCTGCTTTCAGAGAGGTGACAGCAGAGACAGCAGCAGAAGCAGTTCTTGGGGTGAGAAGGTCCGTGGGGCAGAGCGGAGACGTACCGAGCACAGCAGCAGGTGACTGCTACGGGCTAGTGCCCTGCTCGTGTCCTTCTCGGCTGCAGCAGGGGAGAAGAGGTCTGGTGCTGAAAATATTCCATGTTCCCTGTAGTACGCTGGAGACGCAGGATTTCTCAAGACCCTGGACACATTAAGTTTGGAGGAACTGTGCCTTAGTGCAATGCTGGGGAAGGTTCTGGAGAGCAGCTCCTCATTGGGTCGTTCTTGACCTCTTCCTCACACATTCTAATTCTGGGAAAGCAAAGCTTGACGAGAACTAGATTGTATCAGGAGCATTTTGGTGTTTCACATTAGCGTCTAATCCTGTTTTGGAAACTTTCTTCCTTTTCCTCCTCTTAAGTCAGTTTATGATTTGTACAAACTGTTCAGATGATGTTTCACTACTGTGTTGAACGTGAATTTGGTTTCCTCTGAGTTCTCCAGCGTTCACGTCCACACCAGTGAACAGGGATCGAAGGTGGTCCTGGGGCTCCGTTGCTGCTCTCTGCAGCCATGGGCTTCTCCATAAGGGGCAGCTTGTCTCACCCAGCCCCTCCTGCTCCATCTGTGCACCTTCCTCTCCCAGGAGAGCGTGGCAGGAGCGGTCTTGGAGAATGCTCCGGCACCAAGATCCCTCTGTCCTAAGAAGAAAGAACCGTCCCTCATTCTAGTTTGACACCTGCGTGAAAGTTTCAACCGAGCTTCTCGGCCCTAAGCTGAAGTGGGGAATGTTATCAGCGGGGGTGGAATTAACTTGCTAAAAGTGTTTTTCCTGTTTAAAGCTTTTATGATCCTCTGTCTGTGAGGTGCCAGCAACTGTCATCTTGGAAAAGATCAGATTAGTATTATGTGATCAAAATACTTGTCGTATATTTACTACAGGTTTGTCAGGCACTAAGGGGATGAACCAAGTCAATGAGCTGCTGACAGACCAGCTGCACAAGCCTTGGACAAACTGGCTGAGGGCTTGATTTTCAAAGTTAAGCCACTTTCACTGAAGGTACCAGCCTGGCACAGACTTAGTTTGCAATGGAGGAAGGTACAGGTCTTTCTAATGGAGGGTTTTGTGGTCCATGGGTCACTGGTACCAGTTTACAGCTATTTTTATTGTATTTGTTTCCTTCAGATCTGTTACGGGATGCTTGTTCTTTTAACATCCTACTTTTCATTATGATTATAGGCTGTGAGTGCCAGCTGTGAAGGAGGCAATGCCTGTAACTGCAGTTCTGCCTGGGAGTGCCTGGCAGCATGTGTCCTTCCATAATGTCAGACTTTTTTATTTGAAACAGACTTTTGTGCGGATGCCTCACTGAATAATCTGTCAATAGCTGAAATAACACCTTGATCCCAGAGTGAGTGGTGCTGCCAGAAATCCCGCTTGCTTGTCTGACTGGTTCCGTGGTCACAGCTAATAAACTGTCCTTGCTCACGCTGCAGCTCATTTTGCTCCTGAATCGCCCTTTCTGCCGTAGATCTGCGCGTGCTGGCCGAACTGGGCTCGTTACCGATGAGTGTGGTGTGTACAGACCGGGGCTTGCTCTGCTGGTCTGAGCCCCAGCCTGTCTGTGCTTGGGGTTCCCTCGTTCCTCCAGTGCTCCTTGTGAACCTCTGAACTTCCTGGGGGGACTTAGTGATGGGAAAACCCCCGCAGACCACCTGCCTGACTTTTGTCTGACCGTGGCTAAAAAGCAGAGCCTAGCTGGCCTTCTCTTTTCCTTGCTTGCAGTTGTGGTGTGAAGATGTGTCTTGGTTTGAAAGACAGGTGTCTGGGGAGCAAGGCAGGAGCCTCCCTTGAAATGGAAAGTGCAACCCCCTTCCCTCCAAATTATTATAATTTTGAAATGAACGGGCCTTCAGGCAAAGATATGGGGAATAGGAATAACAGTTCTTTACTAATATATATATATATATATATAACACAAGGCAGGCAAAAACCAAACAACCCCCTGGTTTACACTGACAGAGTCAGGAATACAACCTGACCCCCTGTTAGGGTGGCAGTAGCAGTCCGATAAGATGCTGGCTGCAGTCCTCCTGAAGCGATGGATGTAGTTCTGTGGAAGCAGCGATCAGGTAAAAGGGTCTGGCCTTCCTCCGAAGGTCCAGTGGTAGGTAGGTAGCTCTTGTCCTCTGGAACTCCAGTGGGGGGAAAAGCTCCTCTGGGAATCCAGTGGCAGAAGGCTGCTGGGGTGTTGGAGATCTCAGTTTTTATTTGGCATGGACTGCTTGGCTCCTTCCCCCCGGGCGGAGCATCTCACCATGGGATGGGGAGTCGTGAGGCAGTTCCTTGATGGGCCATGAACAGGAGATAGTCCAGAGGGGGGAGGCAGGGAGCACCGCCCCACCTGGTCTCAACAACTCCTGAAGATGGTAATAGAATACTTTTTTTTTTTCTTTTGGCACATTTTACACTGTAACCCGGGACAACATGATTTCCCCTTTTTTTTTTTTTTTTTTTTTTTTTTGTTAATTAAAGCTGGGTATGATGTGCGGGAGAGAGAGGAACATGAGGGGGCCATGAACCAGTTCCAGGGTTCATGAAGCAGCAATAAAGGTGCTATTATAAATGAGCAATGGCTTGTAAAGGGTTGCAATCTGCTAATGTAGGTTACTGGGTTGATACCATTGATTTAATAACGGTTCTTTAGTCTGTTTAGTACTTTGACAGTCCTTTCAGTTTGAATATGAGGATTTGGTCCCTTGTGAATTTTTGATTATCTCTCTGGATCATTTTAATAGTTGCAAAACCTGTCAAAGAACCCTCAGCCGCACAGCACACTGCCGTTTCTGATCAAACTATGAAGACAACAATAACAGCCTCAAGAGTTGCAGGGGTGTTGAAGTAATTGTCATCCAACAAGCTGTGATTTGAAAATGGGTACCACTGCTTGGCCAGTGTGGTGGTATAGTTTAGAAGCTTTTAAAATACTACCTCATGATACCTTTATTTTGTTATATCCTGCCTGTACCCGATTAGCATGTGATGAAAACATTACTTGTGCCCATCTTCTTTGCGTTACGATTACAAAGCAACCCATGCTGTGGAGAAACCGAGAAGTGCAGCAGGAGCCTGTGTTTGAATACCCAGTCGCACACTTCTGTGTGGATTTTGAACATGCCGTGTGGTACGTGCTGTGCGAATGGTCTGTCAGCGTATGGTGAAGCCTGTGGTGTCGTGGGGCTGTGTTCACTTACCCTGCAGAGGTGCTGTTAACGAAGAGGAAAGAAGCGTGTTTCGCAGTCAGTGCCGCTTCACCTTGCTGCTCATACAACAGAGCTTGGTTATGTGTTCTCCTTTGAGGTCTCTTTGGAAACAGAATTAAAGCAGATGATCAAGAAGGGCCTTCAGGAGCAAAGCAATCTGAACCAACCCAGTTAGAACAGGAATATGAATACTGCTCTCGTTTGGAAAGGGGTGATCAGTAAGGAAGCCAGCAATAAATGGTTAAAAAGAATCCCAAATTTCTGAAAGTCTTCCCAGTTCATGGAGGTAATGTTTTCTGTTGTCTGTCTACTGTCATGCTGTTGAAACTGAAATGGTGCTTTACGTTGTAACGCCTGGGTGTTAGCACCATCTTCTTAATGAGGAAGATAGGGCCTTAAAAACAAGATACTCAAGCAGCACTAAGTTAATGTTTAGTTTTAGTAATACCTGTTTTATTTCCTGTACATTTAATCCTCAGTTGCCCTGGGGTGGATAATCTGTTTGCATTTTAACCACACCATTGATAAAGGTGTAGGAGAGCTCCGTTCAGAATCGGTCTTGGCAGAGCACAGCAGCCTAGGCGTGGTGCTGGGAGAACGTGCCCGTGCTGCTTTCAGGCTAGGGAGTCGTATCGCTGCTTCCTCACCCTGTGGAGCTCCAGCTAAAGAAGCTGCGGAGCTGAGGTCGCTCCACGCTGGCTTTTGCTTTTGCCACCATGTTCTCAGAGCAGGGACACTGGGGAAGAAGATGCAGAGAACTTCTAGCAGGAGGTGAACGCCACTACTGCAACATGGACGCCATACAGGAGCTAGTGATGTTAAGATCTCTTTATATATATAATCAGTGGAAACCTGGTCAATGCAATTGATGAATTAACCCCAAAATTTCACCTGCCTGCATGTAGGTATCCAGTGAAAGGCTTGTGGTGGTGTGCTGTTAACCCAGATGCAGGGCTGGCAGGCTGGACATGCAAGTGCTGCTCTCTACAGGAGTTTGGCAAGCTGGCTTTGTCCTGCAGGGCTGCTCCAACTAACAAAAACGTAACCTGGCCTACATTAAGGTGCCCTGTGGGAGCAGCCATGCTGTGTGCTGCAGAATGTGGTCTGTTGGAGAGCTCTGGGAGTGTATGTGCAAAGACCTGTTGAGAAGGAACCCTCTCCCGGACTGCTGCAGGTGCAGTGTGGCTGGCGAAGCGTCTGCTTGACAAGGAGCTCGCAAGGGCGCTGTGCTTGTGATCTCCTTCGCATCAGCTGGCCTGTGGAACACGAACCTCCCCGCAGCGGATCACAAAGATGGTACGGGTGTTGCTGAGGTGGCCTCTCTGTAAAAGCAAGATTCATAACTTTAATGATGGCACGAACAGGGAGGCGGTGCTCCTCCTGAAGATGCCTGGATCACCTCCTGAATGAAATCTAATTATAAAAAATGCTGAGCCCTTCATTTACGGATGAGTAACGTGCTGTAAATTGCAAGGTCACGAATCGGCGGCAGAGGATGATTGGAGGACACTGCATGTGCTGGGCGATACCAGCCATCAGTTCAGTGTGCTTCTAGAAAACATGCAGGAGGCTCAAGGATGCAGTGGGAGGAGGTGCAGTCAGTAAAGACAATGAAATGTTGGTGTGACAGGCTTTTGTTTCTCTGTATTTAAAACTGGATAAATGAGAAGAAATAGAGACGGTTATTGTGATGAAGAGTTACTAGTGGTTTGTGGAAAGACAGTAAATAAAGTGTGACTTGTTTAAACTAAAAGTGAAAACAAACTCCCAAAACTGAGCTGGTGGAATTACACTTTTTCAGTTATCTCCTCTCTCTCCAGCCTTCCTCCTCTCCCAGCTTCTCCTCACTCCCCCCATACCTGCCGAAAAAAGAGGAAAGAGAAAAAATTTGAGGAATAGCACTGGTAAAGCAGCACTAGGTGGTAGAGGGGAAATGGCGAGTTATCATTGCTGGCTGGTTGCACAGGTTGTTGTTTTTTTTTTAACATCTTGATCCTGTGTTTTAGGGCTTCCAGTTAGTGTTTGCAGAGGCCACGCAGGAATCCTTCGTCCTGGCACGCCGCTTTGGCTAGTGGGTATCTATTGTTCTCTTCTCCAGAATCGGAGGAGCTGCAGCCCAGAGGAGATGTTTTCAGGGTGAACTGCCTCTTCAAGTAGCGTTCGACTGTTTTGGATCCCTCATCTGTCTCGCTTGATTCAACAAATTTGGACTAAGGAAAGGATTTTTCTTATATCAGGTTACCGGACAGTTTAGAAGGGTTTTTGCGTGGCCCATTTCCTAGAACCGTTGGCATTTTCACTGCTGAACTGTAATTCTTTTAGGACTGAGCCAGAAATTTCGCTACACAAGCAAGTAGCTTCAAAAGACGAAGCTTGCTTGCAGGAGAGAGAAGCAGAAGAAAGAATTAGCTGGTTTTTATCTACTCTGACCTGGGACTTTGAGAGAAGTGAAGATAAGGTGTTAGTAACTGTCCTGATTTCCTGGCTTTTATCAGCACTAATGACCTGTGCACTGTAGCAGCAACTTATCAAAGCTTCTGATTTTTCTATATGTAGGACCATTTCCTTAATGGAGGCTGTGCTCCAGTTAAAAGGCCGAAGAAGGAGTGCTCAAGATGAGCGTGGATATGAAGTGTCAAATTCCTTTGTTCTCTTTCTCAAAGGACAAAGATGCGAACAGGAAATAACTAAGCTTTATTTCTTTTCCTGTAAGTCTCTCTTGAATATATTTAGGAGGAAAAGAGTCATTTCATAAATACATTCCACTCTTCTTTTGACAAAACCGGGATTTGTAGTAGTTTTGTTGGCACCGCATGAAAGTACTGTGAATGAAAGGCTTGAACCCTGTCCTTATCTGCAAGTTTACCAAACCATTTCATTCTATCCCACAACTAAGGATGTGTTTTCTTACTGGGTATCAGAAGTGATCATTTTATTCATCAGATTCAGGTAGAAGAGCAGGCCAGATGAGTGTGTGCAATATTTCCTAGGAGGAGCCTTAAAAGTTAGTTTCACGTATGTATATAAAAAAATATATCTGTAAAAATAAAAGGACCATGAAAATCCTATCCTCAGTGTGGATTTGGATGTGTACACACAGCATAATGTAGTAGTGGCCATTACATTACAATATATTAAATATTTAAAATGCAAGTAATAAGGGTTGTGTGTGTTATGGGTTTAAAGTCTTTCATTAATAGGTGTGGAAAACAGTTATGCTTGAGCCAGGTCTGAACCGAATTTCTTTAGCTAATAAAAGGCCACTCTGGAGTGAGGATGTCAGCTTTGCTGCTGCTTCTCGTCGGATAAGCACGTGTTTTACGTGGGTTTTGCAGAACCGAGGTCATGATATACGTGTGCTGACGTATAATGGTCGACAGCTGTATTCCGCTATGGATTGCTAGTAGGCACCTACCTGTAGTGATTGCCAGTGCTTTCCAGGTAAAACAAAGTATTTTGAGAAACTCGAAGCACTCCATTGTTTTGAGAAGTCCTTGGAGAACTGGCACTGGAGCAGTTTCCCTCGTTTATTGTTGCCTGCTGGAGGGTGATCGCCGAGTGTGTTGGGGAGCTGCTATGGGAACACTTGTAGGTTTATAGTTATTAGTAATTCAGTAAGATCTATGTTACTCCAACTGCACAAGTATTGATGAGAGATCCGGTCGCCTCTTCTGCAGCAGGGATGAATGTGAGAAGGATAACACGGATCTCTTAACTAAAAAACACAGAAAAACAACATAGGAAAGAATTTTTCCATCTAATACGTGATTTCCTGTATATTTTTAAAGGGTTAAAAAGAATGACAGTTTGTGACTACCAGACTTGTTGATTCCAAGTGTGTTTCTTTGTGTTTCGTGGCAGTATGTTGTGGTTGCGCAAGGGCTTAGCAGCTGATTGCTCGAAGGAGGGAAAGAAACTGTAGCTGCCTTTGGAGGAGGATGTGTCATAGCTCTGAACTGTTAATTAAACGGATTTCTAAAAAAAGATTAATCTAACTAAGGCTGATAGAAAAAATTAATTTGAAAACCTGTGCTGCTATTCTTGGAAACGGCAATTCCTTGCAGCCGTTACTTGAAGCCGCGACCGGTGTGCCGTCGCCGCAGAGCGCTGCAGCCCGAGGGACCCGTGGAGCTCCTTGCACCCAACGCCCGGCTTTAAACTGGGCCGGCTGCTGCGTTACTTGTGTCAAAAATGGACGGGATAACCCTGGAAATAAGCAGTAGTGCAGTTTCACTCTGTGCTGCTGGTTTTGAGCACGTAATTAGATCGTCAAAGTGGAGGGTATGCACTTGACCGCCACTCTAGGCTAAAATTGTGCTTTCAGTCAATAACTAGTGGCTGCAAACTTTGTTATTAAACTTTCTGATAGACAGTGTAGCATTGCTCTGACTTGCAGTGATTGTCACTAACACTCATTACCTCACAAATGACACTTTACAGATTTAGGAGCCTCCCTGAATTCTTGGGCTGATACGTTGTCTGAAAAGATCCTGTTTTAAATAATTTCACAGGGCTCTGAATTCCACTGGCCTAGAATTAAAAATGCAATGGCATGGTCAAAATAATCTCAGCTTGTGGAAGATGTTGTAGATATTTTACAGGTTGTCTGCATGTTAATTCTGAGTGGTATTTGTGCTGTCTCACCGTATTATTTGAATAGTCTTTCAGCTTCTGAGTGGGAGCTGTCTTGCCAGAAAAAATATGTAAAATCTAAAGGAAGTCAATGAGCACAATTTTTCCAGTGACAATTTAAAACGATAAAACAAGCAGCATGTAAATTAAGTAACCTGTTTTAATAATCAAACCATTTAAGCCCTTTTCCATATTACTAGTATTCCCCTTGCATTATCATTGTTTAACCACTCAGTACAGTTGGCATTTAGAAATTCCCTCCTTTTGCAATGAACGATCAATGCAGAAATGACAGCACTGCACGGCTCAGCTGTCTTTCTACTCAAAGCATGTAAAGTGAAGTACTTAAGACTGTTGTGCAAATTCATTTGCTGATCCTGCCTATCCTACCCTGCATTTCCATATCCACACAGATGTTTGAAGAGTTCCTTGTATCGTTTCTCTTCTTCCCTTTTTGAAGTTGTTCTTTCAGTGAGAGAACGAAAGATCCTGGTGCTGAATCTGCCAGGTCAGCCGCACTTGTGACATCGACTGAAGGTGCTACGCTTGGTTGTAGTAAAAAAAAAAACCAACAACAAACAACCCTTTATTTATAAACAAAACTTTCTGTAAAATATTAGTTGCTCTTTAACTGGCAGAACAAACCTTGTGTGTTTACTAGGCCTTTTCAGCACTGATATGCATACTTAGTCTCATTTCTGTAGGGCTTGAGGGTTTGTCTTCCAGGGCACCTGCTCCTCGATTCTTGCTAAAGGGGGAGAGACCGAGGGATGGTGAAGAGGGGATTTCATTGCAGTTCTGGTTCAGATTGCCGTTGGGTAACATGAAGCTTTTCCAAGACAAAACAGAAAATATATTTTTTTTTTAAAAAAAAAAGTCCCACAACAAACCTGAGCCAAATCTATGACTAAAAAGTGAGAAGCATGAGGAAAAGTCCTTTCTTTCGACCTGAATAGTTAATGGGCATACTCTGCGAGCTTCGTGTTTGCCTCCATCGCTTATGGCTCGCTCTTCACGTTAGCTGGCTGAAGCTGTTGGTATCTGTCCCGCAGGGAATGGTGTTGGGGATAATCTGAACTTGGGATGGCCGAGATTGTGGCTGTCCATCATTGTCCCTTCAGCAGACGTGGCAGGAGGGAACCTTTGGCAAAGGAGCTGGACGGGCAGCTGTAGGTAGAACATCTTCAGCTGCTGCTTTGAGACTCAGCAGTTTGTCTGCCGAAGCCCTTGGTTGGCGATCTGGTGTGCTGCTGGGACGGCTTACGGGCCCAAACCGTGAGAGCTGCATTAAGTCACAATATGCTGTAAAAACACAGAAATGCCTGAAGGGGTCTGCCTGCTTTCATGGCAATGAACATCAATGAACAGCCCTGTTTAGGGACTGCCTACTCAATATTTGTGTTTGGGTGAAGTGGTGCAGATCACTGTAACAACTCTGAAAGAAACCCTCATTATGCAGAAACTTAAGTCCCATTTCTGCAGTATTTGAATATTTGACGTTATTATTTTTGCATGATTTGCATGGCCTGTGTTAGTGTTAATCAGGCATCTGATTTTATTTTAGATCTAACGTTACCAGTGGACTAAGCAAGCCTTTTGGAGTGCTTGCAGATGGTGTACTATATCTTAGTACTGCAAGATGATTCTTGGAGGTTTTAAGCCCTGTATCAAAACAAAGCTGTATTCAGGAGACTCCAGCAGCATTCACAGATCAGCACTGGGCACGAGCTTAACGAACGCAGAATATCCCTTTACAGCAGAACAATGAAGCATCTGAACATCAGCATCTCATGGCCAGCTGATTGCAAAAGGAGTCTCCAAGCAGCTACAGAGAAAACCTATGAAATGCTGCAATTGTACCTTGGCACCCAGGCTTGTGGAATAAATAGAGATGAAGCTAGACAGCAGGACAAAGTTCTGTAATTGTGCAGAATATACAGAAAACTGGGAAGGTGGTGTGGTATATACCGTGTATGGGTAAGAAAGTAATGGCTTGGAAAATAAATGAGGTTGAAAGTCATCAGTACAATTGCTGATGTGGCTTCAGGTTAAGTTTGTTTATACAAGCATCAGCAGCAGCAACATGAATGGTTTTTGTTTCCTGAAGTTACTGGAGAAATTAGGCGGAAGTAACAGGGTGTCAGTCATGCTCTTTGTTTTTCTGTATGTTTCTTGATCTTTCTGTTGGATTGCAGGATTTTGTAGTTCCCTCAGCATCCCTTGAAAGAAAGCTCCTTGCCTGGATGCTCTTCAGAGAAACTACCATTGCAGAATTCATGCACCACTGAACCAGGGCGATGAAATCAGGTGGTATCTTCTGCATGATGCAAGTCTGTCCGACCACCAGTCGCCAGTCTGGTGTTTGCCACCTGTGCTGCAGTTTTGTCCACTGATACGTTTAAGGTAGCGTCCCCTTTAACGCAGTGGTGCGTGAGCCGACGAACAGAGCTGAATTCTCAGAATTGAAGGCTGAGATAATGATGGCGTGGCAGGTTACAGTTAATATGGACATGGGGTTTGGAAAGAGGAGGTAGTGAATGAAGGTAAAGTGTCTTTTTTTTAAGTACCTGAACGCTGTAACGTCAGAGTGGAAGGAACACGGATCATGAAGTCAGTTGCTGGTCAGTGCAGGAAGCCAAATCATCTAAACGCATCTGTTAAGTAAGTTCAGCGATACCCCGCAGGGCTCACTGGTCCTTGCAGCTTCTCTTGAAATGCCCTTCCAGGACTGCTCTCTTGACAGCGAGCTTTCGCTTTCAAGCCTCTGTTGGCCAGGGGAGATCATTCCCATTTTTCTTTTGTATGAGCCTGTGTAGTTCACTATTTGTATTTATTTATTATGTTTAATTAGTTCTTCTGGCTGTGTGGTAAGGTGATATTCATCTACCGATGTGTTTGTGGAGTGATTACGTCCACCTTTTCTTCCTCCTTCGTACTTTTATGAGTCTTACTCATTTAAGTTGGTTCTCTTACGTGATGAGCTCTGGGCTCTTCTGCACACGTGCTCCAGTTGACTTCACGTGTGATGGGAGCAGGTAGAAGAACCTACCTGACTTTTGAGCTTGCTTTTTCTTTTTGCTAACCTTTTATAGATTCAGTGCTTTTTATAAAAGGTTAGAGATTATGGGTAGATGGCAGTCTCTTTGGTGCTGTCTACTCTTTCCTGGTTAGATATAGGCTGCTGGGATAATTGAGCCTCAGGAGGTCATTCAGGGCAACCTCCTGCTCAAAGCACAGTAATATGATTACTGCGGTAGGATTTTACAGCGTTGCAGCCAGGCTTTTCCATGGAAAGTGGGAGTGTGTTTTACTGAAATCAGCAACAAGCTGCTTTCCTCTACCTGTGCTCGATAGGAACTTTCTCATCTGCGGGTTGGAATAAAACCACAAAGCATTATGTTGTCCCTGGAAGCTTTTCAAAGAACTTCCTTTTGCCTCATTATCTATTTCAAGTCTGCTTGTGCCTTCTGCTCTGCTTCTAGAAACGTAAAAAGAATATGCAGTGCTTCCCTGCTGTAGGAGAGACAGCTTAGTCTGTCTGATGCAAATAGAAATGAAAGTTCAGTGACTCCTGTGTTTAGTGGTTTGGCATTTTTTTCAGTGCAAGGTTAGTACTTTAACTTCATGTTGAAAGAGAGGGATTTTAATATCATTCTCATTTCTAGCTAGCTACATTTCGTCGTTTTAGCATTTATTCAACCTTCATTAGAGCTTGCTTAGCATCCGTCTTCCCTTCTCCTTTCCCCCAACCTGACCTAGTGGGTTTGCAAAGCTGCACAGAGGACTCAAGGGTCAGCTGTGTGGGAGCTGAATCAGCCTTGTCAAATTACAGTCCATTCGCTTAAATGTTGGCTCCTTGAGGAAGATGTGGCACCAGTCACTCAGAGTTTACTATTTTCTTTTGAAAAAAAATTACATCATTACAAAGGACTCTCTTAACCTGATTTCCAAGGCTGACTGTGAAAATTGCAGATGAATGAAATATTCCTCAGCCTGCCCTTTCTGCTCCCTCCGTACAGGAAAGGAGTGGCGCAGAACGCGCACCGAATGGCATTTCCTATTTTGTTAGACTGGCAGCGTCTGAAAACTGAATCCGTGCAGGACAACGGCAAGCAGCGTTTTCACCTGCACATTAAGTGAAGTTAAATTCCAGTTTTTCTGGCCCTCAGGATGGATCAAAACGTTGTGGAACTGCGTATTCAGAATCGGACAGACTGGGATTGTTTTCCTAGCGCAGGGAGGTAATACTGACTGAACAGTTTTTTGGTCTGTTTTTCCAAGTGCAGCAAGAATATTTTAGCTGCGGTTCTGCCAACGCAAATCCTGTTTATCTGAGTGCTCTTGTCATGAGGGTGATTTGCTCTACTACAGTTTGTAAGCAATTTGCTGAAAGACTTGAAAGTCATTCTTTCCTGCTCGACAGCCGAGTTTGTTTCAAGATTTACCTAAAATAAAGGCTTTAAGTAGCACCAAATTCTCAGTAGAGAGTCCTGGTATCACATATAAAAGTGAGAATTGTCTGACACACACGGGGGTAATTGTGCTTTAGCAAAGTCATCTTACTTCCCAAAGCATGAGAATAGTTGTCGTTTATGTCAGTGCAGCTGGCTGCGCGTTCTGGCATTTAAAACCAGGTAAATACGATGTCACGGCCGGAAGTCACTTAAATTTTGTTCCTAAAGGCCCATCCCTGACTCTCCATGTACTTGTAAGAGCGTCATGAACATGACTTTTAATTAAATGTCTTCATGCATGTTTCAATGAGAATGGAGTCAAAGCCTGCAGTAAGGGATTTTTAATGTATATATTTGGTGATAAAAAATAAGACCTATGGTGCCCTTTGGGGGAATAACCGGAATCACCCAGGGTGTTTGCAACAGGAGAAGGAATTGTCCCTCTCCTGCATGGCAGAGGTGTGCAGCTCTGGGTCGGTCTTCTTCCCAGGCACAAAGGAGGAAGGAAGAAAAGCAGGATGCTCGTGCCGAATGTCTCTGTGCTTTGGAGTTAATGAGTAAGTTGGAAATAGGTAATAGTTTGAAACCATCAGCTCTCATTCTTTTAACCTTCAGTGGTACTAGGTTAGCCCGTGACTATCTAGTGCAGGCTCATGTGCCTGGTGCTCTGTGTCCGTCCTGAATTATTTGCTTTTGTTTGGTTTTTTTTTTTTTGGTTTGGTTTTTGTTTTGTTTTGTTTTGGGTGGGGTTTTTTTTGTTTCCTTTACTTTGAGGCACTGCTCTACAGTTAGACTGAAAGTCTGTCTTCAGTTGATGCTGTGTGGTGCCTTCTTGTCATGAAGACTTGTTTCTGGAGCATCTGTGTGGCATCAGGGAGCAGGAAGGGCTGAGACCAAGGGGCTTTACTGAGCACCTGCTGACGTGGGAAAGCTTTAGTGTGTCTGAATGTATGTAAAACAGAACATGACAGCAGCGTGTGATCTGTGGTAAGAAAGGAGTAGTTCCAGATGAGAGAAGGGCTTTTCCCAGGAGAAAATGATCGATAATACCAATAGCTACACTTCAGCTCTCATAAAGTAACAGCAAATGAGATAACTGGTAACTTGATGTGATTTTTCCAGCAGTTGCTCTGCTCCTCAGATATGAGGCAGATGGAGGGCAAGACTGGCACGGTGTGTCTCTGAGGAGCCGTTTCACACCCCAGCGCAGCCCAGCCCGCGATCTCGGCACACTGATCACCTGGTAGCTGGCATAGGTTAGCTCGGAAAGTACGCTGAATTCTAGAAATAGCAATAAGCCTGCAGGGTGCTGCCTGCTGTCTGTGATCCCAACGAGTTTCTGTTTATCTTTCAGTACAGAGGAGTTACCACGCAAATGATTGCCTTTATAATTTGAATTGCAGCATTTGGAGTGGCGATTGCATGGTAGGGTGCCTTTGTTTAACAGGCTGCGTTCTGCAGATGTTGTTTTGGAGTATGGCTTCCAAGTCTTGCCAACTAACTCTTTTCTTTATTTGTACTGAGTGCATTTGAAGTTGCATCATTTCCTCGGTAAGAACAGTTTTATTTTTGACTGGAGTGTTTGTCAGGTGGGAGAAATCCTAAATGTGAGTGCTCTCTGGTGGCGAGGATTTCTGCTTCAGTGTTCGGACTTCTGCAGTGTATTTTCCAATGGCAATGGGATATGAACATAGGATGTCTGGACTTAAGGATGTATTTTTTTTCCAACTCCCTAAAAAGAAAAACTACAAAACAGAGTAAGAGCCTTTTTCCTTGGCAGTTATCTTTCCTAGACAATCATTTCTGTCCCTTTAGATGACTTATATTCTGTGACCTACTGGCTTCTGTTCTCTCACTATCAATCGATGTTTTAACAAGGTAATAAAAACCAGTATAAACTTCTTCTGAAAGAGCTGACGTTCCTCATCAAAGTAACACACACGGATTAAACACAGTGACTTTCCTTTTGGCTGCTCAGCTAGTGAAAAATTCAGAAGATATTGATACAGAAATTATTCAAATAGTTTCATTACAGGGAAATCTTTTCTCCTCCAAGTTGCAGCACAAGATGATGTGACTTTCATGATATGTACAAAACAAGGTTTGATCATAAGGTTGTCGACCCCCTGGAGTACGTAGAGGGGCACCTTCAATCAAGTGCGCTGTGGATTGCTTTTAGTAACAAAAGTCCAATTCTACGTGTTGTACTCTCGGTACTAAAATGATTACACTGTCCTTCAAGTTGATGAGCTTTCCCTTGAAGTGCAATGCCCCCGTTGAGGAGCCTTTGTGAAAAGCGCCAAGTGGCTTCGTCGTCTGGTTTTGCAGCCTTGCCTTGCAGAAGAATAGCAAATTGAACACAGCTTGTACCTCCCAGTTTGGGCTGCCGTCATTGGTTGTTTTCTTAAGTTTTTGAGAGTTCTTCTTGGGCAAGGAGAAGCACGAATCTCACACCAAAGCAATGCAGCTAGGAAAACAGCCACTGCTGTTCTTGGCCTGCTGCTGTGCTGAGCTGCGCTGTCTGGTGAAAAGAGGCTTTATCAGCAAGGAGGGGCGAGGAGCGACGGCTCCTTTTAGGAACATCTGAGCACAGCTCTGGAATCCCAACTCTGGTGCTAGGAAGTGAATAAAAAGGAACAGAGAGGTAAACAGGGATGTCAGTTGTTCCTAACTCCATATCCCTAAAGCCGAGCTTGAGTGATGCCCATTTGTCAAGCCGGGAGATCCCTCTCCTTCTCCCTTGTCCCCGTCTGCCTTTTGCCGCAGAGATTGAAGAGACAACTCGTCAGAGTCTAATAAAGCCTTTTAAAACTTGACTTTGGGGCCAAATGTGAGATCTGTCGTCTAAGCCCGGCGCTGCCGGGGAGGCAGGCAGGCGGTGTGGCAAACTGCTGTCTGTGTCACAGCTGTGCCACCGCCAAAGCCGAGCTGTGCCCTGGTCGAGGGGGCTCCGCCAGCGCGGTGAGCTCGGCAGGGCCGGCTGGCGGAGGCAAATCTGTAGGTTCTGCTTACGAGGCAGTCGGGGACGCTGAACTGTCAAGGGAGGAAACTTAAACTGTGCTCTGCTGCTGAAAGTTTACATAATTCATTACTTGAGGAAGAGGTCAAAGTATTGGGTGCTGTGGTGGTGACTTGGCACGACGCTTCAGTAGGGATGTCCTTTTTTTTTCGTTCTTTCTTTTCAGCAGCTAAACCAAACCCCCTTTACCTCTCTGTGCCAACCAGGAACCCTCCGGCCGTGCATCTGACAGTACGGTGGGGCTTAAACCTCATCCAGAAATGCTCAATACTTGTATCGTTCCTAGTGCCTTCAGTGGTGGTCATGTGCCTGCTGCAAGAGCGGTCTGTGTGTTCTCCATTGGGCGACTGACCTTTTTTTGGACGGCCCAGCTTCAAAAAGATGGAAAGGCTTCTGCTGATTTTGATGTCCTTATAGTCCTTTCCATTACATATGCATGTCCCAGTGTGATTTGATCTCCTTGATAGAAACAGTGTCATGTGGGCTTGGTTTTTCTTGAGCTCTCCTGTGTATATGTAGAGTTCCTCATGTGCTCCTGAGAGGGCGGAAGGCGAGCACCCTGGTGTCCCATCTCTGCACCCATGTGTGTCTTCTGCCTGTTTGGTACCTTCCAAATACCACAATTCCCAGCTGCTTTGTGCTTCAAAGAGTTAAAATTAAGGATGGCAAATGACAAGGACTGAGTTCATGAGGCTTCCTGTGTACCTAAGCCTTAAGAATTAGGCTGTGGTTCTGTATTTCGTACCAGGCTCACGTGCCAGTTGCTTAGTGGTGTTGCTCATCTTTCCGGTTGTGATAGCTGCTGAGCTGCAGTTGGTATTGCTAATTATAACAGCCTTATCTCTTAATGTTTTTGGTAGCTTTCAAACAGCGTGTATCTCTAAAATATAAAATATCTTTGCACTTTAAGCTCACTAATGCTTTGGGAAATGGCTGCCAGGACTACCTTCAGTCAAATCTGAATGCAGGAACAAAAAGACATTTTGCAATTCCAGGGTCTTTTTAGGGAAGTATTTCTGGAGGAAGCTGGAATTAGAGGCAAAATCGCTTTTGGAAAGTGGAATGTTGGTTGGTAGATTGTATTTCTTGAGTTTTATTACACCTGCTAAAAACTAACACTGCCAAGATGCTGCAGAAAATTCTCAAATGAACAATAGAAAATGTCAAGCCTGTCACCACATGGGGGTGGTAAGAAATTCAATAAAGTAACGCTAGAATTTGTGCGGAGTCCATGAAGGATTAGGAAGGCCCTCGTACGATGTGGAGGTGTTGTGGTGCCATCTAATGTTGTAAGATTTAAGTACAGGGTGCAGACAGGTATTTAATGGTAGAAATGCCATAGTTGCTGTTGGATCTCTAAACCTGCTGTCATCCTTTCTCCTCCTGAGAAGCAAATGCTGTGTGAATTCTTCAGCTGTTAATCTGAAATTCCTTCTGTGCTCTTCTGCTAGATAACTTTGGATAAAAGTGAATGTCTTTGGAAATATCTTTTAACTTAAAAACAACACCCCCCCGCCCCAAACAAAGGTCAAGTTATTTTAAGTTATTTTCTGTCTTGTTTGCTGAAAGAATACTAAGGACCAGGTAGGAAGGGAGTTGTTCAGGGTTGTTTTCACACATTCTTAAAAAGCTTTCACTTCTGGTTTGGCAGCAGTGGTGATATCGAAGTGCCTTCTAGGGAAAAGGATGGAGTGGAAGCTGATTGCTGGAGCTGAAAGGCTGTAATTTGCTTCTTGGCTTGTATCTTTCTTTACTTTCTTGCAAATGTGATTAGACCTCTAAGTGAGTGGCTTCAAAACTGCTGCTTCTCCGGCCTGAGCTGGGTTATGGACAACTGTGGAACGTAAAAAAAGAATTTGCCTTTGAATCCCCTTTATGAAGCAGATCATATAAACTCATCACAAACTCATATCTACTTGTTGTAAGGTGTAGAAACAGTAAATGATATTAACTTAAATCTCACTGGAGAATTTCTTAGAAACATTTATTTCTGGCAGTATGTTAATGGCAACAGAAATACCTGAATATGCAGAAAGGCAACTTGATTGCATCCACAAAGCAAAGGTTTGCTATACTCGGTATTTG
Source organism: Leptosomus discolor (assembly GCF_034619465.1). Lineage (NCBI taxonomy): Eukaryota > Metazoa > Chordata > Aves > Leptosomiformes > Leptosomidae > Leptosomus > Leptosomus discolor. Next base: position 3,163,314 of record NC_141415.1, read on the forward strand.
TACCTCGGTAATCTGATTGGTCATGCATCTGTAAGTGAAACAGCAGTAGCAATTTCCTTTGTAGGTGGGAAGATTCAAAGCTGGCCCTAGTTCTTAGTCCTTGTATCACCAGGTCTCTATGTAATACGCTAGCATGCCATCTGGGCCACGCTGCTCAGATGCTCTCCGCAGATGATGGATCGAAGAGTTCACCTGATGAAGTGGGCAACTTGCTTGGAGATATATTGTGAATCCCTGTGTCTGACTAATTCCCTTCCTCCCTTTTGTCTCATCCCGGGTAGGTTTGAGAAAGGACGGATTTATACATTTATCGGGGAGGTAGTGGTTTCCATGAATCCTTACAAAAACTTGAACATCTATGGGCGTGACATGATTGAGCAGTACAAAGGAAGGGAATTGTACGAGAGGCCTCCTCACCTCTTTGCAATTGCTGATGCCGCTTACAAAGCGATGAAGAGGCGATCAAAAGACACCTGTATTGTAATATCAGGTAAGCTGAAAGAGCTTTTCATTATGATGAACACTTGATCTTTGTGAAACTCTAGGCAGAGAGAAGAATGATTTGGCTAATGACAGCATTTTATAAAGGAAAACTTCATTAATCTTAAAACTGCTTATTTGCATTTGAATCTGTGTGTGGAGACCTTAACAATTATTTTGTATCTAATTCAAGAGCTGGTGTCAGTCATGAGTTAATCTGTGCATGCAAAGTGGTAACTGGAACATGAGTCCTGCTTGCTCTGCCCTCGTGAGTGGAGATCAGCGAGAGCAGAGTTCTGTCTCTCTCCAGAGAACTGCTGATTTTTGTCCCCTAGATGACTGGCCAGTGTTTTGTTCTCTGTTTCGGTGGCTGGACTGATTGCTTGTCATGGCTCTAACAGTGGGAGCAGGGCTTGTACCATGAACGGTCGCTATCTGGATCCTGGCACTTCGTTTCCTTGATGTTCCCGTGCTTTAGCAGCTCTGAAAAGCGAGAGCCCCGAGATGGTGTGCTGAACAGTAGCCTCTTGTACTGCAGTTCCCGGCGCTGCTGCTAGCCGAGCCTCTGCATGCCAGTCTTTCTCCTCTAACAATATTCCTTTTGATCCTCTGTGTGCCAGGCCTTTCGCCGACCTGTCAAATCTTACATCATAACTGCTCCGAAGTCAGCACGGCAGCAACAACCAGGCAGGGTTACGGCTACATTTAGAGAATGTTCAAAGTGCCCGCAAGTAGGATGGCTTTAAAAAAAGCAGGAACAAAACCCCCAAGCACCGTTGGGGCAGAATGAAGATACGCTGTTCCGTGGTTTGCTTTGCTTGTTTTGATCTGTTGTCACCTTTGTTTTTACACCCTCAGGTGAAAGCGGGGCTGGGAAAACTGAGGCCAGTAAATATATTATGCAGTATATAGCAGCCATTACCAACCCCGGGCAGAGGGCTGAGGTGGAGAGGTAAGGACTATGCAGAAAAATAAGTGAAATTGCTTTGTTTGTGGATCTCTTTCTGTGGACTGTGTAGCACCACGTTACTAGGTGGTCTCTTGTATTAGTTGCATGCTGGTTTTTACAGCATTTACCAAACTTCTTCAGATGCTACTTTTACTCTGGGAATTGTGCAATATTGATGGCTAAAATCATGTAGAAAAGTTTAGTTTGAAAGTTTGAACTTTCAAAATAAGCACAATATCCAGAAATCATGTTTCCTGTGGCAAATTGCCCAAAATATGTGTACGTTAGAACAGCATGGAGCGTGTTCCGTGACCTTTCCAGCTTGCAAGCTCCTGAATTGCAAACTGTGCCTGTCAGTCCTAGAGTAAAAGTTTTTCAGCAAAGAATGTGGCTTTCTGCTGAAACAGAATTAATTATTACCTACCCTGACAGACATTTTGAAAATGACTTGCTAAAGAGTTCAAGAAATGGGTTTCAACTTACAAAGGAACTGGATTTCTGATGTTCTTTTCGATGGGGGAATCTGGTCTGTGGTTCACATTTGCTCAGCTCCAAGGAACATGACCAGCTGATTTCCTGTGGGACTGCTAATGTCATACACATCTGCCCAAATACGTCGTCAAAGAGCATCTCTGCTGTTACTAAATTCTTCTCGAGGAATGCCTGCGGAAAAAAATTCTGTGGTTTGAGAACACAGGCCTGGACTTACCCTGTTCTCTTTTCCATTTGCCTGTACTACAGGGTGAAGAACATTCTGCTGAAATCCAACTGTGTGTTAGAGGCCTTTGGCAATGCCAAAACAAACCGTAATGACAATTCCAGCAGGTTTGGAAAATATATGGATATCAACTTTGATTTTAAAGGAGACCCAATAGGTGGGCATATCAATAATTACTTACTAGAAAAGGTAAGCCCCCTCACTTCTAGAGTTAGAGGCTTTGTGTAAGTGCTTTTGTAATATGTGCTTTGCCTTTAGAAAATTTTACTTTCAAACATGGAGTGTCAATATGTGACATATGAGGACACAGAATTTTGTTCAATCTAGGGCTTTATTTTTCTCCAAGAATTACCGTTAGTAACTGAGATGCTGCTGAATGGCTGGCAGTGCCCTGTTACCCTAACACCACTTGCAGAGCTCACCACAGAAGGGGCTAGTATTACTCAAGAGCTTATGTGCATATAGGTGTATGCACTTGGTGTCCAGTATAAAAGCTGAGATTAATTTAATGTCCGCAAAACTCCTTCTTTATAAGTTCCTGCACTGAGATCTCACTGGTGAATAAAAGGAGAAGATATCTAGTCTGTAAGTAGCAATGCTGTGCTTGAGAAGTGTTATTCTGGAATAATGCCACAGCCTTGTGTCATCTTTTAGTAGCTTTGGTTTTATATATTCTAAGTAATCCTAAGCATAATTTTTTCTTTTTTTTTATGTCATTACGTGGTGGCTGAAAACACTGGAATGTGTAAAACTGTAGAGAAACAGGGCTTGATCTGTTAACGGTTCTCGTGATGTGCGAGACACGCATCTGGGTTTAATTTATCTGTTTGACCACATCTGCTAACATGCTTTTTTGTTTGTTTGTTTTTTTTTACTTCCCCTATTATTTCCCTGAAGTCTATTTTCAGAATAAACACTGTATTTTAAATTAAAAAAACCCAAACAAAACAACAACAAACCCAAACATTTATCATGTAATACTTTCATGCAGAAAAGGGGTGGGGCTGCGGTTGCGGTGACCTAAATCCTGATCATTTACTTAATATTCTTGGTATTAATAAAATACCGAGTTGAATTTGTTTCTATTTTGAAAGCAGTTGAGGTTCTGGTCCAAACACAAGCAGTTAACAGTGACTTTGCATTGCAGAGGAACACATGCCTCATCACTCTCCTAGGTTCCAAAAAAATATATATTCACACGTATATAGACGTGGCATAAAATAAGGGTGCGTTCCTTGCTGAGTTTCTGCTTCAGTTAACAGGGTTTTTGGTGTCATTTTACTCTGATTTGGAGTGAGTGCTCTGAAGATGGAGCTGTCACTTGCTCCCTAAAACAAAGCCCTCGTGACAGAGCAGCGCCTTCACCTGTGCAGTGGCTGGGTGCTGTTGGTCAGCCCAGCCTGGGGCTGTAGAAGGGCCCTAACTGTGGCCTGTGAAGTATTGGTTCGTAGTCGCAGGGTCCTGTTTTTCATTTCCAGCAATTAAATCACTCTCAAACTAAAACGATGTTTGATTTGACTCTTGCATGAAAGCAGTTCTGTAGTTGCCCCATGGGATTCCTGGCTGGAAGTAGGACATTGCAGCTGTTAGGCAAGTTGGTCTTTTTGATTCTAGACGTCAAATGTCATGGTCACTCCCGGCGAACGATGTTCATGGCAGGTTTTTTTGTAAGATAAGATTAGTTTGGAGGTGTCCTAGCAGTGGTGAGCCGGTGCATCGGTGCCTAAGGGGAGGTGCTGGGGAAGCAGGCCGGCCGCATCCAAAAATACCTTTGCACGACACCAAGTATCTTTGTGTTTGTTTGCCCACAGTCTCGTGTGATTGTGCAACAGCCCGGAGAACGAAGCTTTCATTCTTTTTACCAGGTTCGTATTCGTTTCCTGAAACAAACGACTCTTCTAATGTTTCCCAGACACGATAGGCAAAATATTTAAAATTTTCACCCCCTCGTGCATTTTGCAAAGGGTTCCCTTTTTGTTGCATCTCGGGGGATCTGAGGCTCTTTAGCTCTTTGAAGAGGCCTGGTCTGGGGAAGGAGCATGGGAAGGTTTATTTTTTTTCTATCCTCCAGTCCCTTATTAACGCATTTGCCAACCTAAAAGGAGGCTAACTAAACAAATGTGGTAGAATATCAGACTTTGACTCACTGTTTTATTTGTAATAATTCTAATCCCTCTATTTTCTCTTGAGGCTTTTAATCCATATGGAAGTAATTTTAGGACACCAGGTTGACTTTTTCTTTTGAGGGGGTTCATTTTAATGTCTTCCATATTGTGTGGTGGTTCCCTTGTGCGTCCTTTGGGGGAAATGGTTGGCCTATTAGCATAACCTTTATTCTCAGCTTTGCAGTGAAGGAAACATAGGTTTGTTTATTTTTTTCCCACTTACTCAGTGCTCCATGATGGCGTGTTAGCACCTTTCTCATGAATGTGTCATTTCCGTACTGGAAAGTCTCTGGGTGTAGCAGAGAAGGCAAATGCGCTTGCCAGGACACATCTGTGGATGTCACAGATGTAAACGTCTGGTCGGTGGAGAGGTTCAGGCTTGTTTTCTAAACAGTCGTGTCACTCCAAAGGACAGTCGTTTAGGCAACCACTTTCTGGTGGTCAGAGCCCTGCAACAATGCAAACTGTGCATTTTGTACATGTGCTTGTGACTCCAGACACTGTAGCTGATTCTTCTGTAGTGGTAAGTTAGTGTTTTTATGATTTTTCTTTGTCAAGCAGATGATTAAGAAACAGAAAAAGGAAGGATTTTAATTTTTTCATTTACTGTTTCTTAAAATACTCTTTCTACAGCTCCTCCAGGGGGGTTCTGACCAGATGCTACGTTCTCTGCATCTTCAGAAGGATGCGTCTGCATACAGCTATATCTGTCCTGGAGCACAGCTAAAGGTGAGGGTGTTGTCAGGGGGTTAGAGCTAACTTGTCTTCAGATTGTAAGTGCTTCTTGAAATACTTAAAGTACTGCTGAGCTGGCAGAAGCAGAGACCAGTATTTGCGGGATGAATATGGGAAGGTGACACCAAGGTGCTGCTTTTAATGGAGTTTCTGGCCCTCAAAGACAAAGCGTACCTGCACTTATGCATGCTATGCTGGTGTCTGCTTATAGAGAGCAGTCAAATGTAGTAGGGGGGACGTCACCTTTGTTGATAAATGCAGGCGTAGATATTTGACCCGTTACCAGTGACAGACTTTTCGTGCTTCGTAATGGGTAACTTCAGCTGCCTTCTGGACCAAAAAGCCCTAAGGACTCGTTTTGTTTACAGTAGGGCCATCGTTACTGAAGCATTCGTTCTTCCTATCTGACCTCTGACAGGAAAGAAGGGAACAAACTCATAAACTTTTTAGGACAACAAGATCCCGAACACTTTAAATACATCTGGAGTTGTTCCTAGTGTTGTCCCTCTGAAGCAGGGTCCAGACAGAAGGCTCCCTGATTTCCTAATTGCTTGCTTGAGATGCTCTTTGGCAAAAAAACCCACAGACCTTCTCACATGCCTTTATCGGTTTCTCTAGAAATCTACAGTGAAAACAAACCCAGGTGATGGGGAGGGGAGGGAGGCAGAGGCTCATCTTGAGAAAGGTGGTGACCAGGAATTTACCGCTGGTGCTCTGCAGCTTCTACTCAGAGGGTCGGTGACTGCACTGCTTGTAAATGTTGTTCTGATATTTTTTTCTGAATCTACTCCTTCACAATAAATTCCACTGGGAAAGTGCTGAACTATTTAATTGTGCTGTCGTGGATTTCTGTACCTCGTTGCTGCTGGTGTACACGTGTGTCCAACGCGGGGTTCAGCATACAAGTACATGGTATGGCGTTAGAATCAGCTGAGAAATCTTGTCACAGTGTCTTGCATCTGAAAAATATTGGAGTGCATCTCTATTTCCCATGGGCTTGCAAAATCTTGGCTTTCTCACAGTTGACTTCCGTTAAGCCCCTCACGTCCCAAACATCTCTTTCCCTTCAGTGTTCTATCAATGATGGTGCAGAGTTCAAAGCAGTAGCTGATGCCATGAAAGTGATAGGCTTCAAGCAAGAGGAGATTCAGACCGTCTACAAGATTGTGGCAGCCATTCTTCACTTGGTAAGCTCTCTGCTCGCAGGTATGGGTAGGCTGTTCTTCAGGAGGGGTCAAGCAATACACTGGTACTTCTAGCAGCTCAAATTTTCTTGCTGCTGAAGTAGCTGGAAGATCTGTTGGCTGGAAAAGTGTACACAACTTCCAGTGGTGAGTGAAATTCCTTGATGAAATAGGACACTGCAGTACCGATGGAAGATTGCATTTATTCCTGCGTATTCCAGATCCCAAAGCAGACATACCACTAGGTACTGGGAGCTGCTAAATCTTCTGAAAAGGAGTTGTTTGTGTTTGGCAGTGGATGGGCAAGGAGCGAGAGGTAGTGGGAATTAGGGCAACAAAGCTGGTGAAGGCCTGGAGACCAGGTCTTACAAGGAGCAGCTGAGGGAGCTGGGGTTGTTTAGTCTGGAGAAGAGGAGGCTGAGGGGAGACCTGATCGCTGTCTGCAAGTGCCGTAAAGGAGGTTGTAGTGAGGTAGGGGTCGGTCTCTTCTCCGCAGTAGCAAGTGATAGGACAAGAGGGAATGGCCTCAAGTTGCACCAGAGGAGGTTTAGATTGGGTATTAGGAAAAATTTCTTAACTGAAAGAGTGGTCAAACATTGGAACAGGCTGCCCAGGTAAGTGGTGGAGTCACCGTCCCTGGGGGTGTTCAAAAAATGTGTAGATGTAGCGCTTCTGAGACGTGGTTTGGTGGGCATGGTGGTGTTGAGTTGACAGCTGGACTTGGTCTTAGAGGTCTCTTCCAACCTAATGATTCTATGATTCTGTGCACTTTTGTACTCACACTCACCATCACCACTGTGGCTTTGCTGGAGGGACGGTACTTCGCTCCTTGGCTTGAGCACAGCTGGATACAGGAGACCTTAATTCTCGGTGTTCTGATGCTAAGGAAATCCTTCCTTCACCCGTATTCTCCTGGGACCCACAGAGCTTCCTCCTCTGCACGGTGTCCCCGTAGCTTGGCTGTTGTATTTCCTTGAGGAGAGAAGCACCACAGGTGGGCAGGAGGAGGATGGCAAAGAAAACGAGCTTTTTTCCAATTCTTTCTCCTCCTTGGAGCAGTTGTGCCCCGGTGCTGGGGAAGGGAGTGGAGGTAGAGCAGTCAGGCCGTGCAGGCAGGCTGTGAGACCGCTCCTGCACACCACACAGTGGGGCTGCTCCTTAGCCCCGGTGCTGCAGGGGTCCAGGACAAAGCTGCGGGGGTGGTGGTGCGCCGTCCCTCCAGTCCCGTCAGCCGTGCGGACTTGTTAGCTTCCCCGGAATATTCACGTTACCCTCGCTGCTGCCTGGCCTTTCTGTGGCGAGCTGCAGCGAAGATGAAACGCTGCATCCAGCGTTGGTGTGCTTAATGTCCCTACCCACCGCTGGACTCTGAATCTTGAGGCAGTGTTTGATTCAACCGCTGGAAGTGTTTGGTGTCGTTTTTTTCCGAAAGCTGAGCTGAACACTGAGCAGGAATGTTTTTCTTCGAGTCAGGCTTTGTGGCTTCCACTGATGTTGGAGCTTTGTGGGTACATGGATAGGCAAGGCTCACCCCTCTGATGTGTTTAGGAGATTTACTGACTCAAGTAGCAGGTGGCATCGGGATGATCGGGCTGTACTGATTCATATCGATAAAAGACAGATTGAGAACTCTGGTTTCTCGCTACTTATTTCAGGGGAACTTGAAGTTTTCTGTGGATGGTGATACACCTGTAATAGAAAATGGCAAGGTTGTGTCGATCATTGCAGACTTGCTGTCAACAAAATCTGAGATGGTGGAGAAGGCTCTTTTGTTTCGAACCGTGGCTACAGGTCGGGATGTCATTGACAAACAACATACTGAACAAGAAGCCACCTACGGCCGAGATGCCTTTGCGAAAGTGAGTTTACGTTTCCTTTCTCTGCATCCAGTTTGGTACGTGACTAACTCAGGCGCATTTCTTTTGCTTTTGCCTTTTGATTGAGTTGTACTTGGTGCAGCAGAGAGTGGTGATGCCTGAGGAAGGCATTCGATGTTGAATTGCCTTCATAATTGCACATTTTTCAATGCTCAGGTCCCAGCAGGGTTCCTGGATGGATCAGTAAGCATAGTGCTGGCTGAGACACGGGAAGTCTGTACTCCGTGTGGATCTGTTTCTGAATGTATGCACCCCTGTGTTCTATAGGGGGATTGCAGAGCAGCACCGTCCCTACCCTCCCCTGGCTATGACACAGCATGCACCACAACCAGCAGCGCTTGCGGCACACGAGGGAGGGGAGGGAACTGCCAGCCCGGCTTGCTGGCATCTGCAAAAGGAATATGTTGTACAGGGCGAAATATCTTGCAAAATACGATTCTTGACTTCATTTAGCAGTTAAATTCAAAAGCAGAGAGTGCAACGGTCACGTCTAGAACTCGGGTGTGAAACCCAAAGTGCTACCTTTTTTTTTTCTTTTTGGAAAGGTAGATACTGATGACAGCAGGAGCGACAGTTGTCCTTCCCTTGCTGAGAAATCAAATGATAAGGGAAGGACGTATGAAGTTACAAAGATCCTTGATTATTAACTTGACTTTTTTTTCCCAAGATTATATGTTGGTACAGCTTTGCAGTACATTTTGAACACACAGACTTCAAAGATACCTGTGCCTGCAGAATATTTTACTGCCATTGTGTTCGGTGGTTAGGGTTCTGTAACTGATCTCTTGCTTGCTTTTCAATGTAGTTAAATAATTTTCAGGAATGGAAGTTATTAGGCAGCTGAAAAGCAGACTGGAAGCAGATTAGGGGAACCGCTGTGCTTAGTGACCTCACTAGGATTTAGACTTTGTGTAAATGAGTTTTGGAAGAAAGAAAAAAAAATATTCATAGAATATTTTCTTCATGTCGGTAGCTGTTCACTTTTAGCAGAATGTTATCTGTAGCTTTTGTGTAGTTAGGGCAGCATCTTGAATTAAGCTTTGTAGCACCACATGTTGCATCTGCCAGAAAGGGCTGAGACAGATGCAGGCAAAATTCCTCAGTATTTGTTTCCTGGCAGGCTATATACGAGCGCCTCTTTTGTTGGATTGTGACACACATCAACGATGTGATTGAAGTGAAGAACTATGACACTACAGTACATGGGAAAAACACAGTCATTGGTGTCCTGGATATCTATGGCTTTGAAATATTTGACAATAACAGGTGAGCCACTTCGTTAAAGCACAGTGCTGTGCCTTCGCCTTGCCCAGAAAACTCATCACCTTTTTTTTTCTTACGTTTTTGCAGTTTTGAGCAATTTTGCATTAATTACTGCAATGAAAAGCTCCAGCAGCTCTTTATTCAGCTGGTTCTAAAGCAGGAGCAGGAAGAGTACCAGCGAGAGGGAATTCCCTGGAAGCATGTGAGTGATTTGGCAGGGGAGGGAGAGGTCGGTTTGAGGTCAGTGTACCAGCATAAGGCCCAGATCTAAAGTTGTTCCACATGTACGCTCCTGTCGAAGTCGATAGGACATCTGTGTCCATGCCAGCTGCACCGTCAGACTTGCTGTCTGGAAGTCAGGCTGTGGAAGAAGCCAAGCAGTTCTCTCACAACATGTCTTTATTTGCCATGGTGTGGGAAAATAAGTGACTCCAGGTCTGAGTTAAAACATATCGTGGCATCCCTGTGATGCCGCACACACCACTGCATGTTTCTGTTCCAAGTGCTTCTGTACTTTGTCTAGTTGTCGATATTGAAGAGTAAAAATCTTGAGTTCTCCTGTTCAAATTCCTTTCATAACATCAAGGACAGATTTTGCTGTGCTGGCTGTGCACAGTTGAATTTTAAAAGATATTTTAATGTGCATTCTGTAGCAGTTGAATTTTAGCAGAGGTCTCGAGATTTATGTGAGATGTTTGAAAAATCACCTTCTCTGCTGTTTGGTAGTAGAAGAGTAGGCTGCTTAGTTTTGAATTGGTGATCTGCATGTCGCAGGCCGATTGCTTCGCCTGTGAACGCCGTGGGGCCATTCTGTCTGTCAGGCACATGGGACTGTTCATAAGTGGCCAGCGCTGGTACGCTCCCTTTTCACTAGCCAGAGTCACAAATATACCCGTTCCTTGTTTTGTACAGATTGATTACTTTAACAATCAGGTCATCGTTGACCTGGTAGAGCAGCAGCACAAAGGGATCATTGCCATTCTGGACGACGCCTGCATGAACGTTGGAAAAGTTACAGATGAGATGTTCCTCGAGGCTCTTAATAACAAGCTGGGGAAGCACGCTCATTTCTCCAGCAGAAAGGTACCGTACTCCCCTCTACCCTCAAAACTTGCTTCCCTTCCTGGCTTTTTTGGTGCAATGGAAGAAGCAAAAAGACTTGAAGGCTGGCTGGGGTTGGAATTGCTCCATCGGGCATGAACTGAAGTGCCCGAGAGCAGCGGCAGCTCCTAATGACAGAGCAGGGCGGCTGGCCTGGGTTTGGGTCGCGCCTCGGGTGGCCCCGTATCCGGCAGAGGGAGCTCGAGTACGGCCCGTGCGAGACCAGTTTAGTCCGGGCGTAAAAGCAGCGGGAGCTCCTGCCTCGACATGCCATGACGTCATCGGTGACCAATGGACGCGCGCTTTCAGCCCACGTGATGTTCTTCCCAGGCTGCTCTGATACGTCGTGACAGTGAAATTATTCGCACTGCTGCTTTATTACAGCCCTGTGATTTATTTATTTATTTATTTTTAATCGTCATTGGCTACAAAACATGTTCATCTCAGAGTGTGCCTATGATCATCCAGGCCCCTCGACTGGCTTTGCTTTTGGTACAGTGTACGACTTAAAAGGCTTTATTAATTCCTCACTTGGCAGCATCTTGAAAACATGGTCACCAGCCTGAATAATTCGAGAATCTTTTACGCCGAGTAATCAAATAAGGGCCTTTTAATTTATTGATGTCTCTCTACTGAGAAACGGTGTTTGAAATGCATCATTCAGAGTGCTGGTTTTCCCCCTTCTCCCTCCCACCCCGGTACAATGTTTTATGTAGGTCAGAAATACAAAATTAGCACAGTTGTGTAAGATATGTGCTAAAGGCTGCCTCCGGGGAGGCTGAGTATAAACAATAGATGTGGATGTGGCTTGTTTGGGTAGAGGCTAGGATGAAAATGAAATAGCTGCTCTTCCCTTCCAGATGTGGCTTTCCTTAAGTGCCCTTTAGCCGCAGCCCACCTGACAGCTCTGCCACAGGCATCCTTGCCGAGGAGGGGGAACGGGAATCTGGCTTTCCACCCTAACCCGGATTTTACCTGCTTAAGCAGCAGATGCACAGCGTGTGCTGAGTAAACTCACCTGAAAACAAGGATTGTCACGAAGCTAGGCTGGGTTTCTACGTTTTAATGTAAATTGCTTCCTTTAGTAGTACTAATGATTGTGAGTGGTGAAGCCTGCGGGGATGGAGTCTTAAATCCTCTGCAGTGGGGTGGTGTGGGAAGTGGTCCAGTGTCTGGAGCTGTCTGGTCCATAGATGTCAGCTACTAGAGAAAGGAGTTCAGTTTCTGTTCTGTCCTTGCTCCTGCCTGTGCTAAGGCAGGGTGCTTCCATCACCGAGAGAGCAGGTAGTGCTTTGGTACAGCGAGGAAGAGGACTGAATTTCATAAAGTGTATGGAAGGCTGTAATACAAAAAATAAAAAAAAAAGTATTAAAAAAAAATCTGTTTGAGTCCTTACCTTCAGGATCCCTTCGCAGCACAGGAGACATTAAAAGAAAATATTGCCGGTTGCAGCATTCCTCAGTAGGGGGTGGCATTGTCAGAAAACTGTTTGCACAGACCAAGAGGGAAGGAAGGGATACTGCTATAAATAATGTTTATGGAAGGTGTGATGTATCTTTCTGGCTTGCTAATTTCTAGTTTAAATCAATATAGCCTTGAAAAAATTGATCCATAAAACTCTCAGCATCATAATTATTTCCCCCCCCTCTCACATCACTGCAGATGTCCTTCACCAGTATCTAAGGTACCTTCCTCAGACCATCTAGAACTGCTGTAGGAAACCTGAGCTTTCTAAGCCACCCTCTTCTAGCTTGAATTAAAACAAAGGACTTGATTTCATTTCATAATTCGCTTTTGCAGACTGCAGTAGTTCTGTCCAGGTGCTGTAAAGTTCGGTGTAGATCAAAGCTGTACCTGAAGAGTTAAAGTCTGTGTGCTGATATGTTATGGGACTGCTCCCATCTTTCAGCCTGAGTTAATGCTTCACTGCTCCCCTGTAGAGCATGTTGGACACCGGCTCCATGTGGACAAGCTCTAAGGGGCTGCCGTGCCCTAAATAGTAGCATCCTAGTTTGTGTACTGCATGTCAGATCTGCTGCTGTCTGCTTGGTTGTCCTGGTGAAAGCCAAACAAACCAGGACAAATACTGGCAAATACTTTCACTAGGAGTATTGGTGGCAAAATTTTATGTTCCTAGAGCATGGGTCATCCTTCTCCAAATTGTCCAATGCTAATCTAGATCTGTACAAACCCTAGCTATTCTGATAGTGTGTCTCAACATCAAAGGTTCGTTTTCTCAGCCTCTTTAAGTTCTGATATTTTTTTTTTCAATTGATCTTATACTTTTAAAGGATCAAGTGCCGTGATAGTCTATGAATTCCTCAGCCTTCAAATAGGGGAAAGTTCTCAACTGGTTGCGAAGGGAGGAGTATGAAAAGGTCCATTCTAGTCCGCCTGATGTCGTATCTTCCAGGACACTGGGCAACAGTGAAGGTCTAAGTGGCAGAAAAATACGGGACCAATGTGTAATGAGAGCTTGATATGCTTCCAGTCTCCAGTCATCTGCAGGCTGGGAACCTCCTGAATCGGGGCTGGTGTCCTTAATATTTATTTTCTTTTCTTTTTCTGGATTGACAAAGAATTCCACAGTTTTGATACTCATGTGAAGAGCTCCTTCCTTCCCGTTTTCCTTCCTTTTCCCCTTTAAGTTACATCTGTGGGCTCCTAGTTCTTGAACAGCACACCAGGGTTCACCATGTCTTCCAATACATCATCTCCATGTAGTTTCCCATTGTTTCCTGGCATATCTTTCTTAACCTGAAGAGGCTTGGTTCGTTTGGCCCTTCCTCCTGTAGCAGTCTGTCAGTAGTGTTGATCAGTTTTGCGCTTCATCAAGCCTCTTCCAGTTCTCCTGTGTCCTTTTTGAGATGGAAGGTAGTTAAGATACTTGTTGGGTTGGGAATGGACGTAATTTGCTCTGAACTTTGGCTTTTCTCGGTGTGTATTGCTGTATTTATATTTAATTTCATTTGGACTTCTTTGCCACTGCTTTTGCCTCGCATGTCTTCCTGCAGTTCTTCACAGTTGTTTTTACTTCCCTGAATGATAAAGTACTCTCAACAAGCCTGATCACCCTCTTACTCTCAGATTATAGCTCATTTAAGGTGATTAAAGTGCAGACCTCAGCGCAGGCCCCTGCAGGACTCCTGTTTCCCATCTTTCCCACAGTTACCTGTGTGAGGACCTTTTCTCTTACCTTTCACAGCAGCTTAAATTGAGTTGTTAGTGAGGAACCTTGTGAAAAGGCTCACAGAAATCCAAGCAGACGTCAACTGTTTCAATACACTTGCTGTTCTTTCTTAATAATGTCGACTGATTTGCCCTGTAGACAGAAAGTTCACAGAGAACCATTCCTTAACAAACCTAGCGTCATGTGAAACCACCCTCAAGTCTCTCCAGCACTGGATGAGTTTTAAGCAAGAAACTTGTGTGGCCGACTGTGTTCTGTCTGGTAGCAGCAGTTGCCTCCCTTCATTTTGGTTTTGCTTGTTGTGTACCTCTTCTATTGACATGTGGGTTTGAGATGTATGTTTTGGGTGGTTGAAAGATGGCATTACATCCTCCATAGCTCCTTGCTAGTGAACGCAGCTGTAACAGGAAAAATTACTTTTTTTTTCCTGGTACGGCCTCATTTTCTCTGTGGTGCTTCTACGCCTTGGTCATCTGTCAGCTCTGCAGACCCTGGTGTGCTTCCTGCTCCTGTTGTGCTGGCCGACTCCTGCCTTTGTAACCTTCTGTGTACCTTGTTACTCAGACTTTCTGGGTTCCTCCTTGTGATTTTTTTTTTTTTTTTTAAATATTTTATTTTATATTTTTACATCTGTTCTGTCAGTTTGAGCCAATCTACTTTCTACTCTTGGACACAGGTGAAGTTTTTTGGAGGGTATCTTCCTCCTTCTAATGATCTCCGCTGCCCTGCAGTTTAACCGTGCTAAGTTCCTCTTTTACTTTTCCAAGACTCTTGGTGGATAGTAGGTATTTGCCCACAGCCCTCGGTATTTTTAAACGCTGCCCGTGCTTCCTGCAAAGACTTTATTCATCTAGCTGCCCCTTTTGGCTTAAACAAAATCCTCATTTTTAGCTTGTTCACCTTTTTTAGTTAAGCTGAGTCTGATAGATTTTTTTTTTTTTATTATTTTTTTTTTTGGCTTCTGTCATTCCTGAAGGGACGAGTGTGTTATGGTCACTGCTGCTGAACGGCTCCCTGGGGGCCCTTGCCATCTTCACTGCAGTGAAGGGACGTAATGGGAAGCCTGAGCTGCGAGCAGAGGGGTGGAGCTGTGACCACCCTGCGTGGGTCTGTAGAGGTGGTCACTGTGTGAGGGGTCCTAGATGGTCTGGGGCAGAACAAGCACTGCTATTGTAACTGCCGGTGTTTGAGCGCTTCACTTTGCTGAGGAGTGATATTGCAATGGAAAAAAATAGAAAGGAAGGCTTAAGTCATGAATTAACTCCTGGGTGCAATGTTTCTCTACCTGCATAAATATTGGTTTTGCGTAATAGTGTTTCTGCATAGTATCAATTTTTTAATAAAACCGTAGGCTCTTGCGACTTGATTTTGTACAAATGGATGTTTTTATAATGCATCCATGAGAAAATATTATAAAGTAGTGTTACGACTGGATGTTGCATCCACACATGTATATATGAAGTGGAGTAACTATAGTTTCCATTTCTGTTCCCAATGCATATTGCTGTTCCATGAAACTTGCAATTCCATGGGCAATGTTTTAATGTTAGTGAATTTATTTTAGCTTTGTGCAACTGACAAAACGCTGGAGTTTGACAGAGACTTCCGAATCAAGCACTACGCTGGAGATGTGATGTAAGTTTCTTTCAGAAGTAAAGTTCACTTCTCTTCTTGTCTTTTGGCCAGCTTTGAAGTAGTACAATATTCTGATTTAATGCTGCTTCTGGTATGGAGCAGAAGAGCTGTCATACAGAATTACAGAGTGCAGCAGTTGCTTATCAATTAGATCTTATGGTGGTTACTTGCTGTACAGAAAAGGATTTTGTACTTGGAATTAAAACAAAAGGAGAATATGGGGGGTGAGGAGTGCAGTGCTTCAGGGGAAAAAAGAGAAGGAAAAAAAAAGCCAGCAGAAAGCTATACTGAGCTAATAAAATCTGGTTTAGACATCTGTTTTGTATGATTATATAACTCTCTGGCTTTAAATTCTCAAATCAGTTTGGGCAGACTCAAAACACAGGGTGGTGTAGAACCGCAGTAAGCATCAGCGCAAGGAGCCTTCCCTGCTCAGGCGGAAACGTTTTCTGTACCTGAAGCCTATGGAAACGGCTGCAGCGTGTGACAGCAATATGGGGGAAGATGAAGGAGAAGTGAGGAGTGCCTATATGTTAGAACCTGTTCACTGGGAAAGCTGTTGTCTGGAATGTCACTGGAGTGATTGAACGGTTTAGGATTTGTGTAACGACCCATGCCAGCAGAATCCACAGGGAATTAATAAGGAAATAGCTTAGGATTTCTTTTACCTTGGGATTGAATTTACCTTTAACTGATAGGGGCAACCAGTGGGGTCATACCAGCCCATTCAGCGCGGGTAGATTTTGTTCTGGAGTCCTTGCTGAGCAATTGCTGGCAGACGTCCTTGATTGCAAAGCGTTTTGCCAAGGAGGAGAGAATACAAGGTGCCGTATTAGTGGTTGAACCTTCTGCACTGCCAGTGGCTGAAAAGTTTTGTAAAGAAAACTGAAACGTGGAAGTATTTCTGTGTTATGTGGAGCAGTAAGATTTAGGGGTGGCTCCATGCAGGGATTTGAATATTGTTGGGCTCTGGATCCCAGTGCCTGCAGTTCAGGTGCCGGCTTCCCTGGGGGGGGGATCTGAAGCTTGGGAAGCAACTGAGTGAGAGTCACAGAATGGGGAGATTTGGGACCTTTTCTTTGAGGGCAGAGTGCTATCTGTCTTGAGTCTTGGAGAAGAGATGAAACTCTGAAACGATAATCTTTCAGGGTGGTATTTCTGTGGGAATAGAGAAAGGGAAGAGTCCAAAATGTGTGTGTGCGTGTATTTCCAAGAGAGTTTAGTCATTAGTTATCAGCTGCTCTCGGTTTCAGGCACTCTCCCACTGGAGAATCTTCCTAGACACCAAGAGAGGGACAGACTAGACATATGCAAAAAGAAAACTTCATTTCTGTAGGGTCTAACACAAACACGTGCTCTGAATTTGGAGGCAGAAGTCAGGAGTGTAACTCTTGAATTTGGGCCATCTGCAACTCGCTCAGCTCCTGCTGGGTGTGTTTATTACGTGCTCTTCACCTGCACGGTTCAACTAGCTTTCTGAAACTAGAGGTACGTTGTTCCTGCACTGGAGGTGGAAAGCTGGGCAGAAGGATCTAAGTCTCACACAGTGCTCATGCAGCAAATTAGTGACAGGTTGAGAAACAGCGCTGGTTCCTGATTAGCATCTGCTGTGTCTATAGGAGTGCAAAGATGCTGATTCCACACCGATACCAGCAGCTCAGAGAAGGACTTTACTTCTTTGCAATTAACGCTATTTTCCTGTTTTTTCAGTTACTCAGTCACCGGATTTATAGACAAAAACAAGGACACTTTATTTCAAGACTTCAAGCGCCTCATGTACAACAGGTAGGAATAAAAATGTTAATGAGGTGAATTTAAATCAGCTTTGTCAGAATCCCTTTTATGGAGTGGATGCTAGAAGAGACTAACGTTGTCACTGATGCTATCTGTACTGCGTGTGCAGTGCCCGTGAATAAACACGTTGCTCTTGGGTTTGGTCTTTGTATATCTGCTGTGACCCGAAGGCTGATAGTCTGAATTCTCAGGATAAAGTCCTTATTTTTGTTTTTGTTCTGATATAAGTGTTAATTTAACTAAATTTAAAGTGCACAAGGAGCTGGTTTCAAACAAACAATCAAGATAGATACTCGATTTGTCATTAACCAGGGTTTTGGACCAGCTGCGAATGCACCATTACTGGTCTCTCTCTAATCGATGCTGAAGATACTGGGTAGCGTTTGGTCAACGACAGATGTCATTGGCCCCAGCTAAAAGGCCCTGGTTGAAAGAAAGCTTAGGGGTGAGGGGAAAAATGGGCAAATCGATTTGAATCCTTTTCATACGTGCAGTGACATGACAAATTTGAACGTGTTGTAAACGCTAATTAGGCAAGTACATGCTCCCTTTGGCAAGCAAATCTGAAATCCTGTCAGAGTGTGTGTATATAGCAGTGCCCCAGAAAGCTGTTTTCCTTGACGGCTGGCGTTAAACACCTTCTAATTCATTTGTAACTGTGGCCTGTCTCAACCTTTCAGAGACTTTGCTCAGAGGTAGAAGTCAGCATGAAATAGCCTGTGGCTGCACAGCCAGCGCTGTTTACCTGCTCTAAAAGCTAATACAGCTGTTAACTCAGTTTACAGTCCTGTTATGTTTACTTGGTGTACTCCCTTCAACAGTCTTGTTAGTGTTTTCAAGACTTCACATTAACCAAAAACCTGCAAAATATTTGCTGTACGGAGGTTTTATTAAATTTAGCCTCTGTTTTCCGTGAAGTCTGTGGTAAAAGGCTGTTCACAGAGACCACTTACGGCATATCAAACATGGGGTGGATTGGTTATTGGATTGCTGTAACTCTGTAATTGCTTTCAGCTTTTGTCTGTTCCAGAGCTCTTGCCATCCGTCATGGCCATTTTACCTCACCTTCAACCCTTCCAGAAAATATAGGCTAAAATGTATAAATTATTTTATATATCAAGAATAGTGCAGAAATACAGCTTGAAATCAGATAGGAAGTTTCAAAGGAGGAGGTTGTGGGCTATGGTCTTGCTCTGTTCTGTTTTGATTAAATTCTTTATGTTTGTGTCAGTAAGGCAGACTCTGCTTTTGATAGATCACTCCTGCAGGATTTTTACCAGCCCATTACTGCACATCTTTATCTGAAGAGGAGAATGCACTTGTCATTTTTCCAGAATATTCGGTTGTAAGCTTGAACCGTATATTGCTCAAGAGAGAGATTTTGCCCAGGAATGTCGTATTGCTTTGGCTGATACATTTTGAGCTGCAAACACCAGCAGATCTGGATAGAAGCAAGCCGTTGAATTTTGAATTTAGTGGAAGTGCTGTTAGACTTTGCAATTAAAGAGACTGTCTTTTAGCTCTAACCCTGTGTTGAAGATGATGTGGCCTGAAGGTAAACTGAGCATCACTGAGGTAACCAAGAGACCTCTGACAGCTGCTGCTCTTTTTAAGAACTCCATGATTGCACTAGTGGACAACCTGGCATCGAAGGTAAATATTTCTGTTTCAAAACTCCAACTTCTCATTAGTAGGGTGTAGCTTCTCCGTGGAGAGGCTGCCACCTTCCGATCCCTGCAATCGGTCGGAAAGCCGAGCTGATCAATGGCAGCCGAGCTTTGGTGGTGACAATGGGCAGCTGTGAAGATCTGGGAGGAGAGTTAGCTGGCAGCCCCGCGTAAAGGAGGTGGATTTTTGTGACAGTGACCAGTGTGTCTTTCACTTGTAGGGAAGCCAGTCTCTCTTAGGTAATAATTATTATATCAACTAAATCATCTCTAACAAAGCTCTTCTGGCAGAGGGCCTGGAGGATGTAGTTTCACAGTGGAGATTATCTTTCTGGCTTTCAATGCCAAGTGACTTCTGTGAAAATACAGGCAGACCTGTGTGATTGCCTTCTTTCCTCCTCTTTGCTGTGTCAGAGGGTGAGAAGTGAAACCTTTTATTTTACTGAATAATTAAGTTTTATAGTAGAAGGTGTTGCTTTGGCAAGCACCACTTTGGGTGAAGAAAGGCAGGTAAGAGAATGAACTGGGAAAGGGGCTGTTTGACCGCGATGTGGCTGAGTGGCAGGAAGAGGAGAGCAGTGTGATCCCTCATGCGAGTAGAGATCGCAAAGAAATACTTGGGTGTTACTGATGCCGGGTGACCTTGCTGGACTCCTCACATTTCGTAGTGTTGTAGAAGGGGTATGTGGTCCACAAGAGATGACCAGTGAGCCCAGAGCACTGCTATATGTTAACAGTTAGAATAATTAGGCAATGAAGGACAATGTTCTGACTATCTTCTCAGGAGTTGTGGTAGCAAAGGAAATAGTGGCCCAAGATCCAGAAGGAAAACGTGCACGCAGGTGTGGTAAGGCTAGGAAAAGCTTTGTGGAAAGACGAGCCTTGTTCTAACAAGAAGACCCTGTGAAGAGCAGAGTGTTATTTCAATTTTTGCTTGGAGTGGCAGCCACATGAGTAACAAAGTCTTCCCAGGTGCCACATTGGTCAGAGCACGGTCTTACAGTACTGGCAGTGCACAGGAAGAGAAAGCGATCCTCACTGCGAATATTGCAAGGAATAATATATTGCTTCATGTTTTGCAGAATTAGGAGATGAAAATAGGCTTGCTTTATATTCATGAGTTCTAGTTCTGGAGTGGATTTAATCTTCAGCAGTAAATCGGCGGGAGGGTGTGCAAGCCCGACCAAAGCCATCTCGAGGAGCCAGCTGAGCTTTGTGACCGAGCAGTGAAGCCCTGCAGCTCCCCCCAGTACTGTGTGACTAAGGGCTGCTAAGAGGATGCCCTTGTTAGCCCAGCTGAAGGCCAGGTCTTGCTTTAGGCAGGCACCGTGAGTGGAAGTAGAGAGAGGTGCTACCCTGCTGCCTGTGCAGCCAGAGAGGAGCTGTGCTGGATGGCGAGTCATGAGCTGTTGGGGCTGGAGAATGTGGCCGTGACTCTGATGGAAGGGAAGTGGGGACAGGCTTTAGTCTGACTTTCCAAGGAGTCAAGATTTACCTCATCTGTCAGTCCTCCAAATAATTTGCTGGCTAGCCCTAACCTGAATTTAGTATAGAGATGTCAAGAACCTGGAGAGATTTCTCTCTGTGATGTGAAAATGAGTAGTTGGGGAAGGAAAAAGATTCTGACTGAAGCTGCTTGTTGTTACAGCCGTTCTCTGTCATACAGAGCAATCCCGTTCTCTCTTGTCCAGCCAAACGGGGAGGGAACCTGACACACCGCAGGGAGGTGTTTCAAGCAATACAGCCAGAAACTGCTGGGGGTGTTGTAGTGGAGAGCGGTGACCAAGGGGGATAGCAGGGAGCTGTCGGTGGGGAAGGTTCAGCAAGCGTTCTGGGAAAAGCTTAATTTGCTTGTTTATGGGAAAAGTTATTCTAGGCAACCTGCTATTTGTAAAAGTAGAATAGTCAAGAGAATGCCGTGTCTGTGGTGATTTGAACAATTCCTGCAACTCGCGGTGGGAGATGAAGAGTTTAAATCGCACGTTATCAGTCTTGAGTCAGTAGGTACCAAAATTCATCATTGGAGGCTGGCTGGCTTATGAGAAATGAGTTAGTTTCAGTCCATTAGTCATTGGTATCTCTATCACAAATAGAGCCTTTTCCAAGCCATAACCAGGAACTTTCCAAGTCAAATTTAAGCTGGTGAATTCACTAGGAGGTTCCTGGGTGTGGCTCGGTATAGTCCTTTCCCATTCTTTACCTTCCCTAAACTCTCACTGAGGAACTTGTATTGAAGATGTTGGGGTTTTCCTTTGTTACTGTCAATTAGCAATGGTAAAATTTGTATTAGAGCATTGTGTTTCCCAGAGGGTTAAGTGTCCTGCTAAAGGGAAAGCTCGCCTTGCACAGGCATGTTTGTCAGGACGTACCGAGGGCCCTAGCCAAGCAGGAAGGCGCCGTCTTGGTTGTGCAGCATTTTATGGCCAACCTTTAGCCTGATGGAGGGCCAGAACAAAGCGGGTGACGTTCACACTGTGGAGTCTGCTGTTTAAAAGTTTGCATGGCCAATGCTCCTGGCAGAACTGTTTGTAGGTACTGAAGTTTGCAAACTAAGTTACGTAGTTGAGCTTTAGCTATTTTTAGTGGAGATCCTGGCTGTTATACATCTTAAAACCCCCAAATTTGGTGAGACCCATCCTGAAGTCAAGCTGATGTTACTTTAAAGGATCTAAATGTTGGGTGTCCTAGAAAGGAGAGGTTGCTTAGATAAGGGTCCTGAACACAATCACGGTGTACCTCAAGTGGTAAGACAGGAGTGCAGAGAGACAGGGCTTCTGTTTGGCCGTTCTGCCCTGAGGATCGATTTGAGGTGACTTTGGTCGGTTACTAACACGTGCATGTTATTAGCAAGCTTACAGCCGGGCGTTCAAGCCGTGCTTTGCTAGAGCCTGGGTATGCACAAATAAATGGGATGCTCTGCCTCTGAGTCATTGCCACTTTGGATATGTGTCTCAGCTCTCTTACTTCTGCTGGGGGGTGGAGAGGGGGCGAACAGTTGCTGTTCCTGGGCTGGTAAAACCACTGTCTCTTCTGGGGACACCACTCAGTGCAGTTACGGGTACTGTAATTCTTCCCTTGGGCCGTGTTACTCATTTTTCCCGTGCTGAACTTGGGACAGAGTTGCACTTCGAGGGGGCAAGAATGACAATGTCTATGTGTCTGACTGAGGTTTGGACCCTGCGGGACTCTCTTTGGGAAGCCTGTGGTAACAGCTGAGGAAAACAGCTCTCTGAAAACAGCGTTGCACAAGCGGTGTTAGCTGCTGTGGTCTACGGGTGTCAGAGGAATAACGTTCCATAGGGAGAGGTACTATTAGTTCATGTTTTTCTCAGCTGTTTCTCAAAAAAAGGAGATGAAAATAGGCTTGAATTTTGTTGCAGTTTGAGCTGATGATTTATTACCTTTGCTGGAGTGCGACCAGTATGTAAGTGCAGTCAGTGCTGCTTTTCTTATCCTGGCCTCCTATTCCACCTGGGCTGTTCTTGCTCACTTAATGTTTCTCTGTAAACTGTTTTGAACCATATTTATGTGCTCTGTTTCTACAGTCCTTAAACAGAATGGCAGCCCAGGAGTTCTTCATCGATACTCGTTTGGCCTTCCTGGAAAGCTGCAGGTTTTTTGGCAGAATCAATGGTATCTTTAAACCTGTCATTTGGGGAAATAATCTCCAAAAATGCTGATTTGGCGGGTATGAATAATAATAATATCAGAAACACAGGTCAAAGTCTGTGAATACAGTACCTGCAGGATTAGTCAGTTATTTAACTTTTCTGGTATTTAAAATAACCACCTTTAAGATTCTGGTTTGTTGGTATTCTGGTTTAAATGTGGAATTCAGTGACGGAGCAGAGTCCTGCAGTGCCTGAGAGGAAAGGGCAGGCAGTGTGGTTATTAGGGTGCCAGATGCTTCCATTAGGGTGAGGAGCATAAAAGTGTTGTTGACACTGCAGGAGCTGTTCGCAAAAACGGTTTCAACTTCAGCTGGTGTATACACGTGACCATACAAGTATGGAGACTCAGGAAATGTGGTTTTGGAGGATGCTGAGTTGAAGTCGTGCATATCAGTGCTGATATCTCAATAACACTGTAATACTTCAGGCTTACACTGAGAGTCTTTTGGGCAGAAACCTTTGGTAGGTAGGAAAAAAGTGCCTTTTTTCCTTTTTTTTTTTTTTTTTTTTTTTTTCCAAAAAACAAACGAAAAACTAGCTTTGCAGAGTTGCCATGTAACATTTCCCAAGCACATGTTTTACTTCCCTGTCAAGGGTTGAGGCTGGGCTGGCCACTAACAAATGACAGATGCTCTCTATTGACCCCTTTCCCCTCCCAGGGGTAAAGAGAGAGAAAGAAGGGAGAGAGACTAAACCAGCTTTAATGAAACAATAACAATAAAAGAGAAGATAATAATATTAACAAGAAAATAATGAAATATATACAAAACCAATATTGAACCCACCCCCCACCCCTGCCGATGACGATGTGTCGCTGCAGGGCTGGCAGCACAAGATTCAGCGGTGACCTTGGTTTCTATAGGAGCCAGTATAGGCAAGAGCCTTTCTGCGTGCCATTCCCTGGCAGCACCTATAAACACCCAGCGTTATCACTGCTCGAAGCAGACACTGTCTGGAAAAATGTGCTGTTGGTTTCAGAAAGTGCAGTTATTTAGAAGAGACATAGCTGAAAAATAAAACCACTGAATGGAGAATTAGTTGGGTTCGAGCTCAAACAGGACATTCCACCCCCTACTCCATACCATTTATGTCGTATCCATCACTACTTTGTGTTTTATCTTTCTACACAAAAGTTCGTTAAGTTAATTTAGTTCACGATTGCGGGTTTCAGTCTATCACGGCGTCTCTCAGGGCAGGAAAGATGATATGAAACGAGTCAGGGTTTGTGCCCACGGGTTGCAAGTCCACCTTGAGGAAGTTATTGGGTGTCACTTGATGAGGCTAGCTCCAGTCATCACCGCTGTTATCCTGAGACACACTTACAGAGTACTGTTAGTATTATGTAGTAATTAACACCATACAGCTTAGAATCAAGTATTTTCACCCAGTGTTAAATTCCCCCGAGGTACACATTGGACTTCACCATCCTTCAGCATTACCCACCAAGTACCTCCAGGTCCCTGAGCGAAAGCAACCCCATGGATCAGTTTGCCTTTGCCTGAAGCAGAAAATACCCACACAGTTTTCCCCAGGAAATTCCTTTCATACACCACAGGGAATTAATCCCCTTCCACCATGTGTAAAATATCTGACTGAGCAGGGCCAGCTTGATTGATAGAGCCCCTGGTGTTAAGTAACCAAGTGGCTTGTGCTAAATTCTTGTCCCAGTTTTTAAACATTCCACCACCCATCGCTTTCAGAGCAGCTTTTAACCGTTCAGTATTTCCGGAGGCTGGTGCCTGGTGGGCGATGTGGTACACCCACGCGACGCCGTGCTCTCTGGCCCAGCTGTCTATAAGACTGTTTCTGAAATGAGTCCCGTTGGCTGACTCAATTCTTTCTGGCGTACCGTGTTGCCACAAGATTTGCTTTTCAAGGCCCAGGATGGTGTTCTGGGTGGTGGCATGGGGCACGGGGTGTGTTTCCAGCCATCCTGTGGTTGCTTCCACCATCGTGAGTGCGTAACGCTGACCCTGGTGGGTCTGAGGCAGTGTGATATAGTCGATCTGCCAGGCCTCCCCATATTTATGTTTCAGCCATTGTCCCCCGTACCACAAAGACTTTAACTCTTTAGCTTGCTTGATCGTGGCGCACGTTTCGCAGCCGTGGATAACCTGCGCGATAGCGTCCGTAGTTCAATCCACCCCGTGGTCAGGAGCCCATCTGTAGGTCGCGTCTCTTCCCTGATGTCCCAAGGTGTCATGGGCCCACCGAGCTAGAAATAGTTCACCCTTGTGTTCCCAGTCTAGATCTGTTTGGAACACTGGCGCAGCCTCATCCGCTTGCTGGTGGTTTTGATGTTCCTCAGTGGCCCAACTTTTAGGTACGTGGGCATCTATATGATGTACCTTTACAACCAGTCTCTCCAGCTGGGCAGCAATGTCTTGCCACAGCGTGGCAGCCCAGATGGGTTTCCCTGTGCGCTGCCAGTTGTTCCGCTTCCACTGTTTTAACCACCCCCACGAGGCGTTTGCTGCCATCCATGAGTCAGTGTAAAGGTGCAGCCCTGGGCACTTCCCTCGACCAGCAATGCCCAAGGCCAGCTGGACGGCTTTCACCTCTGCAAACTGACTCGATTCCCCTTCTCCCTCAGCCGCTTCTCCGGCTCGTCGTGTAGGACTCCACACAGCAGCCTTCCACCGCCGGAGACTTCCTGCAAGGCAGCGGGATCCATCAGTGAGCAGGGCAGAGTGCTTCTCGTTGTCTGGGAGCTGGCTGTATGGTGGGGCTTCCTCAGCACACGTCACCACCACTTCTGGTGGCATTCCAACAGCAGCAAAAAGCGGTGTTAAACCCCATGTGAGAACGATGGCTTCTGCCCAGCGCCCGGGGCGGATAAACCCCAAATGAACAGCAACAGCCACTAAGCAGCGGCACAGCGCACTCGGCGCCTGGCGCAGCGTTATGTCCCTCAACTCCCAACCAAACTCTAGTAAGAAACGGTGTAATATTGCACTCGGCGACGGCATGATGTGAGCTGTCTGTTTTAATTTCCAACCCTTCGAGACTCTCAAAGGGGAAAAAAAAAATCTGATACTTTCTCAACTAGAGCGAGGCCGGAATTTGAACTATTCAGGTAATCTATCAGAGCCCTGGTGGGGCCCCACGTTGGGTGCCAATTAATCTGTCAAGGGTTGAGGCCGGCCACTAACGAATGACAGATGCTCTCTATTAACCCCTCTCCCCTCCCAGGGGGACAAGAGAAAGAGAGACTTATGGGTTGGAAAAGAAAACTAAAACAGCTTTAATGAAACTATAACAATAGAAGATAATAATTAATAAGAAAATAATGAAAGATATACAAATATTTACAAACCCAATATCAAACCCACCCCCCCGATGGCGCTACGTCACTGCTGAGGGTGCAGGGCTGGCACTGGGGCAGTCCCAGGCTGAACTCAGTGGCAGACAGGAACCGGATTCAGGAACGCGCAGATTGGGGTCGGAGGCAGAAGAACGGACAGAGTCCTCCTTGGATGGCGGCCACTGGAGAAGAGGGCTTAACCCTTGTGATCCCTCAGCTTTATACCAGGTATGATGTAGCTGGAATGGGACTGTTGGTTGGCCAGTATTGGGTCACCTGTCCTGGCCGCTCCTCCCTGCAGGTGCGACCTTTTTACCTGTTCGTGACCCTTTTACTTCCAGCACTTCAACATGGGGCACGAGATTCAGCAGTGACCTTGGTTTCTGTAGGAGCTGGTGTAAGCACGAGCCTTCCTGCATGCCATTCCCCAGCAGTAACTATAAACACCCAGCGCTGTCGCTGCTAGAAGCAGACACTGTCTGGAAAAACATGCCGTTAACTTCAGAAAGTGCAGTTAGTTGGAAGAGACTTAACTGAAAAGTGAAATCACTGAACGGAGAATCAGTTCTGTTCTAGCTCAAACCATGACATGCCCGTGCTGCTCTCTTGAGGGTTTGGTCTTTCTGTGATGGATTGCTTTGGGTGGCTTTTCTTTTAAATACTGGCAAGGGAAGTCCTTTGGCTGACACGGCTGTAAATGATGAGCTTCTCGAGGAGCTCTCTCTGGACATGCATCACTTTTTTTTTTTTTTTTCTTTTCTCCCCCCAAAGCTCCTTCTCTGTAACTCCTGTTCTCTGACTTTTCTGTCTTCCTTACCTCCCCTCTCCTATCCAGGTTGACAGGCTTCATCTCTGCTGAGTTATAATGTCGTCACTGTGACTGATTGGACATATCCAGCACAAATTTGTCAGTCCTGTGTCCTATCCCTTCTCTTACCTGACAAGCTATAAACATGGAAAAGGAATCTCTCGAGGAGTTCGTTTCGAGTGCAATGACTTTAAACTGGTGTGTTTTCTTTTTAACACTTAAAAATCTAACAATCGCTCAGCTTGATTTAAAAAAAAAAAAAAAAAAATCTGTTGCAATTAGGCATCTAAACAACCTTCAGAACTGGGGCCTTTGTGTCTCTGTATTTCAGTTCCTCCATTTATAAAATCCAGCTCCCAGACTTGACAACCTCATGGTGCAGTAATGGGAGCTGCATAATTATCCCCCTGAAGAGCTGAGGCTGGTGGGATTGTAAGCATGGAATAATCTCCTTTAGAATTTACCCTGGTAGCTGTCGTTGCTGAGAGGCTTTAATTACACTGTAATTGCGCTGATAGATGATCTCCTGTCTATGTAGGAACTCCTTATTTCTGTTTTCCAGAAGGAAAGCAGCGTCTTGACTTCTGCCTTTTCTGTCAAATGCAGATACAGTCGCTCCTCTTTGTGCTGGCCTTGAAGTCACAGATTTTTTTGCAGTGAGGTTTGTGGCTTTTTTGAATGGCAAAGACACAAATGACAACCCCCGCAGCCAGCTTTGCAGTGCTGGGGGGAGCTCATGTATTAGCAATAATGAATCGGTGTGAACTGGACGCTGTAATTGTCAGTAACGAGCCAGTGACACCATTTCCCTTGAGGCAGAGGGGTGGGATGCGCATTCTTGACTTCGTGCTCCTAATGACTTCTTTAATCTGGTTCCTGTGTTCTCAAGATGTTGCAGTTCTGTGGATCAAATGTGGAATATTTGTGATATCAATCTCATCAAAGGATTTATATTCATCTTGACAGCAGCTGTGACACAACGGTGTTGAGGGCAGGTCTGGCATCATTCTGATGTTGGTGACTCGGTTGCTGACACTGGGATCGATCTGTCCTTAAGCGTGACTAACGTATGGATGGAGAAGTGGCCCAAGCTGCATATTAGCAAGAGAGGATGGGGAGAACTGCAGACCATCCGCCTTCACACCTGCAGGATCTTTCATAGCTTCTAAGTTCAGGTGTAATTCAGGGAGTTCTCTCTGTAACCTGCGTTTTCTCTAAGTGGGTTATTTCCAGTTGGACAGGAGACTTGTTCTAGCAGAGGAATGACCTGGCCTTTGTTTCTTGGCATACAACTGAGAGATCATAATACAGAGTCAGGTCCAGCAAACTCCTACTCCTCATCAGTTATAGCTGCCATGACCACGTCAAACCTACTTCGACACTGAAGTTCAGACAGGGCTGCTTCTGCCCTTGTAGTTTGACACACAATGTCTGCGAGAACGTGAAGAGCACCGATGACAGCTGCGTTCCCATGGCACAGCCAAGCTCTACAACTGAAGGAAAAATCATCACCCACGCAGACTGCAGGTTCTGAGATCTGGTAGGAGACTGTCAAGTGAATAAAGACCCTTGTAAACCTTCTTACCTTCAGTGCAGAGATAATTCTCAGGAGGAAGCCAAAAAAGTTGATATGTAAATCTCTTAAAGCTCTTTAAATAGTACCAGCACATTATATTTCACTGTTCTCTCCTTCAGGAAAGGAGAACAAATAGGATAGGTATGGGTTGTGGTGACTTACCATGGCAGAAGGAAGTGCTCGGTGCGGTGGTGATCTCAGTGGAAGACCTCACGCAGATCAGAGCCGTTGTGTGCCCTCCTCATGCCCTGGGGAGGTTGTGTCCTTAGTGTTCCTTCCTTTTTTTTTTTTGGAGCCCACTGCTTTCTGAGGGTATGGAGAGAGCAGGGTGAAGAGACCACTGCCCTACCAGGGGGCTCAGCCAGTTCTTTGGAAGCGGGGCAGGTTTCTCCGTGGCGTGCAGCTTTGCCTCGGTCTCCCTGGTAAAGAAAGGAGCCAAACCGGACTGTGAAAGAGCTATCCCTGACACACTTCGTAGGGAGGGATGAGGTCACTGGGGGAGAAGGGAGATGATGTAAGAACATCTCTAGCCCACACATCCTTCTGTGTACCCATGCGCTCCCCACACCTACTTACGCACTCTGGGGTTGCTGCATGGCGGGTGGGCAGCGCAGAGATGCTGCCAGCTCTTGGATGGGTGGTTGGCTTAGATTTCGCTTGTTCTTGGTGCCGGATATTCCTACCCCAAGGACAGCCCTTCAGGAGAAAAGCACAGCTTGATGCTACTGGTTGCATGATTAAGAAACAGGGGAACGTACCAGTCCAACATCTTCCCCAGAAGATCCAGTGGCTTTTATCAGTTCCTGGGATCCAAGGCTCTGCCTTTTCCAAGGCCTCCATATCTTAGTCTGTTCATTGCTTGTGTTCAGCCTCTTCATGCTCGTTAGTGAGTGGAAGCTCCATGTGCTTGTCATTAGCGCTGCGTACCTCCAGGTTAAGTCAGGGCTGGCCAGGATAGCGAAGGATCATCCTGTTTCTTCAATATTACTGAAGGGAAAATAGCAATTTTGGGCCTTTCATATTATCCTGAGATTAGGCGTGTGATGTAAAGTCATAGAAAATAAGGCTAAATCATAGACAAATCATGGAAAACAGGGCTAAAGAGGACCTTGGGAACTCGTCTCCTGTTTGAAGGCACCTCTGCCTCTACCTTTGCTATTCAGGGGCTTGTTCAGGCTGTTCCTCTCCAGTGATGGAGGTTCCCCTCCTTTCCGCAGGCTTGCTGCACCCATTCCTCCTTCTCCTGATGCCTAATCTGAATTTTTATACTGTAGCTAAAGCAAATACTTCTTTGTCCTAAAACTGAATATTTATTTTTCTTCATATCTACTCTTCAAGTGTATAAAGTCCAACATTGGGATGGTTAGGTGGCTACTCAGCCCTTCAAGGCTAAAACCATCTTTCCTCTGAGTCACCTTTTCTGGATTTTTGATCTTTCCTGGTTTTCCCTGAACTGACTCACCGTCATTTGCATCCCACTTGAACTGCAGTGCCCCAAACGGGATGTAATCTTCAGAGAAGTAGAAATCTGTCTTACAGTTTTCCTGTCCCTGTGCCCCCTTAGAAAAACATGAACTTGACTTGTGTTCAGCTAGAACTCCTAGATCTTCCTTTAGCACTAATGTCAAATCAGTTTTTCATTCTTTTAGTATACAACTATTTCTGCCTAAATGTGGAACTTTGCACTTGTCCTCACTGAATTACCCGCCACACACACACTTTTTTTTTCCCCAGACCACTCCTCCCATGTGTTGATGTTGTGGGTTCTTGCCCTCTGAAGCTCTGTATTGCCTATGGATTTAGCATCCACGTCGTAGCCCTTCATTCAAATCACTGTCGGAACCCTCCGGTGGTACTGGAACAGAACGGACTCCTTTGGAGAACCCTTGGGGTTTCCCTTTTGAGAAAGGGCTTCTGATTACTCAGAGCAGTTTTACAGATGGTTTCACAGCCATCCGTTTCCTCTAGTCAAGGGGAAAATTGCTGAAATTTCGTTCCTAATTATCAGTTGTGATTATGAAAGGGGACATCTTCTAATGGTAGCATTTCAGACAGGCTGCTTGTCTGCCTTTATCATAATGTTAGCATTGCTGTAAACTGATTTTTTAAATGTTCCAGTTTAAATGCGTCTTTGACACGTCCTCTGAAGCAAGTCTCTGGACTTATTGTGACTTTCTGATTTGACTGAGATCCTCGTTTGAGTTCTGTCCTTGGCTAGTGGTGAGACTTGGTGAGCAGCAGGCTCTGCCAGCCTGCAGAATATGCCACTGCTTTTGCAAGGGCTACTTAAAAAATAATGTATATTAATGTCACAAGAATACAATTTTACCTTGAAAAACTAAAGTGGGCCTTTATGATGCTTAGGTTGCTTTTCCCCCCACTAATAAAGTTAGAAGTGGGATAGCAAGGGTTGGCAATGAAGAGAAAGAAATGAATGGACTTCAAAACCTGTTGAGATGAAAGCACACACATTTAAAGAATTGTAGCCCCTCTTTACAGGCTGGTGCTAGTTATAGGCCGCATTGGCCTAAATCAAAGTTGCCTTTAATCTCAGAAAAATGAAAGTAAACATCAAAAACAGTCTAGCAGGGCTGTGCATGGGCCTATCTCATGGGTGCGGGCTGGCTGGCAGCGAAAGGCATGAGTCCCTGTGGGAGTCGCACCAGAACATCCAGGCTCAGCCCAGCCAGCTCGGGGCAGAACCACCCTGGCTGTGCTGGGTGGAGTAAAGCCACCAGTCCCTGTTCAGTGTCCTCTGCCACCTGCGGGGCCAAGGCGGTGCAGAGAGAGGAACTCATGTGCTGGGGGCTCGCGTTTGTCCTGTGGAAGGTGTGGGTGGAAGGGAGCCGGGTTTTGCCCTGCGCGGGGTAGTGTTCAGTGATTTCCATCGTTCCAGCTTGCTGCTACAGGCTGGAGAGGACTTGATTCAGCATAAATATATTTGGTTTAAATATAATGGAGTAATCTGTGCTGCTTTGAGATGTTGATACTGGAAAAGCCGTATCTGACAATCGGGGCAATGACTTACATTGTTTGTTCTATCGTTTATGAAGGCTGGTTTTGTTACTCTCAAAGCCAGTAGGGAAGGGGGATGTGGAACTGGTTTTGGTGTACAGAACTCGAATGAGTAACAGGTTGATCCTGCAACAGATGTCGTTGCAGTGTGCTAAGGGGAGGGACGTGTTATGTGCTACTCTTGTCATTTCTGTTCTAACCTTGTAATTCCTGTAAGCAACCAAACCTCATTCGGATGATGGGCTGGACTGACATCTCCATGTTTTCATGAGGAAACAGTTGTGTCTGCATAAACTTTTTTTCTTTCAGAGTTAAACTCGGTTTCATTTGTCCCTTAGGAGCCCTATTACGTCCGTTGCATTAAGCCCAACGACAAGAAATCACCACAGCTTTTTGACGAGGAGCGTTGCAGGCACCAGGTCGAATACCTTGGCCTTTTGGAGAACGTGAGAGTCCGCCGAGCAGGCTTTGCCTACCGCCAAACATACGAGAAGTTCCTTCACAGGTAAGAAGGGTGCTGGCAGGTGACTCAGTTCAGCAATCTGCAGGACAACTTGGATGTTGGAGTGAGGTGTGGGACTTGGCTGTCTCCCCTTGAGCGAAGAGTGAGTCTTAAGTCCTCTGGGCTTGTGATCCTTGCTCTTGAGCCTGTGAGTGGTGGTGTGTCTGGTTTAGCATCTGCTGTTGGGTATGATGAAACATGAGTCTAACAGGGGCTCTGCTCTCATTTTGTGGCAGCAGATGTGTTTAGAGGTGTGTATGTGGCGCTTGGGCTCAACTTCTTTTCTGCTGAAATTCATTTGCTGCATTGCTCTCTGCAGCAGGAACGCGTAATGAGGTTCTTCCCCAGAGCGTAATCCTAAAACCAGAGCTAATTAACTTCTGTTTTCTCTCTGAACATTGTCTAATTGTTGCAGCAAAAGAGGCAGACAGACATTGTGTGTCTTGGGAAGTGCTTGATGGCACATGGTGACATTATGCGTGTGCAGGAGGAAACCTCTGACTTTAAAACTGGAAGTCTGAAAAAGGGATAGTAACGTGGCCCCATTAGCACGTGTTTTTGATACTTCTTGCCCTCTTAATTCCTGCCAGACTTGTGACAAATGAAATGTTTTAGACTGAAGTTTGTCTTGCAGCTTCTGTAAATTAGCAGGGGTACTGAGAATTCAACCTCTTGCTGAGGAGCCAGTGCATTGATTTTTTTTTTTTACTTCTGATATTGAATCAGGTGAGAAGGCGGCCGTGAGGGTAGAAAAAACCTGAACTGTTCAAGCAGGTGGGATGTCATGCGTTAGAAACAAAGTGCTGTTGAAAGATCCTTTGCTGTTCACAGCGGAGATTTGCCTGGATATTTCGTGATACCCGAAGTGGAACGAAAGGATCTGGCTTACTAAATACGGCCTACAGTGCTGTGTATCAGTTTTCTTAACCATTATGCAGTGGTTAGAGCGTGCTTTCACCCTCACATGTGGAATTCATTACAATTTACTCTTAAGATTTGTGTAATTACTATTAATATAAACAGCTGCTTTGTTTTTAATGAATGTTTGATGAGCTCCTGTAAGCTTAAGACCAGAAGTGGTGTTTACAGCCAGTAAACCAAATTAGCACATGGCAACTGGTGTGGCTTTCAGGCTATTGGAACATTTGCTCTGCCAGACCCTGGAGTAGGATTAAGTATCTACAGTGTAAGGTATCAGAGACTGTATTTGCATATCACGGTGTTTGCATATCACAGGCCACTCTACGCTGACTTTTCTAAATTTAAGAGAAAAATAAAATCTTCTGGCCTGGATATTGTTTTTATTTTTCCCAAAATTCTTTGTTCCTTGTCTTTGGGTGAGACAAACCCTCTTACGGGGCTGGAGGATATGATCTGTGGTACAAGCCACACATTTTTTGAGTAGTTCTTGAACAGAGATCACAGGGAATTTCTGTTCCTTTATATTTAACAGGCTTATTGGGAGACTGAGGACATGGAGGAAACTCTTGGCCCTTCAGCTCTGGACTCTTGTACTGCACGTGGGGCACATTGTAAGACAGATCTAGAACAACTCAGCGAGAGGCGATTTTGGGACATAACTTTGTTACCCATTTGCTTACACTTGCAAAAGATCCTATAAAAGTTCAGTCCCACAAGCGGATGTTTAACTCCCTTCCAGGCCCCTGAAGCTTTCTGATTTTCTGATCCCAAAAGACACCTGGGTTTGGTTTTACTGCTTCCTCTTAGAGGGGACAGGAGATATGTATCAGGATACGTATATATATATATAAAAAATAGATATATATGAGTGCATGTATGCCTGTTTTTTATATACCTATATGTACATGTGTATATAAAAGCATATAAAAATAACTTTCCTTTCTGTAGGAAAAGTTTGTTGCTATTTAGCCCTACAGTACTGTAAGGTAGTTGATGCCTCATATCTACCAGTAGGAAATGAAGTGAAGCACAGTTAAGACCATTAATAAATGTCCTTTTCAAGCTTTCCTTGAAATCAAGAAAACTTTTATTTGACCTCTGTGCAAACTAGTCTGCCCTTCCCGATTTTTAGAAAGGAAGATCTAAATATTGTTTCGTTGGACCGAGCGATGTTGTGCGTTCACTTGGTAACTACATCTTGCAGTTGTGTGAAATGCATGTCGGGACCATGTGCCTTAAATAGACGTGGTGCATTCTTTGGTTTTAATATATAACTTACTGTCCAAAAAAAGCCGATTGGATTTCAGAAAGGGGTACGTGTGCGGGGCAGGGGGAAGAACGGCGCCGGCGAGGCATCTGCAGGCATAGCCGTCTGTGAGCGTAATCCAACCCTTTCCCCAGGAAGGCATCCACATCCCTAGTTCCAGGCAGCGTTAAACAGAGCGTGTAAAGGACACCACGAGTGCTGTGAACCCCACGGTGGTAAGAGAAGAGTGTGACCCAGCTTCGTGTGCAGACCCAATGTTTTTCATTAACGCTTCATAATTTAGTGGCTCACAAAGATCTTGGCTCTTAGGAGAGCTGGACTGGGAATTGTGAGCTCTAGTAGCAACCTCATGCGTGCTGGGCATTTTTATAGCGAAGTACGGAGAAGGAGAAACAAAGGTGGTGCAGACATGGATGTTTAATGTGTCAGCGACCTTGAAAGCTGTCGAGATCTCTAGGCAGGAGAGGGGAAGGGTTGTGGTGTCAGTGAGCGGGTTTATTTTGGGTTCTGCCTCGCTATAGTTAGCAATGAGGTTGGGATTTTGACTTGCTGTGGCATCCAGGTCGTGCTCTCTGCTGCGGGGAAGGAGTCTGTGGCATCGCGCGCACGTGCCACGGGAGGGACAAAGGGAACGAAGGGGCTGCCAGGATGTTCCACCACTGGTCCCACCGCCTGTGGACTAAGAGGAGGGTGGTCCGCTTGCCTCAGGGTGTCTTTAGATACCATAGCCCTGGTTTTGTTGTAAAGAGGAAGAGAATTTAACATTTCTTTTGGGCAGAATTTCAGTTCTCTGACATCTCATCCCTTTTTTTTTCTGGTCCCACTGGCAGAGCAGGACTGTTTAATAACCGTGGGTTTGCACTGCCACTCTGCTTGTCTTCCCCCCCCTAATATAAGTGTCTCAAGGTGGAAGATTTTCCCAGTGCATTAATGATTGCAGGAATGTTTTCCTGACGAGAATAGCAAAGAGAAACCGGTGTAAAATATTTATATCCTGTGTGTACGTGTATTTGAGAGAAGGAATGCTTTTGCCAGCCAAGTATAAATGTGAAGTGTTCTGTTGTGAGTCTGAGGAGGGGTTTTTAATGTGCCTGTTGTGTTTATCAGTGAGATCCCTAGTCCGTGTGCTGTAACGCTCGTGCTGGTGGTGTTCCCTGCTTAGGCACAGCATGCACCTCCATTTCTCCCCCCTCTTCAACAGCTTATTCAAAGGCTAATGTGATGAATGGAAGCGACAGTGTGATGTATTTCCATTCCATTATTTTAGCCAGTTTAGTAACTCCTGCAGCGGACCCACTCCCCAGTAAAAAGGTTTGTTGCTGTGTCTATTTAATAGTAGCTGAAAACTCTGAATTTCTAAAACATTGAGATTGATGCTTGACTTGGATTGTGGGCTTTTAAATGGAGAAGTGGTTAAGATTGCTGCATGCTTGTTTTATTTAGAACATGAATGTGGGTACTATTACAGTGAAAATGTCTATTGCATTTTTGATTATGTCCATAAATCTTACGCGGAAGATTCATTGTTGCTTTTTGCAAACGTCTCTTCACCTAATCAGCACTTTGCAAGGCTGGTAAATCTTAGAGAGCTGAGGCTCATCCAGTTACTTTCGTGTTTGATTTGTAGTTGTCTCTGTTCCAATCTGCGCTTAGTGTAAAAAGGAGTTTGGAGAGTAGGGATGGGAGGGAATGACTGAACAACAATTGCAGGCAGTAGTGGTGTGTGCACAAAACCGTGGCAGTCAACTATCTGCTACTTTGGTAAATGATAGAATTTGTTAGAAATGGCTACCAAAGTGATGAACAGGAAAAATTATTTGCAGAATTTTTAAATCTAGGGGTTTTTGACAAAACAATTGATAACAGTTGGCTTCTTATACAGAGTCTGAGCAAACCAAAGCTGCTGTTCTTGCCAGAAAAAAAAATAAATAAATAAAATTGGATGCTGAGAGTGTGAATAATGGAACTGCCAGACCTGCAGGAAGACAGTGGTGAGGTTTGTTGTGTTGCATCAGTTCGGTGTTGATGAAGTGAACTCCTCACAGTATTTTTTTTCTGTGTCTCACAATATCACGCCTCTCTTATGTTCATTTTCCTTGGAGTCTGAGGATCACGATTCCTATGGAGGCTGTCTTGAGGCTCTTCTATCTATAATCAGTTTTATTAGAATTTAGATCATAATTATTTCTAAACCACGTTGAAGGTTGGCCTTCTCAAGAACCCAGATGGCAGATTTACATTTGTAAATTGTACCTTGTAATTCCAGGTACAAGATGATCTCGGAATTCACTTGGCCAAACCACGACCTCCCTTCAGACAAAGACGCTGTGAAGAAGCTCATAGAGTGTCATGGATTTCAGCATGATGTTGCTTATGGCAAGACCAAGATTTTCATCCGCACACCTCGAACTCTGTTCACCTTGGAGGATCTGCATGCCAAGATGCTTGTAAGGATTGTCCTCTTCCTCCAGAAGGTAAAGCTTAGTTTACTGCATTAAAAACTCAGTTCAAGTTCCTTGAAAACACCTTTTCTCCCTTTTCAGTCTCACTTGCAAAAGTGACAAGTGTGCACAAATTCTGGAATGCTGCAGTTTGATTTCTGCTTAGTTTTTGTAAAGCTCTCGGTTGTGCTCTCTGTAGCTGCACTGAAGTCTTGATGTGTGTGATGTACAGAGACCTGTAAGATTGTTGGTTACTGGTTAAAAACCTTGCCCTTTACTCAGTGAAAGCAGGCCACCCGGGAAGTTAGAGGAAGTTTTGCGGATGAATGTATGAGAGTGATGCACAATGGGTGCTGAGACAGGCTTGTGTGCGTGAAAGTTTATCAGTGGATCCGTAACTGATGGCATCGGCTCTAATGGTAAAACTCTTGGGGATGCAGGGAAGGGAGTGAGAGGGGACCAGAGTGAGAAAAGAGACGGGGAAATCTTTCCCCAGAAGCCAGCTAGGAAGAGAAGGGACAGGATTCTCAAATGAGCATCCTTCTAGAGCGTCCTTTCTGCTGCAGCCTGTGGTCTCCCTCAGCATACTATTCCGTCAGTCTGATTCGAGTTTTTGTCATGACCTGTGTGAAATTCCTGGTTTTTTCTTCCGCCACTGTCAGTGCTGACTGGAGCACACCATGACTGGGGGAGACGTTCCTGCATATTGGTTGAGCTTTGAGCATCTGTATTAACCAAAAAATACAGCCGAGGGATACAGAAAGAAGGGGTGATCTGCACATGAGTGGCAATGGCTTCCCATAAGAACCTGTCGTGCTGTGCAATACCGGAGCGTGCAGGTGCGAGCCTAGGAGAGTTACAGCAGAGGAACAAGGGAAAACACTGCCCCAGCAGTGTGGGTGACGGGGTAACGGGGAAAGGCGGTCTGCAGACCAGAAAACAGGCGGCCTGTGGTGTTCCACAGGGTGAGACACCTAAGGCACTGTGCGGCAGGACCTGTGCGCTTGTCTTTCCTCTCTGATTGTGGGGTTTAAGCTCCAGATCTTTCTGGTTTTACCCTTAGGAGAAATAGTTTTACATTCTGTGACTTCAGGGCGAACACAGTCTCACTTTGCTTACGAAGGTACTCTTCTAAGCCACAGGAGTTTGTTGGGACTTGGCTGGCTCCTAAATCATTTGGGTGCTTTTTGGGACCACAGCAACATAATGGAAGCTGGTTTTGTAACCTCAAAAGCAACGAACACCGGAGGGGAAAAAATACAAGAGCTGGTTTTGGTACTTGCTGAAAACTGTGTTCTATATGAATGTGATCTGCCTAGCAAAGAGCAACAGCTTCTGACTTTCACAGCCGCAGAAAAGGTGGATCTGACCTTGTTCTAACTGGCAGGGATAGTTGACTAGGTCAAGATTTTTAGGAATGTATTTCTTAAAATGCATTTTTCCCTGGAACACAGGAAACAAGAACTTCTGAAACACTTTTTGCTTTCTTTTTATCAGAAACGGCTGACAGATGGGTATAAAAAGTTCACAGAGAAAAAGTCTGCTCTAAAGCTATGCAGTTAACATAAGTTTGAACAAACCTGGTAGACTGAATCATCTTTGTTGAAAAGTAAGACCCTGAAGGAAGAGATATCCACAGCAAACTTTAACAGTTCTGTGAAACACTGACGCTTCTTGTGTTTACAATGTTTTGATCTGATTTGCTTTCTGGAAAGCGAAACAGTCTGACCAGTATGGAAGGAGAAAGTGTCAAGTCCAGGGCTGCATCTCTGTTGGTATTTGTGGTGCGGGACTGCATGGTTTATCTTTAGTAAGGACTTTTGTAAGTTTTGTATGTAGGTATGTCATTAGTTTTTCTGGAAATGCAAAGCTCAGGCTGCTTAGAGGATGCAGGACCTGCCTGTTTCTGAGCTTTGGGGTTCAGTGTTTTCTTTCCTTTTTTTGGCAGTGTTCTGCTCACCCTGCTGATGAGCTTCACAACAGCTTTCTTGGACTACTTGTCATCTTCATCCAGGCCTCCTCCCTGGAAATGGCAGCATACTTTTCCAAAAGCTTATTCTGGCTAATGCTTTTGAGGTGAAATGGGGCTAATCTGTGGGGCCCCCCTCATACACCTCTGTTAGGTTTTTCTGGGTTATTAGTTGCACTCCCACCGTGCTCACTCTGGTTTCTCAGGAGGAGTTCCCCTGTCTGCAGCCACTTTTCTGAGCATGGTGTCTTATTTGGTGCATTCAGCAAGTTCCCTGGGTCATGCCATTAGTCTGGAGTCTCTCTTTCTTCCCATAGTGGTATGAGGCAAGGTAATGAGCTCCTTGTTGAATAAAGCTGCAGGGGGGACACCTTACTCCCAGGTGACCCCAGGTTTCCTATTAAACATCTGAGGAATTGAGGTGACCTTGTTTGAAATTGCAAGGTGCAGTTACTGAAGAATGATTTGAAAGACCCAGCCTGTCTGTGCTGTGGAAACAGAGGATGTCTCACTGCAAGGTGAGCACTAAGCTCCTCCTTCAGATAAAATCCACCAAACAGCGTGAGGCACAATTTTGATGGCAACATGACTGTTTTTGTGAGTTTGCTGGCCATTCCTTTGGGTGGAAACTTCAGAATTATGTAGTCTGGGCTATGATCTGGACTGGGCTCAACAACCCTGGAGGAGAGCAGAGCTCTGGCTCTGTGAGGGATTTTGCTGTACGGTTTGTGTGGCATCGGGCGTGCTGGGCTATATATAGAATAACTATAGAGCTTTTGGGGTTTCTCTTGTTGCAGCAGAAGTGACAAAAGTTGAATTGCTGGTGCACCTTGTCCTGTGGCTTCACAAACCTCCCTCCCCTGTTTTCTCCTCTCCCTGGCATGAAGAGGGACTAATCTAAGCCTAAACGGAAGTCTTTCTCTTCTGCACAAAGTATTGAAATAGGACAGGTGGAGTCATCTTTCTGTTATTTCTCTCCGAGAAATCTCTAGTGAGATTCTGATTTACCTAATAAAAGATTTGTGGGGTAAAGACAAACTCCTTCTCAAGTGCTGAAGGTTTTGAAGAGAAGTGGATGGCCAGAGCTCCTTTTCTGTAGCTGTGGTTCACCTCCATCTCTGCTTATTCGCACTGAATGTTCTTCAGCCAGGCTCTGAATGCTTGCAAAGTGATGGAGGGGAGCTCTTTAGAGTCCTGGAACTTGCAGCTAAAGACAAGAAACACTAATGAATCAGTAAATGCTTACTGAACAGCTCATCAGCGAAAGAGCAGGTGCTGGGTTGATGTCTATGGGTGTGTAATTAGGTACCTTGTACAGTGTTAAGTCTATTTGGAAAATGCTTGAATTTTTCTTCCATTTGTTGTATTTACTGTTGGATCTATATCAGGTCATTCCTGTGTTCATGCACCAGCCCTGTTGTGCTGCCAGTAGATGGGGCAGTTGGAGACTGGCAGCGCTGATAAAAGGAACAATCAACACAATAAAAACCAAAATCAGAGTAAGGATCTGAACAGGCCTTCTCTGAAAACATCCACGCAATTTTGTCTGTGTCTTAATTTCTGTTCTCGACTTCCTTTTGATTGTTCATTTAAAAACTCGCATGAAAATTTAATTCTTGCTCCTTTTTCCTTACTTTAGTTTTGCCTCTAAGCATCAAAGGCTGAGTAAGGCAAACTGTGACTGCATCTAAAAGGAAAGGGAGAGATTAACTTGATTTTTTTTTAAATAATTGAGCCTTCTGTTGCATTGGAGTTCCTCAAATTTGAATTTAGGAAAAGGAAACGACAACTGGAGATAAAATGTGGTGTTGTGACAGTAGGCACTTGCGTGATAAAAACTGAGGGGAAATGTAAGGCGTAGCCTTAAAAGCAGCCGACCACAGGCTGGGGTCCAATAAGATTTTTCTTTGCACAGGAATGATTTTAAGTGAAAGAAGAATCTGCATTTAGCAGTTCTGTTTCTTGGTAGTTTTAAACGTATGTCTTCATTTCTAATGATATGTATTATGTGGTTTATTGCACTCCTACAAATCACAAGACTTTCAAAAAGCGATTCAGTAATTATCTTAAGAGCTTCATTGTGTGAGTAACCCTTAACCCTTAAAATAATGCTGGTTCCTTTGTTTAATGATGATAAGAATTTGCTGCTTATGAGTTTGGTTAAATTGAATTAAAACTAATTTCCAGTTGAAGTAGATAATTTTACTTTCTTTTCTTCCACGTCTCCTGGATGTCTTCTCCTTTAGATTTATCTTCAACGCTCCTTTTCTTTCGGTGATAAAGTGTTAGTGAGATTCCAGACTGTAATTTTCCTTCAGACCAAACCAAGTCAGTAAGCAGATGAGATGTGATTTTTAACCGTGGCAACTTGCTGGCTCCAGGAGAATTTAGCAAGTGAGAGCTGTGTCCAGTGTTAGAAAACCCATATGGCAGTGGAGACATTGCTGTCAGAGTCAACTCGAGTGGTCATTTTAGAAGCACCAGCAGAGAACATCACTTCTTTTTATGTGGTGCATTTGAGTTTATTTGCTCAATTTTTTTATTACCTGTGGTCTTGCCGTCTGTACGACTGTCTTCATGAATACAAATGCAGCAGCTCTAGTCTTAATAATAGAAATAAAAAATAAAATGTAAAAACAGCTGCCAGAAGACTCTGTTGCTTTTTCTGCTCTTGGAAACATTCCCACATATTCATTAGCTTTGCAGAATAGTGCTTTGTTCAAGAAAAAAAGCCCAGCCAGCCAGCACGTGCGGTATGCAAAGATGTTGTATCTTGTCAGTATAATTTAGTGCACTATTGCGGTGTCATTTTATCAGCCCCGTACAGCTGCATATGGTAATCGCTCCGCTGCATCCTTACGGCCCAGCGCAGAGGAAGGAAGAGTTGTCCTGGCGTTGCAGCCCAGCACCTCCCGGGACAAAGCCCCTCGTGCCCGGGAGGTGGGCGCAGCTGGGAGGAGGCAGCGCTGGCCCCGGTGCCGGCCGTGGGCACCGCATCGCGCCCGGCGTTGGCCGCGGGCGCCGGGCGCTGCAGAGCTGCTGTGGGAGAGCTGGCGCTGGCAGCCCGGCAGCTGCAGTCACCATGGCAACGCTCCCCAGCCCCGGGGGAAGAGCAGCAGAAGAGAGCCATGACTGACTTGTCATAATTTAATGTTTCACCTTCCCTTTCTTCTCCGTCCCCATGAGCCCTTGAAGCAGGGCGCGCTGGGAAGCGTTAATCGCAACGGGCAGCTTTCCCTCGGACAAAGAAGGCGTTTTCATGTCGGGTTACGGACGGGCAGCAGCCCTCTGATGAGAG
Source organism: Leptosomus discolor (assembly GCF_034619465.1). NCBI lineage: Eukaryota > Metazoa > Chordata > Aves > Leptosomiformes > Leptosomidae > Leptosomus > Leptosomus discolor. Next base: position 3,204,844 of record NC_141415.1, read on the forward strand.
CTTCGGTTCGGTGACCCAAATAAAAGGTGATGCAACCCGTTTGCCATCCGGACTCAAGGCATTTCCCATCTTGAGGGAATGCATCCGTGAAGTTTTGAGTATAAGTGGAAAGAGGTATATAACTGCATGTGGATTTGTGCCGTGGACTGAGGCTTTGATCTTGAGAGGCTTTGGCAGGGAGAAGCTGCGAAAGGAGATGCTGTAGCCCCTTCCAGAGGACCAGCATGTGGCTGCTGTGAAGGACCAAGTGAAATGAGAACTGGACGTATCCCCAGTGCTGACAGTGCCGCTTGCTGGTGTGGCCAAGCTGATTTCTGACCGATCCAACTGCTGCTCCTGTGCTGCTTGCCTCCCTTGTGCTAGTTATGTCACTGTGCTGCTTCCAGTGAATGCACGGAGGCATCTCAGCCTCAAAAAACCACCACACTCCAACCATCCCCCAAAAAACAAAACCAAAAAAAAAGACCCCACCTCCCACCAAAAAAGAAAAAAAAGAGGTTATATTCTGGCAGTTCAGCTCCACAACCAGCTCGCTTTCCTTCAGACGAACACTCCTGCTGGTAAAAGCGAGTCAGGGACGTGCCCGTGGGGGAACACAAAAAAAGGGAGAGTTAGATCCTACCCTTTCAGCAGCAGGCGCAGTGGGGCCCCTGGATACTTGCTTGTTACCTTTTTCCTCCTCAGGAAATGCTGTGAAAATGTGCTGTAATCTAAATAAATGTAAATACCCGTTTATTCTTGAGGAAGGGAGGATACTGTGAATGTGCATCACTATTTAAAAACATGGCCCAGCAGTGTATGGACAGTCGGGCAACTGCCTGTTCCAGGACTCTTGTGTCCCACCGTTGAGACCTTGAGCTTCGTGGCTGTGAGGGTCACCTTCAGTCTTGGTTTGTTAACTCCCATGCATGTGGGGAAAAACGATGACAACAAAAAAAAACCACCCCAGACACTTTTCCAAGCCTGTTGCCAGCATCACAGAGAATATGTTGGTGTTTTGGTGAGTGTATCAACGACTTCGATAAGCCGAGTCGGAAGCCAAGCCCCCAGCAGCGGCGGCAGAGCAGGTAACTGCCCGATTCTGTAAATGCTTCCTCTTGGTCTTCTGCTTTTTGCAGCGCTGCTGGTAAATTCTTGTAACACAACTGCGAAGCCAGCTGCAGAGCCTGCAGTTAGGTGTTCCTGCTGCCCTCTGCTCGCTCCGTCCTGCTTGCTTTACTCCATTGCAGTTTGCAGCACATGTCGGAAGGACTTTAAAAGGAATCTAAATTGATTTCCGTAATGGATCAGAGGAATTGAGGAATTCTGTGTCCCCATGTCCCTCTGGAAATCCCAGTTCTTAAATGTGGCTCTTTTTTCCCCTCCTGAATGGGCTTCTTTCAACAAACATCTCTGCAGTCCACCCCTGCAGTCCCCAAAAAGCAAACTTTTTGTTGTTCTGGTCTTGTAAATGGAGTTTTTCAGGTTCTAACTCTGTCCTTTCAAGGTTTGGGCTTGGGATTTTTTTTCGTGCTCATTCAGGTGTATCACAGACAAATTGGGAAGACCAGATTCTGCAGCCATTGCTACTGATGCTTCCTTGTTTTCATGGCAGGGAATTATTTTTTTTTTGTTGTGCCTAAGCTCTTAATTTATGAAAAGGTCCTGATCTGCACCTGGAGGTATCTTTAAACCTAGTTTCATCTGTAAAAGTACTGCCAGCGTGGTGCAAAGTAAAGCAAGCACAAATAGTATTCAGCAGCCTTAACTTGGAAAAGATCTTAATTTAGCAAGATTGTAGAAATACCAGGATCACGTGAACTGTGCCTATAATAAGGTAGAGATGCACAGAGAATTTCTTTGCATATCTTCTTTCCCAACAGGACTCTGCACTAGAAATCACAGTCCCTTTGAGGGGGTTTGCCAGTCTTTCATGGGGATGGGTGGCAAGCTACTCCCACTGGTTATGCAGCTGTGGGGCAAAAATAAGCATATAGTGATTAATCTGTTTTTGCTGAAATATTTCTGGTTTGTTTTTTACCGTGATTAAAACTGTCCTCCCTAGCAGAAATGTATGTTTTAGTGGTGTTAGTGTCCTTTACACAAAGGTAAGCCACGTTTTCTGGGTCTTTGCATGGCTCTATTTCCCCTGTATCTGCTCTTTGTTCTAGAAAGGCAGAACATTGCTGTCGCAACTTCAGAAATGTAGACAGGGCTTCATCCTCAGCCACCTCCCTGGGTATGGGGAGGTTTTAAACTGCAGCAGCTGCTGCGCCGTGTCAGACTGAAGGTCCGTCGGGACCACAGTCGAGTCTCCAAGAGATGCCTCGGGAGGACAGCAGCAGGGCAAGTGTGCATCGTGCCTCTCCTTAATGCTTTCCCAGTCCCTTCAGACATTTGGGCTCGGGATGACCTAAGCTGGGGGGGTTTTTATTCAGTAACACCTGCTGGATTTCTCGTCCCTGAACTTATCCTCAAACATGTGCCACTGGCTTTCGTGTTTTGTAGCTGCCTTTGGCAAGCTCAGCTACCCACTGCATGGAGAGGTCTTGCTTTGCTGGGTCCTTGCGCCTGCCAGCTTCACTTGACACCCGCTCCTTCCCGTACCGACAAGGCAGGACTTGGTCCTGAACCTCTGTCACATCCCCTCTTGGTCCGCTCTTCCCACAGAGAAGTGTCCTAGCTGATTTAACTTCTCCATGCTTGGAGAGTGTTCTGTGCTTCTGGTTGTCCTTGCAGGCTTTACCAGCAGTAAAATTTTGAAGATCATGAAATGACCTATGTTTTGATATCTTCAGCATGAAAAACTCTACCTTGAATTTCCATGGGATGAGAGAAGGTTCCTGCCGCCTTCTGATGGCGACAGCCTCGTTCTGGTGATTGCAAACTCCTCTGCTTCCTTAATTCCGGACCTTTGGCAGTGCTCTCTTCTTGTCCATACAAACTTATCTCCTTCTCCCAACATCTTCCTTCCCTGGTCGCTGCCAGAGGCAGGAAATTCTGGAGAGTGCCACCAGGACGAGGTGACAGGCTGCCCTTTGTCAGGACAGTGGGGCACTGCCCCTAGGGCACTGCCAAGGGCACCCAGTGGACCCAGTGACTCCTTAGGAGCAGGATGGCAAAGAGCTTTCTTGAGGCTTTTGGGCTGAGCTTCCTCGAAGGAAGACGGGTACAGCAGCATGACATTTGCTGCAGCCGTTGCTGAGCAGCAGAACGAGCTGCAGGAGAAACCCAGGCCAGCTCTGCTGGGGCTCTGCATCCAGCATGTCATGTGGGAGTCTCACGTGCACGACTTGCTTGTAACCGCTGTTCCTTTGATAATTTTTCTGTTAATTCTTGAGCACGGTCTTGTTAGTGCAGTCTAATTAATCTCTGAGTGGGACCCTTCTCTCTTCCCTAGGTCGTGCAATATTATTTCTATTAAGCAGAGTGATAGAATGAACATTGTTCAACTGACTCATGTGAAAAGATAAAATAGCATTTGGTAAATTAAGCAGCTCTTCCCACTCACTGTTTATGTGCTCTGTAATGTGATCTGTTAGAAGGGGGAGGCTTTGATTTCAAACCATTTGCCTCAAACCTTATCTGGGATCTGAATTTACCTGAATTGGGAAAATGCCGATCACAAACTGCATCGGTGGGTGCTGCGTGTGACTATTAGCCACTCCGTCATAGCTGTGCTCTGCGAGGAGATGACCCCTTTCAAAAGCAATCAGGAGTAGTATAATTAAAGCTTGCTTCAGATTGGAGCATTTATTCAAACTGCAATGCCTCAGAGGACCCTGTGGCAGAACGCGCGCAGCTTCTGCGCTGCACTATTGACTTAAATATTTAATAACCTCTCCTGTTTGAGATCCTTTAAAGCTGTGTGGGAAGGTTCATGCCTGTGTGAATTTCTAGCTGGGTTTTGGTTTATTCTTTTCAGTTTGGCTGCCTGGAGGGCAGCTTGTGCTAGGGCAGCATAAAATATTGATCACGAAACAGTTCAGGCTAGTGCGAAGGAGGCCTGGTGGGAGGAGGTGTGCTGTGTTCCAGCAAGCATGAAATAGTTTTCCAAGGTTTAGTTAGTTGCAGAACTGCTCAAAAATATAACACTGGTGTTTAATTTAGATGAGATCAGTTGGCTTGCTGAATTCTGGGCCTTTGTTTGCTGGCTCATATGTTTAGATTGTGTGCTGTGTGGGTTTTCTTCTACATTCGCAGAGATTGAAGCATGTAGGTCAAATCTAGATTATCCCTTTTTCCATGGAAGAACTACAGGAGAGGCGATCGCGGCATTCTGGGCCCACCCTGTCTCGTCTGCTGGTTTTCCCTGTGCTCTGCAGGGCCTATTTGAGTATTTTCCTTCCTTTCTTCCTTTTTTTTTTCCCACCCTTTTTTTTTTTTTTAATGGGAAATTCTGAGCTCGGAAGCAGACTGCAGTCTGCAAACGAGCCTATACTGCCTAGATGGGTATATAGGAATTATATTCTGTTGAGGTGATGGACTTGATCTGTGTTGCGTGTCTTTAATCTTAGAAACTTTGCTAGAAGCTCACTGAGGTTTTCAAGCTGATTCTAAAGGCATGTCCAGATCTCCTTTTCCATTCGTTTGAATTTTAAGTTATTAAATTTTAATCAAAAAACATGTGAATGAAACATACTTCAGAAAATATTTCAGTACTTCCTGTAAGGTAAGATCTGCCTCATGGTTTGGATGAATGCTCTACTTCTTTTTGTGCAAGTCCCAGTTTCAGAAGCTGCCAAAGCAGCTGCAGCGCTGGGAGGAGGGGGACCACCGAGCACCCAGAGCGGTGCAGGAGGGTCTCTCTTGGTCTGGAGCTTTTTGTGGTCCCAGTGGTCACTTCCACCTTGCTGGCTGTAACCAGAGGAGTAAAAGGAACTGTGGTAAAGCAAACAGCAAGGAATTCTTTCACGGGAAGCAGCCATAGAAATAAATACTCTTGGTAATGTTCAGGAGTTTTGACTGAATTTCTTGTGGTGTTCAGACTTTGTTTTCCAATTTTTCCTTTCTCTCTGTCTATCCTCCTGGCCCTTTAGTCATAATTTCATTTGCCCTGTTCATTTTTCTTCACCTGACCTTTAGGAGGAGAAGGCAGAGGTATTGAAAGAGATGAGGAGGGACCATGAGTGGGGACTGGATGGGGGAAATATTGGTTGTTTGTTTTGGTTTTGGGTGGGTTTTTTTAAAAGCCTAAAACCTCCCTTTTCTTTCCATTTTCAGTGTAACCATAGATATAAGTCTCTGCTCTTCAGTCCTTAATTTGCTCATAGTTCCCTTCCCTGAGTGCACACATTGTGGAGCCAACACATGCTGCTGGTTGTTCCCCTCCCTATACCCTGCCCTGCCTTGTCTGCTTGGGCAGCTCTTCTTGGAAAGGACAATCTGTTCTACAACATGTCCTGCACAAAGTCTCTTGCTCCTGGTCACTAGGCACTGTGCTGATCGATGACAAAATCGATTGCTTTGGAGTTTGCTCTTCAGTGTGTCACTTTGAAAACTGTCATCAAACTAGCTTTTCTGTGAGCCCGGCTTCCTACGGGTTTGTCCTGCGCTGCTGATACCCCACAACGACGACATTCAGGTGTTTTCTTGTGCCAGCACCCTCCAGTCGTCTTCATCATGCCCTCCACACCTGCCCTTGTGTCCTGCACACAGCTCTACCTTCTCATCCCCCTGGGATGCCGCCAGATCCTTCTGGTACCCTCTACCTGTTTGGCTGGGCACGCAGCACCGTGTGGCTGTGCCTGGCTAGGAGCTCCGTGTGTGCTGGTTGGGATTTGGAGATCAAAGAAGGCAGATGGCTCTTGAGCTCATTCTGAAGCGTTTCCAGCAATGTCAGTCTAATTTGAGGCTCGCTTTACCCTGCTGTTGATTTTTCCTGAAAGATATATGGACTTGCCTCTTTGAGTCTCCTGTTCCCCTGTCAGATTTGGTTGAAGTTGGCTGGAGATTCAGAAGATACAAGGGCAATCTCCGGAGGTCAGGCGGGGACAGGATTATCTTTAGTCTCATTTCTAGGGGAAGCCAGGTTAACCAGAAGTGAAAGCCACAGAAAGGTGGCAAAGGAAGTATCATTTTATTCTTGCCTGTGGGAGGAATGATACAGGGCACTGCGATTCTCAGGCTCGTTTACCTGGTCCTTGCAAGATTTGCTAAACACAAGTGCTGAAATGACCAGCTTGCTGGTGCGTAGCTTTGGTTTAAGCTCCAGCTGAAAGCTTGGTTGTCAAGTTCAGAAAGGTGATGCGTGTGAGCTGGTGAATCCTTTCTGAACTGTGTATGAAAATGACATGGATGTTATCTTGGGTACAGAGGGCTAGAAGAAAGAAGCAAAGTCCTGGATGCACAGATCTTCGTTCTGTTGGGTTTTTGGCATGCAGGTCTCCCATGTTTGGCCATGGCTCTACCATTGTCCTCCAGCATATAACAGAAAAGTAGCTTTTGCAACTTGAGAATCTGTTGCCATGATAAACTTAGCTCTGGAAATTTGATTTTTCTTCTAAATTTCATTTTACAGTGCTTAATGTTTCTGAGTTATGAACTGGAGGTGGGGGGAAGAGTTGAAAAGGGATGTTGAGAGAGGTGGCGCTCTGCCAGTGTTCAAGGCTGAGAAAGGTGCGTGTTGGTAGGAAACACTATCGCCCTTGTTTGTCTCGTGTGTGGCTCTGACCCGTTGCTCACAGCTACACACTGCAGAGGACACCAAGTGGCTGCTGAACAAGGAGTTTGTTGCTTTGACAGCCTCTTCTTTGGAGGTTTGGACGGTCCATGTTTCTGGAGGAGTCTGCTAGACCATGGGGCAGTCAGCTTGCCCGGGCAGTTCAGCGCTGCTGACGGACTGCTTTAAGCAGAAATGAGCCCTGTGGTTGAAAAGACAAACACCAAGCCAGAAAACAAACAAACAAATAAAAAAAATAAAAATACTTGTACCCCATTCCCTGGGAGAAGTTGGTCCTTATCTTTGGCTTTCTCCTTACTTTTGGGAGGCGCTGCCATTGTGGCTGTTAGGAAGGTCCTTACGAGGAGCGAGGCTCTCCAGTTATGACAACTTGATTTGAGGACATGCTTTTCATTAGTAGTTTACTGCTTGTGTGCAGCCAAGGGGCATGCCTCGGCTGGATAATTGGATTTGGAAGGCTAGTGTTTGTAGCAATTGTGACACTTCTTGCTGTGAAGCCAATTTCTGCGGCGATGCAGCTGATACGACATCGGGGCAATCTGTTACAGCGCCTTTGTTCCACGAGTATCTGACTGGTGGAAAAAATAACCACAGCAAGAGACTTTCCTCAAGAACATGCCTGCTCCAAGCCCCAGGAAGCAAAATCAAGACCCTGTTCTGTATCTAAAAACGATTCAAAATGTTTTTGGGAAAACCTTACCGAAGTGAAGCTTTACAAAGTCTTTAGCAGCTTACGCTAATTTACCGTGCATGTTCTTTTCTTGACATCCTTTCTAAAGTTCAAAAGGCTGTTTAGCTGCAGCCTGGAACCCTTTGTTCCTCATTTCTATTCTTATGAAATTAAAAAAATGAGAAGTTGGCAAGTTTTTACGCAGTTTATCTTGTTTACTGCCCATACATTCCTTGCAGGTACATTTTGTGACACTTCAGTCTATGTTTAAATGTCTCAGGTCATCTAAGTCTTCCTCACTTTTCTTTAAAAAAGGCTACAAATTACTTCAGTACTCTTTAGATGCTCGATTATTTTATCCTAGGTGCTGAGTCTGTCAAATTCGTACCATTTCTGAGTCTGCTAATCCCTCAGACATGGAAATGCTGAGTTTAAATCAGCCTGATACACTTTGGGTGAAATCCAGGCCCTGTGCAAGTCGGTTTTAGCTTGTGGCTTCAGGAAGCCCTGAGCTGCTCAGGAGCTCTGCTGCCCTTTATCTGGCTGGCAATGTTCTTGTATCTCTTTGTGATATGCAGGTTGTAGAGAAGTAAACCCGTGATTATAATTGAGTGCGCTAAAAGGGAATACCAAGAACAGCGTATGGGATGCTGAGGATGCTGCTTTCCCTTAGTCTGCCTCATGATTTCAAAGAATACCTAAGGAAAGTGTTATATGTTATTTTATATGCACGTATTGTTGAGATTTTCAGTCCAGGTCCACTGCTTAACTCGCGCTTTCTTTTCCTGCCGGCTCTGTCTGTCAGCTCAGTGCAGCAGCGCTGGTTTTCTGCCGTGATTACAGGGACGGCTTTTTGTGCCTCCTGCTCTTACCTTTCCCTTTCCCAGCCCGTGTCCTGCCTCGCTCCCCAGCTCTTCCCTGCGACTGCTGAAATAGCCTCTATTCCCCCACCCTCCTTGGGAGAGTGGCTCCTGGCAGGGGCTGGGGTCTGATGAGGAGCACGTTGCCTGTGGTCACTTTGCACGTGTTGAGTCCTTCCCCTGGTTGCTCTCTGTGCTTCACTTTCCTACGCTTTGCTGTCCAGGACCGTTTCCCTCCTCCTTTTCCTGCCAACAATATACAACATACAGAACAGGAGCGAGCTGGGCTCCATCTGCTCCTCAGTCATATGGGGCTCAGCAGCTGCAGTTTGAGCCACAGAGTGGCATAGAGTTTGGGGTGATTTCGTAGTGTTTTGAGAACTGGTTTCTATCTTGGAATAAAATGTCGGAGGTTGTAGGCTTACAGTCATTCGGACACCATAAAATACAAGTTGAGGGATGGGTTGGCGCAGCCTTACCTGGGGTCATTGTGTAGGGTCTGGACTCTGTTCTGGTGTGCTAGAACACCAGTGTGCTTTACAGAGCATGGGATGCACCAGTGAAGCGACGGGTGCTCAAGCAACTTCCCAGGCTGTGCCAGAGCTACGTGGATTGTGTCTGTTGTGAACCTCAGGTGAGGACAGTGAGGCCAAAGGAGAACGACGAGGAGCTACTCTGACAGAGGCTGGAAGAAGACAGTCCTCAGCTTTTGGGGAGTTTGGAACCCAGAGGTTCTATTTCCTCTTTGAATTTTGAGTGTATAGGGAAGAGCACCCCGTCACATCTGCTGCACTGCTTGCTATATATCGTTTTCTTCAGCCACGTATCAGGATTATCAGTAAAGCTGTCAAGAGAACCTTTGACATCAGCTTCATAAAGCGAATACCATGTTGGAAATTGCCTCAGGTAATTAATTAATTCTTCTGTAAATAGAAGGCTTGATATGCATCAGTGGTGCTGTGGGATGTTTCTCAAGAGGGAAATAAACTCTTAAGCAGGGCCCGTAGCGAGCAGTGAAGCACTCTGTGTGTGCAGGAGGCTCGTTATCCTGCCAGCTTAATTCTACAAGGGAACAAAAATACAATCCTCATCTCGGCAGATTGCGTTAGAGGGAAGGTAGAGCTCTTGCCGAACCCCTCGGGGACGTGCCTGTCAGCTTGAGAGCGCTGGGGTCGATACGCATTGCTCTGGGTGCAGGACAGAAGCGGCACAACCTGCCCAGCCTGGCTGAGCGCTGCCACGCTTCGTTGTGCGGGGGGTCTTCAGGTTAGGAGCTGGTAGCCACGTAGTCACCTCAGCACTGCGAGCGGCCCTCCTGCCCCAAGTCCCAGTGATTCTGACAGTGTTTGGACATTGCCTTATGTAAATATTTTCTAGTAATTCTTTTGTACTTTTTTAGCTTTATAAAATGTACATGGTATCAGGAGCGAAACTTTGTGTAAAAAACAAAAGCACAACCAGGACTTGCAGTGGGGGATGCACAGAACGCTTCGTATTTGAGATAGCAGCCTCAAGGACTCGACCTAACTGAGCAGCCAAGGATGGCTGGAGGCTGGTAAAGCGTTTCTGCAAGAACAACACCTCCAGCTGCGCCCTGAAGTGAGCTTTGTCCCAAAATGAGTAGGGGACGCTTACCCGAACGACCACCGCGCATGCGGAGTGTAGTTGTGCAGCACTAGCAATATGCAAATAGGGTGGGAAGGTGGAGTTAAGTATGACAAGTACTGACATGTGTGGCACGTAATCAAGATATGCAAACTCTGGTACATAAATACGTTCAGTTTCTGTTAGCTTTGCACTCAATTTGGGAACTTTCCCCCCGTGTCTGATTCCACGCGCTATCAAATAAAGCAATGTCTCCTTCGTAAATGTAGTTTCATTTCTGTGTTTTGGGAGTTTGGCTAAAACAAGAACACCAAGTGCCTCTTTGCATGGGGTATTGGAAGGAGAAGTCCAGAACATGGTGTGTTTTCTGCCTGCGGTGCTCTTCAGGCACAAATAAGACTTGCAGTGCTGCTGGCAGAGCCGGCCTCCCGTCTGGCGGGTCGGGAGGATACCGTTGGGTTTGTGTATTTGCTTGCTTTTTACCGCACAGCCAGCATAGGTGTTCCCCAAACTATTTTCAAAGCAATCTCTTTTTTAATCAGAGCCAAAATGGTTTCTCGATGCGCTGGTAAACACGGTGGTTTTCCAGTGATGTTTTAATTGGATTTGATGGCACAGAGAAGTCACTTCCTTTAAAATAAACCTAATATATTTATGGATTTCAGCAGTATAGAAGGAGTACAGAAAGAACAGAAATACCCTGCTTGTTGTTGCTAAAACCCTTTCCCCGTGACTCCTAGGTGTGGAGGGGCACTTTGGCTCGCCTGCGCTACAAGAGGACGAAGGCCGCCCTCACGATACTCAAGTATTACCGTCGCTACAAGGTGAAGGCCTACATCCACGAGGTCGCCCGACGCTTTCACAATGTGAGGCTGATGAAGGATTATGGCAAGCACGTGCAATGGCCCACTCCACCCAAAGTGCTGCGCCGGTTTGAAGAGGCACTGCAGACCATTTACCACAGGTACGAAGAAAACCTTTTGGCTTTTCAGTCTAACCTAGAGGAGTCAGCAGCTACTGCTTGTCCCATAAAAGCTGAAAAAATGACTGAAGAACATGAACTGGACATCACAGATGAAGATGTCAGTGGCTTTTGGTACCCTTGACCAGGCAAATAATTATTCTGTTTCTAAGATTTATTCAGGATGGATGTTGTATTTCCTTCCTTGGCCACTTTCTGGTTGGTTTTAAAAGAAAAGAGCAATGCTGTTAGATGAAGGGGAAGAGAAAAGGAATCTTCTCGACTTCCTCAAGACTTCTTATAGTAAGCCAGTATTTTTCTGCAGTAGAATAAGCAATGTTCCACTATTCACCCATATTCTATGTGCAGAAGAGGTATTTTATAACTTTATTACAGCCTCCTCATATCTAAAAGTCAGTGACAGTTTTCTTTGGTAAGTTGTAGGCAAAGGAGTTTCCAACGTGAAAAATGGTGACTTCTGAAAGTTGCTGAACAGGAGAAATGTTGGCTGGATGGGGCCTCCAGAGATCTCCAGTCCAGCCACCTGCTTGAAGCCTAGTTACCACCAGCACTCGGTCGAGTCAGCCTTGGTTTTTTTCCCCAGCTGTCCCTTGAAAGCCATCCACAGCCTATCTGGGTAGAGTCCTGCTTTCAGAATAAGCTCAATTATCATAACTACAAAATTTAAGTTGCCAAAAGACTTTTCATAGCATTATCCTGGCGACCTGGCGTTGCTGCTGAAGGCTGGTAAGGGGCAATGGACGGGCTGCCCTCTCCTGTTGGACGTTACAGTTGGTGAGGTTTCAATTGTAGGGCCGAATGCTGCTATTAAAGGAGAATGGTCTTGTAAAGGAGCCAAAAAAGGGGGCCTGCAAAAACTTCATTGCACACAGATGTGCCAGTAGTTGACTTCAGGGTACAGGACAAGGAGTATGCTAGCCAAATCCATTAGCAGTCAGAGATGATGTGTGACTTTAAAATGATAACTGACGTTTCCAGCTTTATGAATGTGATGGAAGGACGACTTCTTCCCCTGACATTTATACTCTAGGGGTGTCCTTGCTGTGCTGACCTGGCAGAAGTAGTCCTCGTAGCGCGTGGTGCAGACTGTGGAACTGATTGAGGTGTTTTTTGTGGCAGGTGGAGAGCAGGCGAACTCATCCGGAGCGTCCCACCAGAAGTCCTACCTCAGCTGAGGGCCAAGGTTGCTGCCATGGAAGTGCTGAAGGGTCACAGAGCTGATATTGGCCTGCAAAGAGCGTGGGAGGGGAATTACATCGCACTGGTGAGCACAAGTGAAGTGATCGATGCAATGGCTGGGGCTTAGAAGGCTAAAAGGGTGGAAATTTGAAAAAGTGACTATTGGTTTCTTGGGAGGGAGAAGTACTTTGAAATTTCCTCTGTAAATGGGTTTCTGTAGTTTCGGAGTCTTCAACTTCTACTGCACTAGGAGTGATTTTTCTGAATACTGAGCCCGGCTTGAGCATCAGGAGCAGCATTGAAAGATAATGAGTTATGCCATCAGCTGGCTCTTCAAACGGCCAAAGCTAGGAAAGAAATTGATGTAAAACTAAAATTCTACATGTAATGGGAGGTTAAGAAATAGCATAAAATGAAAAGGAACAAAGAAATTCTCTCAAGGCAAGTTGCATTGCTTCCTTTTACTCCATCCTTCCTTTAAGCATTTTGTTTTGTTAAGGGGCTGGTTTTTTTTTCAGAGAGCACATAAAACTCCAGCTGCTCTGTCCCTCTTGGGCGAGGCAGAGGCTGGGGGAAGCCTTCGGACGAGGTGCTGAGCTGCGGTCCTCTCCGGCCGGCCGTGACCTAATGCAGTTCCTTTCTTCAGTGAGCAAGAGCAGTGATGTGCCTGCCTTTGCTCTTTCAGAAACCAGATAACCCCCAGACCACGGGCTCTTTCATCCCTGTCGCCAATGAGCTGAAACGGAAAGACAAGTACATGAACGTCCTGTTCTCCTGTCACGTCCGCAAGGTAACCGGCGGGCGCGTGGCCTGCAGGCACGGGGGCTGGCTGGGGGAGCTTGGAGTCGAGGTGAAATCTTGGGGAGCTGAGGGCAAGGAGCTGATCCTGGAGGTCTCTAACAGGCGGCAGTTCAAAGCAGCCCCTTCCAAGGGGCAGTATCCGTGAGGTTTGAGGGACACGTACCGCTGAACCTATTGCACCAACGGGTGCTTGGTTTGAGGGGCTTCTGTGGCCTCTTCGTGTCGGAGGCATGAATGAACTCCCTTGGTTCTGTGTGACTGGTTTGGGTCTGACTTTTTCCATAGCAGAAGAGTTTCTTGGTTAAATTGATTGGAAGGTTTAAAAAACTAATTAGGACAAATATGCTTCCATAATTTTTTATGGGTGGTTTGCAATGATCTAAATGATGCTGGTTCTAAATGTCTGTCAGGAAAGAATATTTTGAGTTTTACCAAACCAGCAGACAAAACCCATTTCAATGGCAGGCCGGGCCTGCTGCTCTTCAAGTGTTTTTAAGAAGCTGTATGTTCTTTTTATTTCTAGAAATGTGCTATTGCAGTTGCCAGAAGTGGAGCCTGTTCACGATTATGATTCTGCAAAGATTATATTTAACAGTTCAACAAAATTCATTTTGCAGCATAAAAATCTCACTTTATAACAAAACTTCTTTGCTAGTGGTTATATTATTTATTCAACAGTGGTTTGTGTATATAAAAATAGAAATCTCTTATTGCTCTCTGAACAAAACCATTGCAGCGGAGTATTCTGTTGCTTTTAACATGTTCTCTTTTAAGAGCTAATTGAATGAGCGGTTTGAGTGAATATTGTTTTATCTTGTTAGGATTAAAGGAGGATTGGACAAGTCTGAATCCAACCCTCCTCTTTACAATCTTGCAGCAGTTTGGCTGGAACCTCCGTTAGGGAGAAGGAGATACAAGAGAATTTCCCCCTGGCTTTCTTCACTTTAGGCTGAAAATGAAATAATTCCTCTTCTAATTCATTTAATGAACTGGTTCCAAATTGTTGCTCATTCAAGCTAAACTGGAATAATTGTAAAAATACAATATTCACTTCTTAAAGATGTGATTATAGGAACTTGTTTTGAATGGGAATGGGATGACGGTGAGGGGAATTACTCAGGGGGTGTATAGCGTATCTATACCTGGTGTGGGTTTGGTTTTTTTTTTAATTTTGCTTGCTGTTACGCAACTTTTAAGCTTTTAAGTCCTTATGTTTCTCTCGCTTGCTCAGAGTCAGCTCTGAAGGACAATGCCTGTGCAAGCATAGGGGAGAGCTGATTTCTGCAGCACAGATCCGTACCTTACCCTGTTCAGTAATTGCAAGAGCTTCTGTCTTTAGGCAAGTGTCTGACCAGTTCTTTTTGGTATATGGTGTATGAAGAAAGCCTTGAGCATAGGATCAGGCCTTGTTCCTACATATCCTGTTACTGGGTTCACTTGCTGGAAAAATCCATTTTCTGCTGGGGTTCTTTGCATCGGCGTTGCAGCACTTCACTAATAAAAGCAGTCTGGAGATGGAATAGGTGTTATGGATCACAAAGTGGATTTCTTCCTGAGCTGGAGAGGTTACCTTCAGAGCTTTCAGAGGTGAAGAAAGCCTTAGCTTACCATGGGTGCTTAAAAAAAGTAGCTCAGCTGAAATCAGAAAATAGTGCAGAGACTGCGAGGTTATAGACTTGCAGTCCTGTGGTTTTTGAATTATCTTGTAACTTTTGGGATCTTTCTAAAGGTTAAGTTGTTGGTCGCTTCCTTCTATCAGAGAGGTCAGGCTTAATCCTCTGCTTGCCTGCTTGCTTAGGGATACCTGTGCAGGGCTTTGGCGTCATCCGTAAAGGCAGCACACGCGCGAGCACGGCAGCAGAATACGGCAGCGGGGGGAGGTGGGAGGTGGGAGAAGCTGAGCTGCAGCCCCCCACAGAGACGTGCGCCCAAAGGCAGGGGTGACGGGTTGGCTGGCACGGGGGAGCTGCTGCTCATCCACAGCCCGGCTGTGCCCGGGTCTTGGGGGTCATTCATGTTGTTTCTGGTCTTCATTCTTGAGGATCTGGGTTAGACAGAAAAAATGGAGCTAAATTTAGTGTAAGTGCAGCATCTCCTTGAGGGAAATGGTGGTCTTAAAGAAGCAAATCGGAGCACCTCGCCTCCACCAAACGGATGAAATCACTTCAGCGTCGCTGTTGAGGACAAGACCGCAACTTTGTAGGATCTTTAATGGTGTGTGTATCCCGGCGATTCCAGTACATTTCCATGTTTAAACCCAAAAGCAAATAACCCCTTTCAAATCCATGCTTGGATGTAATATCTTCTAGGGTGAACCATTTGTCTTCCCCCTTGTAGGGACAAGAAATGTCCAGACAAGCCTGAAGCAAACAAAGGAGGGAAGACAAACAATCCTGAACATTGAAAGCTAACAGGACAAAGATTTGACATGTCAAGATTTAGCATTTTCCTTTCCAGCCAATGCACTTCCTTAGCTAATCTATTATGCCTTAAATTTGAACTTCGGATCTGCAGACTAAGCAACAGTGAAAACTGTTGTAGAGCCTGTAAGCGACTCCGTGCTTTGACTACAAGAACACAGTCTTTACCCTGAGAACAGCATCAAGCCTTCTTTTACTCTTCACATGAAACAATTTATATCCTAAGCTGTCTTTTTAAAACGAAGGTATCCAAAATACAAGCTGTAGCAGTCTGCCTCTTGCCCAAAAAGTAACGGCACTCTGAGGATGTGCTATGGGGCAGGGGGAATTTCTTCTGATTGCTACACTCTTTCCTTTTCTTCTTTAAAAAAATAAATAAAATAATTTTTTTTTTTTCCTATTAGCCTTACCCTTCTTTAACTTCCCCGTGTCATACCAGATGTTGCTTGCACAAGCGTGGCCCTCGGTGTTAGGCTGCCTTGGAGGGCAGAGCATTTGAAAGGGAGCGACTTTCACTGCAGGGAAGTTTGTTAAATTTCTTATGCTAAATGTGGTTTGTCGTGGATTTGCAAATTGGCCCTTTGTTCTCAGCGGAAATTTAGTTCACACAAAGCTTTAGCTGAAGAGAGAGTTATAGAAATGAAAATGTAATTATCAGGTGATTTCGTTCCTTCCCTTAAATAATAATCTTTAACAAAGCGTCAGTCCACAGAATGAGGTTGTTCAAGTTCATCCGTTCTGTGTTTTCATGATTCAGCTTATTTGAGGATTGTTGAGCAAAAAATGCGCTGTTACTGCTGGTCCCTTCGGCAGGCAGGAGGGTGTTGCTGGTAACAAGAGGGGCTTCGGTGAGCTGAGGTGAACAGTTTATTTCTGGAGCAGCATCAGACTTCCTCTGCGGCTTTCAGGAAGGTGTGGAACCATCATACCGTGTGTGAAGTAGTTCCTGACTCAACAGCACTGTTAGGTGTCTGCTTTTTAGAATTTTCAGGTATTTGCAGTTTAATACACTTCTTTTATTTTCTTTTCAAGGAAATTAAACTAATATGTACTGGGCAGCTCGAAGAGATACAAGTCAAGCCTAGAGTTCGTGTATTTTAAAATGTTTACGCACAGAACACGTCTTATGACCTGCAAGATATTTGCTAACCATTGAATTCTTGGAGACAGATTTTTTTAGCTGATGATTGACATAGTTCTAGTGAAGTAATACCAACTCTCACCAGCCAGGGAACTGCTCTTGAAGTATTGATAACTGCTGGTGAAGTTTTCTTTAGCCTGAGTGCGTGGGGTCTTAATTTCAACAGCTTGAGATGAATAATAACGGGTGAATCTGTTTGGACCAGAGCTTTCATAGCTCTTTTTATAGAAGGTCTGTGAAGAGGCTTTGAAGTCTCGCTGATGGGAGGCACATGTGCTTGCTTTCTCACAGGAGGTGTAGGTAGAAGCAGGTCATTTCTGCCTATGGCAAAACACATCTTTTCTGAGCATTGTGGTGCTCTGCATTTTTCAAAGGAAATTTTCAAGTTTTTTGCCTTGGGAAACCAAATGCATATTTCATGCATGCCATCAGATTTTGTTGTATCACCTAGGAAACAACAGTTTTTCTTTTTCTTTTCTTTTCTTTTTTTTTTTTTTTTAATAGAATAAGGCTTTTCTTCCCACTTTCTGCCTTGTCATTTGTGGCACCAAGCTCCCTTGAGAGCACCATCTCTGCCAAAGCCCAGTGCCCTGCCATGTCTCGAGGCCCCTGGCAGAGACCTGAGAAGCACATTTGGAGATTTTCTGCTATAGGCTCGACCTTCGTTTTTCCCCATAGTCAAGAAGCTAAATTAAGACTGATTCGCATTTGGATCAACAAAGATATAAATAAAAAATGCCCAGAAGGTGCAGAGAACACAATGCTAGGAAGGGCTGCTCTCGGGGAGGGTATAAGCTGTATCTGAGAACATAAGGCCTGTCTTTACTCCTACAAAATCAGAAG
This sequence comes from Leptosomus discolor, assembly GCF_034619465.1. NCBI lineage: Eukaryota > Metazoa > Chordata > Aves > Leptosomiformes > Leptosomidae > Leptosomus > Leptosomus discolor. The sequence continues at coordinate 3,222,006 of NC_141415.1, forward strand.
AATAGTGGCATTTGCAATGGTGCTGGCATTCGTCTGAATCTCTTCTGTGCATGCTTCCCAGTGTGACAGTGTACTTCTAAAAACGCAGCGCACGTTGTGTACATAAATATGCCATAGATGCACGAGGCACCTGGAGCAAAGCGATTGCTTGGAAAGAGTTGGAAAGGACACGAGTTGGAGAGCAGTGAGAATTTGCTTCTCGGGTCAGAGAAGCTGCTGGACTTCCCCTTCGGTACATCTCTTTAGCTGTTCAGCTGAATTTATTGTTCAGTGTGGCCACTAAAACCAGTGGGTGACCACAAGAAGGAAGCAGAATTTCAAACAGGCTCGTAGAACTGCTACAACGTGACATTGCCCTGCGAAAGCCGGGCGTGCTGCCCGTGCCTGCTGTCTGGGGGGGCGGCTCTGGCGGGGCAGCTCAGGGCCGTCTTTGCTGGAGGTGAGCATGGACAGGTTGTGGTGGGAGATGGTAGCAGCAAGCCGGGTCACATGGTGTTGTCAGAGACTTTAAAAAACATTAAAATGAATCAAAAAGACGTGTTTGGGAACCGTGGCCTTACAGCGTCAGCTCTGAGGTCTGTGTGGGGCAGATCACAGCCTAACAGGCTGGAGAAGCCTTTCCTTAAACTCCCAAGACACGGGGCAGGGTGTGCTGTGAGCTGCACAGCTGAATTTCAGTTTGAGGAGCCTGTGCTACTCTGCTCAAACAACTCGACGTGTAGCACCAGGCACTCCTAACCTACTTTCTCTGGGCCATTCAGTGTTTCGTAGCCTTTTTTTTTTTTTTTTTTTTTTTTTCTTCTCCCATTCATCCGCTTCCTAAAATAATCCCAATTATTCAGCATCTCTCCCTGTGAGATTTTCCAGGCCCTCCATCATGTTCTTCACCTTCTCTGAACCATTAGAGTCTCCTTCACGTTCACCATCCCGGTGCTTCACAGCTGTTCCCAGCGAGACCGTGGCACCCAGGACACTATTCCCCAGGCCAGTCTGTACCGCACGCTGACACCTTGCTTGTTTTCAGCTGCCTCCCATGTTTGAGCCAAGATCTATCCAAAGCTGTCTAAAATCATCTTCAAGTTACTTTTCCTGAGTTGGTTAATTTAAAGCTGTCATACAGCTCTTCAATTTGCATTTTTTGCCTTTATCTGCTCTGAACTTTGTCACTCTGCTGCCTATTGACTGAGAATGTTTAAGTTCTCCAGTTGTCTCCTGACTTCACCAAGGAAAATCCTATTTATGTTCATCCCCCTCATCACATCTCGCCCTTGTCTGCCCTTCTCAGTTGATTAATAAATATCTCTGTGACTGTGATACACTGATGACTCGTTTTGCCTTGGTGAAAAATAATTTCTACTTTGTGTCCTACTTTCTTCGTTACTTTTGACAAAACTTTGTATCTTGACTTGTGACTATTTAGTACCCGGCTGCTTGGGGCATCTGAAAGTCTAGATGGCATCAAACATTCTTCTTCGGTGTAGATTTCCTGGACAAATGAATTGTAATGTTAGTGAGATGAGTGTTTCCTCCGTGAAAACCCCCTAACGTTCCCAGCAGGCTGGAAGAACATTTGTGATGAGTTGCAGTGGGATGGGGGGAATTGAACTGATCTGTGTTTAGAAAGGAGATATGAACAAAGGCGTGATCCCAGGGTATAAAACACTTCTCTGGAGAGGTTATAATTTTGTTTTCTGCCGTAACATGATGCTCCCACTTCTGTTTTTTGTAAATAATCACACTAATTCCATTAGGGGTGGAATAGTGGTTTATTAGCTTCAGTCTTCCTGGATCTTCCCCAGATCAGATGTTGGGAACGTACAACATTTAGTATCTCGTACCTTTTGAATCAGTGCATTTTTAACAAACGGTTGTGTAATTTTACCACAGTTTTCCAGAGGTGCTTATGTGGCATTTGACAGCAGTTTTGGTGATTTCATTTGTCAGGTGCTGGAGGGATGCTGTTGCTGGAGGTATGATTGGTGGCCAAATATAGTCATGAATTCAGAACATCAGAATACCTAGAATTAAGAGAAATTATACAATTATGTGGCCACTATACATGGCTTGCTGCTGGGCCGTGTCATTACTTTGCATCATTTGCTGGTGCTTAAATAATCTGTTTTTCCACTGCTCTTCCTGCATAGAAACGGGATGTGTGAACTGCAGCACAGTGCTGGGTTGTGGGGCTGTGCACTTGGCTCTTTTCAACGGTACTTGCTGGGGGGTTCACATACTGCTGTCTTCCACCAGCTGATCTTTACCTTGTCAGAACTCTCATGTATAATTGGTATGGTTTTGGTTTTGGTTTTTTTTTTAAAAAAAAGGTTTTAGGGTTGATCCACAGAAAAAAGCCAAAACTACTCTACAAGATGGAGCTTATTTTCCCAATCACTGAGTGCCTGGTTATGCAGGTAGTATCCCAGGTGGATAATATTTTGAGTTCAAATTAAAGTGAACCAACTTCTTGAGTGTGCCTAAGATTACTCTGTGATGGTTGGGACGTATATATACAGATAATCTCTGCTGCTGGTGACTGCCAGTGAGATTACAGGTTATAATATAGTGGTTTGCCTCAGCAGGCAACTAATGGTTCTTCACTGAATTATGGCACGTCTCTATAATTGGTCTTAAATTTACAACTGTAGAGCCCAGCGGCGACACTAAGATACTAAGAAATTAATGTTTCCCAATGGCAACACTAAGCTGTGTTTGCCAAACTGCTAGAAACTGTCGGAATATTTCAGACACTGTGAAGTCTATTTTCTTGGTATCACACGGGCTGATGAAATCAGCGTGATTTAGGTGGGAAGGGACCTCTGGAGGTCTGTGGTCCAACCTCTGGCTCCAAGCAGGGCTGACTTCAGAGTTAGATGAAGTTGCTCAGGCTTGCGGTCAGCTGAGTTCTGAAAATCCCCGAGGATGAGGGTTACGCAGCCTCTCTGAGCCCTGTCCCAGGGCTGCCACCCTCCTGGGGAGGATGTTTTTCCCCTTTTGTCCAGTTGGACTTTCTGCCGCTGCATCTTCTGCCCGTTGCCTCTTGTCCTTTTGCTGTACTTGGAGAAGCCTAGCTCCATCTCCTCTGTACCCTGCCTTTGTCAGAGGGTACACTCATGTGAAGATTAAAACACTTTGCCCCTTTTTGGAAGCTGGTATTAAAGTTGTTTGAAATGAACTATGAAGTTCTTAGTAGTAAGTACCTTGTAGGAGTGGAGGGGGAGTGTGGAGACCGGAGTCCAGATTGGAAATAACTGAGAAGGGTACACATTTAACAAAACCCAAATTGACCAAAAATCTCACTCAGTGTCAGTTAACCTTAGAGGTGCACAGATGCCTCTGGGTGCTCTCTTGTTTGGTCCAGAAGTTTGCTGGCTGCTGTAGCTCTGCTCTCCGTGTTCCCAGAATAGCCCTAGACAGCATAGCTGGGCAGCAAGCTCCTGGTCAAAGAATTGCTTTTGAGGATCCTTAGACATCCTTGCCCTGAACACCCTGTCCTTCACGGAACACAAAGTCAAGTTAAAACATGGCTCGAGCGATGTCAGCCTCTATAGAAGATTCTGCTGTACTCGGTCCGGGAGCTGAGCTGATCTCACAGCTTGCTGCTGCTGAGCAGAGCCGTCCTGTTTTCTTCCCCTGTTTATCGCTACCCAGAGCCTCACCCTCTCCTTTGCAGTGGCTCTGATGCTTGTTGTGCCCTTCCCTCGCTAAGCTGACAAAAAGGGCAGATTGTTGTCGGGTTAGTGAACTGACAGGGCTGCTGAGCTCCAGAGCTAGCTCAGGGTGCGGGGTTAGGACCGCCTGGAAGGGACATCAGGACGTTGTTCTCAGTGTCAGGGTCTTTACACCAGGCTGGTTGTGCTCTTGCTTTGCCTCCCTTGCTTAGGAAGGAAGAGGGTTGTGTTCAACACCCCTTGCAGCCTCAGAGCACTTCAGCTTGGGTCTTCTGCTTGCCAAGAAACAACCTCTCCTTCCTCCCACCAGCTGGTTGTGTAGGTCCCTGCGTACAGGCTTGGCTGTTCCGGGCTCCCTCTGGCCCATTCGGTCTCTTCTTCCTCCTCGCAGAGTGGGACAACTTCAGCAAAACCGGTGGAGCGTGCCCGTGCTCAGCTGACACGTCCACTCGTGGGCAGGGGAAGGGTGGTTGTCCGTATTTTCCACTTCTTGGGCAAGCTGCTTACCTATTGTCTTGGTTTGAAAGACAGGTGTCTGCGGAGGAAGGCAGGAGCCTCCCTTGAAATGGAAAGTGCAACCCCCTTCCCTCCAAATTATTATAATTTTGAAATGAACGGGCCTTCAGGCAAAGATATGGGGAATAGGAATAACAGTTCTTTACTAATATATATATATATATATAACACAAGGCAGGGAAAAACAAACAATCCACTGGTTTACACTGACAGAGTCAGGAATACAACCTGACCCCCTGTTAGGGTGGCAGTAGCAGTCCGATAAGATGCTGGCTGCAGTCCTCCTGAAGCGATGGGTGTAGTTCTGTGGAAGCAGCAATCAGGTAAAAGAGTCTGGTCTTCCTCCGAAGGTCCAGTGGTAGGTAGGTAGCTCTTGTCCTCTGGAACTCCAGTGGGGGGGAAAACTCCTCTGGGAATCCAGTGGAAGAAGGCTGCTAGGGTGTTCGAGATCTCAGGGTTTTTTTGGCATGGACTGCTTGGCTCCTTCTTTCCCCCGGGCGGAGCATCTCACCATGGGATGGGGAGTCGTGAGGCAGTTCCTTGATGGGCCATGAACAGGAGATAGTCCAGGAGTTGTTGTGCCCATGAACAGGAGATAGTCCAGAGGGGGGAGGCAGGGAGCACCGCCCCACCTGGTCTCAACAGCTCCTGAAGATGGTCATAGAATACTTTTTTTTCCTTTTGGCACATTTTACACTGTAACCTAGGACACCTATGTCCAAGGCACGGGTGTTTTCAAAGAGGGAAATGGGACCTGCTCACATTTAGGATGGGCCAAAGCATCTGCTTTCAAATGCCTCCGGTCTGGACTGTCACGAGCCGTGGTGACACCCTGTTTGGCTCAGCAGGGCGGGTGTTCTGCATCGTGCTTTTGGGGTGACCAAGGCACATATGTAATGGTGGAACAGCGGCCATCTGCGAGGGGACAGGGGTGCAGGCTAAGGCTGCTGGGGGAAAGCATCTGTCCTGGATTTGATTGAAGCCGTGGACTTTCCCAGGTTGCCTCAGCCCTGCTGGATAATTCTGGGAATGTTGCTTCTCCGAGACTGCGTTTCTTTGTAAAATGGGATTACAGGGACCATCTTCCCTTTTCACTGTTTCACAATCTGTGGAGATGATCTGTTTAAGCGCTAGGTGAGGTTTGTGTATTTGGTAGGTGAGGTTTGCGTGTTTGCTACATGAGGTTTGCCTATTTACTGCCACAGAGTTTTATTCTGCATGTTCTTGCAGTGATTAGTGGGACTGAAAATTTGCTTCTTTACAGGTCAATCGCTTTAATAAGGTGGAGGACAGAGCAATCTTCATTACTGATCGACACCTTTATAAGATGGACCCTATGAAGCAGTACAAAGTGATGAAGACCATCCCCCTCTATAACGTAAGTACAAGGACTGGGGAATCTCATCTCAGGCTCTCTCAGTCATGGGCAGTGCATCTACTGTTTAGCTCCATTTTCATATCCATAAAATGGAAAAAGACCTTGGTTTACAATTTTTAATATATTTAATGTCCTTAAAACAGTTATAGTGCAGTTATCTACAACACTGATGTATCATGTTTGCTTTTAATTCCAGTGTATAAAATAAAAGCTAAACCCCAAACTGTTTATCATGCTCTTTTCTGCTCATTCTTCCATTCCGTTTTTTATTTGCTGTGCATTGCAAGATCTTGGCCCTGTAAGGGGGTTAGCATTTCACAGCAGCTTATGCTCTGGGGGTTTGTTTGATCCTTCGTGTTGTGTTTGAACTTTTTTTTTTTTATATTTGGTCATGTTTAATGTAAATCTTATCAAAGCTAAATTTGGAATTGTAGTGAGGTATCTGGCCTTCGGGGTAGCAGAGTTTAGCTGCCAGTGACAAAGCAGCAGATTATCACTGGTGGGAAGGGGGATGGGGGAAAACATCTCTTCAGCATCCTGGAATGTGGATTCAACTGCTTGCTTGTTTTCCTCAGCCTGAGGTAACACCACTACGGTTATCTTAAACCTACAGAACCTGGCTGGGTTGCTTGGAAATGCCGGGCACAAATTTGTTGGGACGTTTGCCTTTGGAGAAATAATAAATCTGACGGCCCCTCATTGCTGAAAGAGCAGAGATGGGACTGGGGGAAATCGAATCTGCAAATGTGGAGTGAATGATTAGCTCAGACCGCATCCGTCCCGTGGGTTTTATAGGCCCTCTCCTAACCTCCTGACCAGCCGGTCATCCACCCGGGCTGGGCCCTGACCACCCACCGCAGCGTGTGTGTGTGGAGCAAGGTGCTCCTCTGCCTTGTTTGGGTGCCTAGGAAGAGTACTGGCTGTAGCAAAGCAGTGTCTGCACGTCAGTGGCTCTTGTTTGGAGAGGACACCGCTGCCGGGGAGGTCGCAGCTGCAGGTCATTTTCCTCAGGCGATGTTCTCTTCTACTGACATTATCTCTTAATTGTGCAAAATGGAGTCGTCAGCAGATTTCGCTGCTAAACAGCTGACTCTTGCTTGTGCAAACCAACTTGTTCAAATGCATAGAGACTCTCAAGAGGAGTGTTTTTCCAGGACGGGTGGTTTGTTTTTTTTTTTTGTGAAGTGTCAAGGTGAACTCAGGTGGACAAGGTGGAATTTTGTCCATCACGATTTCTCACTGTTAGTTTGCTGCGCTCTTATCTTATACAAAATGGTTAGGCCACTGCAATTCGCTTACTGTATTAGTAATTATAGATAAATCTGTATTTATCACAGCTTTAGAAAAATGTCTGCTTGCCCTGTGTGTCCGTGGGTTTGAAGGTGGAGCTTGTACATTTACGTAACAGCACGAGACCAGACCGCTGTGGTGGTAGCCTGAACGTTTTCCTCTGAAATCCTTAATGCCTTAAAAATGAAAGGAGCTGAGCAAGTCTGATACAATTTTACATTAGCTATAGAATATCTGTTACTTAGAAATGTTAGTAATTATTGTTTTCTCACCAAGCACATAGGTCTAAAATAGAATATCCATTCATACAGAGTGCTGTAGCGCAGGCTGTCTGCTTTGCATCTCCTCTGGCGCCAAAGCAGTTAATGGTCTGTGCACATGGGTATCTTGCTCTTAGAATACTTAAATTTCCATAGATATAAATCAGCTTTATTTGTAGATCTGCAATTAGCCCCTTTAGCAACCTACCACAAGGCTTCTTGGCCGAACAGTTTCCTTCACCTGAGCAACTGTGAAGGGCTCCTGGAGCACATTGCACAGGAGGGATGGGTCCAAAAGACCCTTCACTGACTCGTACAGGTGTCAAAATAATATTCCAGGGTGGAAATTTGATTAAAACTATCTTTGGTAAATTCTGTAGTGATAAATTTCTGCTCTGTTGGCCGCAACCTCTCCTTTTACTTGCTTCTCCTGCACGGTGGTCCTGGGCGACAGTAGAAAATCTGCAGGTACATTGCATCACGGAGCTTGGGCGTGCTCGCTGACCCTGCTGATTTACTGCTGACCCCTCTCTGCACTGCAGGAAGGGGGGAGAGGGGCAGAGAGTTTGGAAATTTATTTGGTCCATATATATCACACGAAATACTTGTGTTTCTTTTGCCAGGATTTCATTAGTTGAACTCCTGCTAATGGGAAGTGCCGTGATGCAGTTGTGTTTTCCTTTCGTAGCTGTGTTTTATATTTGTCACTAAATGATCCGGGTGCGTGTGCTGTCTCTCACCTCTTGGGCTGCCTTGCGCCTCTCTCGTTTTCGTGCGTGCCTGATCCCTTCTCGTGTGGGGTGTGTACAGGGAGGTGGTGTAAGCAGCCAATTGGCGATGCAGATTCCTTCCCTTTTGGGGAAAAAACAATTGTTTAAACTGATATGAGGATTTTTGGGAAGGGAATGGGTATAATTGCACCAGCCTTGTTGTACGTCGGTGTATCGAATACGTCCTACGAGAAGGACGCGCATTCGTTCGCTGGGGAAGATGGATTGTCCTCCCGATGTGTAAAGGTGAACCCAGCTGAAATCCGTCTGCCTGTTAGCTGTGCCGCTCCTGTCAGCATTTCAGAAGCGCCCCATCCCCACGGCAGCATCCTCAGGGATGGTGTTTCCATGGAAATCTCATTGGAGACAGTCAGCTGATGTCTGTTACAACCATAAACTTGTTTTCAGCTGAAGAAATCGCGCCACATTTCCCCATCTCCTTTGGCTGTGCTTACACAGAAGTGGTTTGAGTGTAGCCTGGACTGTGTGCCTGCTGGGGGCACGGGCTCTGCGTCCTGTCGTTCCGTGTCCCGCCTGAGGAATCTGTGATTCTGTGCAAATGATGACAAAGCAGTAACATTTCGCTGGATTGAGGTGCTACTTTGGGGGATTTTCTGTGTGCAAGCATTCTAGTGGTTGTCTCAGAAGTACCAATAAAAATTACCTTTTTGTTCTTACCTGGAGAGAAAATAAACAGATAATGACAGGAAGGAATTAAAAGGTGATTGAGCAGCAGAAAGGATCTTGCAACCACCTTTCCCAGTACAGTGGTGAATACAATAAAGGACGTTCTGTGGATGCTGAGAATTTCCCTGATCTTCAAGCAGAGCTAATTTTACTGTTTGTAAATACTGAGATAAGCACTTTCTCTGAAATGATTTCTTTTGTGCTATATTCATTTTCAGATAGTCTTATGGGGAGGGGTGAGATAGGAAGATTTTGAAGGGCTCTTGGATGTCTAGCATGGTTCTGTTGAATAATTAATGTTTAAATAGGCTTTTCAAATCCAGAGATTTCAACTTGTTCATCTTTCACACTCAGTGCACATATAAAACCTTGATGGCGGTAGTCCCTGTGGTGCTATTGTGCTCACAGGGTGTTATTTAAGCATGCAAATTAATTTTAAGGAACACTATAAACCCAGGCAGCTGTTAATGTCAGCGCCTGAAGTGTAGCTGGTTTTTAAAATACTTCATAACCTCAAAATAGCATGAAGAGTATGGAATAAACTCCACCTGTGTGGGGTGTATTATGGAAGTGGTAGCAGGAGGTCTCTGCTCAGCGTTTAAAATATCAGCAAGTGCAGTAGTTCAGGCTGTTGCACTGTGATAATAAGCCAACAAAATATGAGTGATTCTAAACTTGGGTAGTGTTTTATGCAGAAAATAGGGCACACGTCGCACTGCTCGTGTTGGTTGTGGCATGCTTTTCTGGGACGATGCTGCTGGCTGGGATGTGTTAGACATCCAGAGCTGGAACAGCTTTCTTGGAAATAATACGTTGTGACTGCTAAAGCAAACATACAGATCCAGACTGTTTCTGAATATGATTCATGCTTCGGAAAGGAGTGAGTAGTCTCCAGCTCCATTTCTGCTAATATCCTCTCCAACGCAGGCAGTGGGGTTACACAGAGGCTTTTTTCTTTAAGGAGGGAATAATGAGACTTTCATTTCCACAAAATGGTGTAGCGGTGCCTCTCACTTTTAGGAGAATGTGGCTTCTCTCTGCAAATCTCTGGATGACTCAAAGGAGTCATGTAGTCCTTTAGTGGTCAGGGAAGGTCTGCTCTGTTCTCTCCCTGTGCTCATCATTCTTGTGCCTTTCTCTCTCTTGTTTTTTTAGCACCAGTTAATTAAATGTACTTGCCTCTTGATGTTTCTTTTGCCATCTAAGCAGAGGTTCGTTTTTTGCTTTTTCTAATACTCATCTGAATAGCCTGTGTACCCAGACTGCCGCTGCTAAAAATTTCCTGCTTTTGCTTTGTGAGATGATGAGGTCAAAGCTTTTAATGTGCCAAGTAGCAGTTACTTAACAGACAAAAAAACCCCACCAACCCAAAAACCCAAACCAAAACTCACACACCTTTTTATATTTGTCAGAACAACAAACCTTAATCCGTGCCTACGTACTGGAATCGTGGCTTTGCGGGGTTTGCAAATTATATTCTTCATCAGGATGTTTGGGCTTTCAGTAAACTTCATTCTTACATTATCTGCGTGTCGTTGCGTTCCCAGTGCTGCGTGTGAGTTTGAAGATGGCTGTTGCCCAGACTCGTGATTATTGTTGGTTTCCTTTGAAAAGGAAAATAAAATAAAATTAAAAAAAAAAGCAGGCTTGTGGCTCTGCCACGGAGCGACGCGGTGTCATCCAGCGTGAGATCTGTGGGAAGGCAAGCTCCGGCGGTTAGAGCTGCGCCTGGGGCACTCGGTGGCGGGTGGTGCTGGCGAGGCAGAAGGGCACTGCAGGGACGGTGCTGCTTCTGGCGAGAGTTGCTCAGAGTGAACCCCCTCTAGCCGGTAACTTTTCCTCACACCTGTGAGACTTTGACTTCCAAAAAACCACGGTTGTTTCACCTTGACTTTTGCAGCGTGTGGGAGGAGTGCTGAGGACCTGCACACCACCAGGGCCCTGAGCTCTCTGGTAGAGGTAGAAGTTGAGAGCGAGCGTGGCATCCTGGAGAGGAAAGAACTAGCCTGGCGAGCTTTGAGCAAAGATCTGCCAACATATAAGACATTGTTCTTGTTTTCTCTTCACAGTTGATAGGGTTGAGTGTCTCCAATGGAAAGGACCAGCTCGTGGTCTTCCACACGAAAGACAACAAGGATCTCATTGTCTGTCTCTTCAGTAAAGAGCCCTCTAACGACAGCAGGATTGGGGAGCTGGTGGGAGTCCTGGCAAGCCACTTCAAGAGGTCAGTGTTGGGGACGGATTTTGTGGAAACCTCAGTCTAGCGTGCCAAATCAGAAACTTCCCCTAGTGTCATTTTGATGCTAGTCTTGAGCTTTGTCTGTGTTACTTCACTGTATTACTAGGGCGCCATTTTTTCCTTGCGTTTTTGGGACGTGGTTTTTAGCTACAACACTTTGTTTGCCCCTTCTGCCTTCCCTGTACGTGTTTGTTAGAGCACAGGAGTTTGGAGACAAATATCACTGAAGATGCATTTTGAACCTGTCACAATGTCTCCTGAATGCTTCTTACAGTCAAACTCTCAACATGTAAAATTAAGATATAGCTATTTGTTTCTTAGATTGCTCCACCTGCCCCCGGTATCCGTAGATGATTTATTGCTTGAGCTGTAAAATGTCATCTCTGTTTCCTGAAAATTGTCTCTCTTGTAAATCAATGTGTAAAAGCGGTTTTCTTGGTGAACTGAACACTTCAGTGGTTATCTTGCATTGAACTTCTTGTAGCAATAATCACCTTTATACCATACAGCAAGTTCAGGACTGTCCAGACAAGCGTGGCGGCAGTGACTGCATTGCAGGCATCATGTACAAGTAACTCTCTAGATCTAAAGTGGTGTCTGGAGTGAACAGACCTTCAGAATTGTTCCCTTGCTCCACCGGCACAGATTCTCATGAGGACTGATGTTAATCGGCGTCTCTTGGCTTTTGCCGTTCACAATATCACGCTCCATTTGTGACCCATGAAAAGGAGTCTCGATAGGTAAATATTCATACAGAGCTACAAGTGGCAGGACAATGGGAGTGAATTTAGGTTACATTAGGTCATTTTTTTCATTAATTCCAGAAGAGTGTGCTGGTTTAGCCATTTCTCACCACTGCAGTGTAAAGTTCACTGCTGTCTGTACTGCTGGGGGTAGGTGCTAAGTTAATTTGAAATGAATTCTCAGCATCGGCATAGCTTGTTCTGAGAAATTCGGTGCTGAAAAGCAACTGAAAACATTCAGGTTTTGCATTTACCTAGATGGAGTTTAATTTCAAAGGTAGCTGCTCTTGAAGGCTCAGGTGATTCTGGGTATTGTAAAGCAACACACTTCGTTTCGGGAATCCTGTGAAGTAGCTGGAGCTGTTTCATGTCTGGTGTGTTTTGAACACAGGTGACATCTTCTTCAGAGAGCTGATGCTCCTCAGTGCCTTAGCAAGTCTCTAATGTTGGGAAGAGCTGTGAAACCGTTGGTTACACTTGAGATCCTGTGTGTTCTGTGTTCAGACTGCCCTGGTTGGCTGTTCCTTTTGCTCAGATGTGACTACAAAGTACCTGGTCCTTTTGGTCACGTAGCCAGTATAGCTCAGTGGGAGGCATGTGTTCTTCATTTTAACACAGGATGTTGTGTGGCCATCAGTCCAAAATATTGCGCTTTTCCTATAAGGATATAAACTATTGATTTTCAATTTCTTATACTGATCCACAATGACATTTATATCTTTTAAAAAGAATTAGTTTTTGCGTAGTTACTGTCCGTAGAAGAATGCCAGTGCAATACTCTTATATGCTATTTAATCTTCACTTACTACAATATTAGCATTTTTTTACTGCTTCAAATGACAAATCTCAGCACAGCTGGTTGAATGGGAGAGCTGGTCTAAAAGCCTCTTTATCTCCAACATCTAATGAAAGTTACTGGTTTAACGATAATGTACAGGAACAGCTCACATTTAATTTTCCAAATAACCAAATGTCATGGTTTCCCTCTTCAAAGCAATATTAGTAAATCAAAATAAAAGGAAATACTCTTGTTTTCAGCCACTTTCCATTTTCTAAGAGTAAAAAAATCCTGTCAGTGAATGGGATTAGCTGACCCCTTGCTTGAGAGGCACTTTGGGAATTCCTCGTTAAACGGGATTAGCTGAAAGTCACCATGGGCCTCACGGCAAGTGTCAGGTTTCTCTGTCCTGCCCGTCAGAAGGTGGTTGCTGTGAAAAGAAAGTGGATCCAGCAGTAAAATCTTGAGCCTGAAAGTTCAATCGCTGGCTGACCCCGTAACAGGACTTCAGAGCCGTGCTCCACCTGGGACGTGGGGAGCAGCTTCCTTGGGTTACAGGGGGATCCCGCCTAAGTGTCTTCTCTTATGTCCTCTTAAGTGTCTCACTTATGTCCTCTCTGAACGTACAAAGCGTGTCCAGCCACCTGGATAGCAGTCCTGAAACCCCGGTTACGGGCTTCAGCCGGGGTGAGGTTGCACGGCTGCCCTTGGTTGTGGGTAGCGTAGCAGGTAGTGATGCTGCAACACTTGTGTAATAAAATCATGTAAAATCCTGTGCCATTCTGCATCGGTGTGTAGGAAAGATCAGGAGGAGGCTGGTGGTGACATCTGTGCCTAAACCTTCTAATTCAGATGCTTTGTTTCAGGTTTTATTTTTTTTCCAAAATCTTTCGACTGGGGACTTCAAAGCTGACACATCTTGTGTTGGGAATTTTGGAGGTTTTCAGGAAGAGATAGTTTAGACATTTTAGAAAAGGTTTAAAGGTGATGTCCTCAGACACTGTATGCTGGCAGCTGCTTTTGGAGAAGTGACACCGTTCCTGTTCTTGGGCATAAAGGCTTCAAATTTGGGAATGTGTTGCCCAAGTTCACGTCTTTTCCCTTTGCCCATGAAAATCTACCTGAAACTGCATCTTTTAAGGATTATTCCTGGCAGGAGTTTTCTCACTTTCAGGTTGTGGTCACAAATCAGTATTTATATTGTGTAAAACTAACGTGATGCTTCTATGAGCTGTAAAATTTTGGAGTAGCAACTTTGCTGGTTAAGGTAGTGAATTGAATATAGTTGAGTTAACAGATATTTGAGTCATACTTCTAATACACCGGCTAGATTTTTTTTTTTAATAATGCAGTTATTTGGGTGACTGAATTCCCAACAGAAATGATGGGAAAGCCGGCTGAGATGCTGACGTGACGGCCTGGGTAAGTTCAGTCCCGCCTGCAGAACAGTGTGTAGGCGTGTCGGTGAACTCGACTTCTCCTGGGTGTTTTCCTTGCTGTTCTCTGGCTGTGGCTGTCTCGGAGCCCGTGTGCCTGCCAGGTGGGAAGAGCTGTGATTGAGTGAGTGCATGAAATAGCTGGGAAAATGCTGTAGCAGCTCTGTGGGTTGGCTGGTCCCTTGTAGGAACAAGTGTATGAAATTCGGATCATGGGACTCTTCGTATGCTGCTTGGCAGGAGGAAAAGGATGCTCTGAAGTGACGAGGGTAACACATTGCTGTCGTCGTTGGTTTGCCAAAGCACTTGCTTACAGTGGAGGGGAAACAGCTCTCGTGCATGTGGGCACAGTGTCCCTTCGAGCGCTGGAGCCCACGCTCAGGAGAAAGGAACCTGAGGAGCTGTGCTGGTTTGGGCTGGGATAGAGTTCGTTTTGTGCGTGGGGGCTGCGTTTTGGATTTGTGCTGGCAACAGCGCTGATAACAGGGATGTTTCGTTACTGCTGAGCAGTGCTCACACAGCCTCAAGCCCTTTTCTGCTCCTCACGCCGCCCCACCAGCGAGCAGGCTGGGGGTGCACAAGGAGCTGGGAGGGGACACAGCCGGGACAGCTGACCCCCGCTGCCCAAAGGGATATCCCACGCCGTGTGACGTCATGCTCAGCATATAAAGCTGGGAAAAAAAGAAGGAAGGAAGGGGTGTTCAGAGTGGTGCCGTTTGTCTTCCCAGGTGCCCGTTACTGTGATGGAGCCCTGCTCTCCTGGAGATGGCTGCACACCCGCCTGCGATGGGAAGTGGGGAATGGATTCCTTGGCTTGCTTTGCTGGCGTGTGCGGTTTTTGCTTTACCTCTTAAACTGTCTTTAGCTCAACCCACGAGTTTTCTGACTTTTGCTTTTCCAACTCTGATCCCCATCCCACCAGGGGGGAGTGAGCAAGTGACTGTGTGGGGCTGAGCTGCTGGCTGGGGTTAAACCACGCCAGGAGCTCTTGGAGGAGTGAGGGTGTTCATAGAAGGGGAGGATTGTCAGCCAGGAAAGGACTTATCCTTTCCATCTTTTACACCCACATTGCTTCATGGTCCTTAAGGCTCTAGAAGATGCCTCAACTGCTCAGTCCAGCGTACTGAAGACTCTTTCTGGGCGTATTTCAGAGCTATGTGTCACCAGAGAAGACCTGATTGTATTCCTTTCCCAAAGTACTAATTGCTTTTACTCTCATCCTCTTGTGACTTTGGTACTACGTGTGTCACCTCCCATGTCTGGTCCTCCCTGCAGCGTGGAAGTGTCGTGATCTAAACCCCCTGGATTGTAAAAGGCAGCTCAGATGTCACTGCCAAAGGTGACCGAGACCCAGCCTTTGTTCCCAAGCACTCTGCTCCATTCTGCAGCACACCCTAACACAAAGAATTTAATTTTTTTGTCTGTGTTAAGACACACACGGTGTTTGCTGTCTGACTTACCCACGCAGTTCAGATCAATGTGTATCAGTGGCCTGCTCTCTTCGAGGCTTTCTGTTCTCCTAATCCCTGTATTGTCTGCAACCGCAGCCGCTGGTTTTCTTCCAGGATTGCTGAAGGGAAGGGGGAGTTAAAAGAACAGTAAAAAGCAATCCCTGCAGAACTCCAGCAGAAAATCACTTGCCTAAGGATAATTTTGTCTTTTCCATTGCGCTTTGAGACCTGTCAGCCAATTTTAATCATTAGTGTGCACTGGATTAATTTTCTTTAGTTCTGGGTTCTTAAACTGGCATGCCTTGGAGCCAGTTGCATTGGCACCGCGCTGCTATTGACCAAGCAGTAATTCATAAAAACGGATCTCAAACGAACACGATGGGCTGGAGGCTCCGTTCAAATCCGTTACCCTGTTCTTCTTCCGCGCAGGGCTCTCTTTGGCTTGGCACGGAGGTGTCTTTAGGAAGATTATGTTCCTCAGCTTCCCTTTGTACATGCCTTAAGTATGTAATTTTGCTCCATCTGTGCATTTGACTACACTAGCTGAGATGGCAGTAATTTATTTGACTGTGCAAGTGGAGAGGTTTGGTTGTTAGACTTAGTGTCATGTGCATGTGGATCGTCTGTATCTGACAGAGGAATGTGAGTGGATGTGTAATTTATAGATACATATGTAAAAAATTGAGGGAAATATATGTATATACATGTATCTATAGATGCATACGTCTAAAAATTGGGAAGATATTTATGCATATATGTAAAAGTGTGAAAAGTATATGTGTATGTACATACATATAAAAAACCTGAGGGGAAATCAGTGCCATCAGCCTTTCTAAACACACTGAAATAGAGGCACGTTCGGTGTGAGGTGCACAGTTTGCCCAGGCTTCCACGTTACGCAGGATTTGCGCGAGGAAGCGCATCCTTACGCAACGCTCCTCTCTTTGCCCGCCATCAGCCCCGCGGTGACATGTAGGGGATGTATCTGGGATTAAAGCTTTATTATGCTAAATATGATAAACAAACAGATCCTGAGCCAAAGAGATCATGGGCTAAGCAGACGGGGGAGCCTGGAAGGGGGAGAAGTGGCGCTGCCTTGTGCTGGGGGAGCAGAGGCTGCTCACCCCTTGGAAAGGACAGAGGAGAGGCCAAAGCTGAGCTTGGGGCCAGGGCATGCCTAGCCTGGGGGGGACCACTTTAAGGCATCCAGAAAAGCCCTTCTTTGTGAAAAAAAGTGCACTTCTGACTGCTTTCCTGATATTCAGAACTTTAGCCATAAATGCTGGTTTCACTGGAATTGCTTAAAACTTTGGCTGAGTGCAGTTATGCCCCTAATCCCCCTGCACAGCATAAATCGAGTGTCAGAATAAAACCTAACCAGAATTGCAGGCAATTTGGGAAGGTTAAAGATATTTGGTACAAATAGAACTCCCAAATTTGTTTTCTGGTTTTTTGCTCTTTGCAGCCGTTCATGTTGTGGCAAACAAAGCTTCCTGCAAACACCTTTAAGTGAAAGATTTCAAAGTTCACCATTATCTCAGTAGTGGTGTTTAAGGTTAAACTCCCAGAGTGCTGCTGAGCGGGTGATTTTTGTTAAAAGTATGAATGCTGAGGTGTTTGTCGGATAGATGGAGGGAAACACTCTGTATATACACCTTTTCAGTCCATTGTGCAAGGACAAGAACAAGCATTTTGCAGGTTTTTGGTGCTGTCTGTAAAAAAAAGACAGAGAAGATTCAAAATGATTGTGTTTTTCTTGTTTAGGAGAAAGTCCCCAGCTCAATTATGAGCACGGTCTGGAACGCAAATCACGAAGTAGGAGAGCCCAGTTTGATTGAAATCGATTCAATATTTTTTTATTTGAATTTTTTCCGTTGATAGGAAGAAACAGACCTTCCAGCTCAGGCCTGGTATCATGCAAGAGGTTAAAAGCACTTCGATTTGGCATAAAAATGCTCTTTCATAACAAAACTGTGCTGATTTTAATCAGTTTAAAATTATTCCTTTCTTTTAAAGCTGTTTACCTTTCCCTTGTAGAAAACTCGATTAACTGCTGAGACCGCTAGATTTACATGCGAGTTAAAACAGGAACTTCTTCTCTGTGGTCAGCGACAATCTGGAGGAGACGATGGGGATTCATAGTCTTGGGTTTTTGGGACAAAGAAAGAAAGAGGAGCCCAAACTGGTATTTGAAAAGGCAAGGTGTGCCGCTCACAAAGCAACCTTACTCCAAGGGAATAACCGTCTCTCGTGAGGCAGAAAGCCTCCCCACAAAGGAAGGGTGTTACAACCGCTGGTATCAAATTAATCTGTCACTTGAGCTTTGTGAAAATTATCCATTAGCTGACAATGGGTGTCAGCGGCGCCGGCAGCCGGGCCGGTGATGGGCGCTCTTTAACTGGAAGCTTCCATCAATGCCGGGGATTTCTTGTGGGCTAGACGAGATCAAAAGGAGTTGAGCGCCGCTTCGGAGAAGCGGGCTGGAAACAAGCTGCTTCTAAATTGCTGTTTAATATGATTTGTCCTTTGTCACCACTGCCAACTAACCCGTGTTTAGTTCTGATGCAGCCGTGCCAGCGGCTGACACCATTGTTAGTGGCGGCTGGAGCCTGACAAAGGACCAGACTTTATTCATATCAGACTTTTCCATAACGTTTCTTTCAGTGCTTGAGCTTTGTTTCTATGCAGGATTTCTCTTCATAATGAATTTTTAGTCAAATTCTGCAGTGTTTTGGGGGGAATTAGCTGTCAGCCTTTGAGCACCAGGTGACTAACCCTGCAGAAGGGCAGTGGCAAAAGGAGAAAGTGTTTCCTTATAAAAAAATATTTAAAAAGAGATATAAATAGGAAAAATTGGCTTAATTCTCCTACCATGTCTTAATGACTTAAAAAAAAATTCTAAGGCTTAGCTAAGATTTACCTTTGGCTAACTTATGACCTTTATAATCATCTCTGGTAATTCCCGTGTGGGTTTGTCAGCCCCACAGTTGTAACTTGGGTTAAGAAATGACAGTTGCCGTTTGTGATGATACGTTGCGTAGATGAAAGATCTATTGCTTGCAGTGGCTCCAGGGCATGAAGAGGCGGGATTACAGCACCCTGATAAAGCACGCTCTCTGTTTTAATTCTTTTATATTTTGGTTTCTTCAGCTGTCGATGCTACTGAGCTTTTCTAAACACTTGTCCCTCGAGAAGGGCACTCATTAAGGAACTCAGAAGAGGAGCGTTTCCTTTCCTAAAGCTCCTCTTCCTGATGCTGCTGCTGCAGCAGAGTTCGGTCACTGTCTGTGAAACGGGTCCTGAAGTCCCTGCCCGGGGAAGCCTTCCCATCTCACCTTCCAGCAGAAAAGCAGCTTTTCGTTACACTTCCCTGTGTGTTCGTGGCATGGGGAAAAAAAAAAAAAAGTCTGTCTCCCACAGTCCTGGATTTGTTACACTGGGAATAAAATGAGCTCAGGAGAGGGGCTCGGGCTTTCAAGAGGCTGAGTTTAATTTTTGCAGCAAAAATTGTGAATCCTTTGTTTCCGTCCTTGCCCTCTACATCTAAAAGTCAATTCTTTTGTCTGATAATGCAAATAGTAGCAATTTATTATATTTTATGGCCCTCCTTTGAGCACAAAGAGGTTTATTGGTCAGTTTTTCCTTTCCTAGCCTGCCCATGTCATTCTCGCATGGTCAACAGGAATTCTGTCTAAAATCCACTGGAATGAGGACTCTGCTGTGGCTGAGACATGTTCAAGTCCCTTTATACCAGCGTCTTCACGTAACTGTGATGCTTTCCATTCTGTAAGCAGCACCTGGATGCTAAAGCTCCATGAAAATGTTCAGGGTCCTCCTGGGATGGAGATCTTGGTAGAACTGAGAAGTTACTGGAGCTTGATGTGCTATGAAGGAGATTGATTTTTCCAATGGTTTAGTTGCTTGGTGTTTTCCAAAACTGTTTTATATTCGGGAATTCTTATTCAGGGCACTTAAAAAAATCGTTGATTACTTTGAACATTTAGAACCAGGTTTCTGCAGTAACTGTAATTCCCATGCAGCTCGTTCCCCAGTGACCCGAAGGTCCTTTTCAGCCCACCGCGCCAGTGGGATGTATCACTAACAAATGATGTTTTGTCTTACTAGCCTTTTGCAGAGTGTTATCTGAATTGCCCAGTTCATTCCCTGTCTCCAGCTAGTGGACCTACTGGGCTGAAACAGGTGAATCATTTCTGTTCCTGGACAGTCTATAGCAGCAGTGTGAAACTGGAAGGATTATTTGTGGTCTGGGGCAGGGAGGAAACCAGCATTTAGACTGTCAGAAGCTGTGAAATGTATTTTGCAGTGTCCTAGAACAGAAAATTCAAACCCATCCTCCTCTCTAGGTGTTATAGAAGCCTTCATACTTCTAAGTATGAACATGTTAATATTTTAGAGCACTTAACATTTTCTGAGCTCTTTTATGAGGCTCTGTCCAGCTCCCTCCTGTCCTTGAGAAATTTATGACGAGACTATAAAAACAATTTATGAAATCGCACCTGAGCAGTCACTGTGGCACAGCGATAAGAAATTTCTGCAGCTACCGCACCAGCCTTCCCAGTCGAGCTTCCCTTCTGATGCTGCGTAGTGTGGATTTTCTCCAGAGAGGATTTTATCGTGGGAATAGGAAAATGGAAGTGTTTCGTCTTGCAAAGATGCTTCTTATGGGCTCTCTGCTTTCTCCAGGGTGTTCATTATCACACCTTTCTAACCACATTAGTATTTTCAGTCTTGAAAGTTTGACACGAGCCATCCCCTTGCCCACTGTTAACAGACATGAGCAGAAAGCGTCTTCTGCAGAGCTGTCGGTGGTACAAACCGCAGCACAAAACTCCCAAACCGCATCTTGAAGCCGAGCGCGGCGCTGCAGGAGCGGGCTGACGTGGCCGAGTCACGCTGCCAGCTGTACGTATGTGGTTGCACGAGTAAAGGTTGTAAATACTGATGATCTTGCTGTTGGTTTTATTCTCAACCAAAGCATTGGCTGCCTGCTGTTCCAAGAGCCGTTCCTCTCCAGTTAGCAGATGGCCCCACGTTGGCTGGCCTTACCAGGGCTTAGTTTCACCAGCAAGTCAGTATTATCAAGCTGTCAAAGGACCCATCTGCCCCGAGCAGCTGTCCTGGCATCCGCCGGCCCGTGTGCTGGGAACCTCCCTGCTTCGCAAATCTCAGGCATATAAAACTTCTTATATTTTTGTTTTATTTGGGGAGGGGGTCGTAATTCATGCCATCTGCCTCGTGCTTAAGCAAAGGGGTATTACACTGGAAATCAAGCTACTAGAGAGAAGTAATCTTTTAAGCTCCCCTTGTAGCCTGTGGTCTGCCATAACTATACCAGCGTGTTTTACTTGCCTTTTTTTAAAAAAAATATGCCGGCCTGGGCTCAAAATGGGTGCAGATACAGTTTTGGTGTCAACACACGACTTCAAACTTGTGCAAATGCTGGTGTGCTCAGTGCCTGCTCTCCCACTGCCTGTCAGATCTCAGCCAAACCGTGTAACCTGTTTCCTTCCCCGTTGGGCTTGTCAGCACGCAGGAGCTGCTGGTTACAAACCTTTGGAGATTAAAAATGTCTCGTAGGTGATACTTAAATATTAGCATAAGTTGATGCAGCCCCATTTGTTTAGTGTGAGTCTCTCACAGGGCTGTTGTCCTACCTTGAGCCTCATTATTTCTGATCAAAGGTGCTCAGTGGCTGCCTGTTCGGCAGCTCTGTGGACCAGATCCAGATCCAAGCTTCTGAACAGCTTTGCCTTTTAGCTACACACCTTCCGTTTGGGAGAGAGCTGCTAAACGTCGAAAAGATGCTTTGGTAAAGATGAGGACAACAGTTATTGTCAAGGCTTTAATATTTTGAGAGAGATGAAAATTTAATAAAATGAATAGGCTCACTAGATTTATGTTTGAAACAATGGGGGGAAAGGTGCATTGTTCTCTTGAAGTCTTTGGATATTCGATAAGCCCCATCAGAAATATTTCTGCTACTTTTTACATTCTTACGTAAAACAAAGTACCATAAAAACACACATGAACAAAACTTTCCTTCTGGTTTGCTGCTTAATAGCATCTTCAGCAGAGCCAAAAATTTCTCTTTTAACCTTGCTTTGCTTCCATTTATCTCTTGCCCAGTTTGTTTCAGCTTCTGAACTCAATATTTGAATGGTTCTCAAAAAGGCCCTTGATGTTTCTGCGACCGCTCTTTCAAAGGTAATTAGTGACTTTGGCGCGTAACTAAAATTTTATGCTTAGAGGGTAGGTTTGGTTTCATTTTTTTTCTGGAAAGTG
This sequence comes from Leptosomus discolor, assembly GCF_034619465.1. Classification (NCBI taxonomy): domain Eukaryota; kingdom Metazoa; phylum Chordata; class Aves; order Leptosomiformes; family Leptosomidae; genus Leptosomus; species Leptosomus discolor. The sequence goes on from NC_141415.1 coordinate 3,243,525, forward strand.
TGGAGCAGCTATCTGGTAAAATCTGGATGTGATAAAGACCCTCAGCTTGGTGCTTGACATTTTTGGCAATGTCTAAGGAACTTACTTTTTAAGTCGAGACTGTTTGGTAAAAATATTGGGTCCCAACAATTCCTCCTGAAGCCAAGGTCAAATAAATTAGTATTTAAATGTGGCTCTACCGACCTGACTTTGCAAAAAAAAAAAAAAATCAAAACCCCCTTTTATTCCTTGGCAGACTTTATAGCTTTTATTTTAGCTTTTTACAACAGATCCAGAACTTAATGTCTGAGCTCAAGTTTTAAAGCTCCTGCTAAAAAGCAGGCTGGAAAAAGAAAAGCTGGTCTATGGAATCAAGTTCCCAGTATAAAACTGAAGTGTATCTACTTAATAGATTGAGCCTGGTGTATTGCTTTCCTTATAAATTCTCCTTTGTAGCTTGTAATTCTGCTGCTCTATTTCTTACCTGAATATCTGAGTGAAACAAGTCTATAGCTCCCCTCCTTCCTCTTAGTGTGCCAAATTCCTACATAAAGCTGTGTTGGTTTTTTTATGTAATATGTAAAAGATTTGCATAAGTGTAGTTGTGATAATTTTTGTGGTTAGTTTTAATGCGTTGGCTTCATTTCAGTCCTTCAGATCCCTAAATCAGTTTTGATTTGCTATTGCTTAAACATTGCTTTTTTTCCCTCCCTTTTCAAAACCAGATGCATTGAGAATGATCCGAGGCGAATTTCCCTGTAAATCTGCTTTGTTCATAAAGTCGGGCTGAAACCCTTTGCTCCTGCCCGTAGCTTGGTGGTTATGTATAAAAATTTATTATCCAAATAGGATGTTTTAACGCTAAATTAAGTGAGGAAAACGAGGAGAGTGCTGGTGTGGATTCCTCCATTTACATCTCTTACCAGCACTTGTGCTGGAGCCTCCGACGTTCGTAACCCTGCTGATGTGTCCAGCCTCGTGCGTGGGCAGACCGATGGCCGGTCCTGTCCCGCGGCCCTGTGATCTGTCCCCCTCCCCTCTCGCCTTGACCACAGCGCGGCTCCAAGGGCTCCCGTGTCCTGCGACCCGCTCTGCCGAGGTAACTCATGTCGGGGGTGGCTTGTAACCCACTGTCAGGGCTGAATCTGCCACACTAGGTGGTGTGATTTCCAGGTGTCCCCAGTATTAACTGTGTCTGGGGACAAGTGGCACCCACCAGGAGATCTGATCATGCCCCAGATGGCTTCTTGCTCAGTAATACAGGTCTCTGTAACACAGCACTGCTAAGGACAGGCTCTGTACAAAGTCTCTTCCAGTTTAATCTCTCAGAAAGTAGAATTGCTTCCTTTTTGAGATGCTGTTTTTGACACCCTGCAGAGCGCGGTGTGAGATTTAGGGCTGCTTCAAGGGTTTCTCCTTCAGCAACGGGCATTACCGCGGCTTTCTACTGCTCCCCGTCAGCGCTTGTGCTGTCTGCAAACGCACCCACTTCAATTTGCATCTCCAGAGTGTGCAGCATCCCAAGGAGCTGGTGTGTCTGGGATAAATCCCTGTTCGGTGGAGCCGGCTGCAGTTCAGAGTTCTCTCCCCGCCAGATGTGATGGCTGGATCACCCCTTTGTGTATCACGGACTCCAAAGGATAACACTGTGTTGTTCCCGATTTCTGTGCCACGCTGTGCTATCAGCTGTGTTATCGCTTTGAGACACTTGAAAAAAAAAAATTCACTTTAGAAAATTAAAGAATCAGGCCTTAAAAAGCGCTGCTGGTACCAGGCTAATGGGGCAGGTCATATTTAGAGCTCTAAAGCCTGCAAATTATCAGTGTGACATGCTGGTTTGCTTCAAAACCCATGTTTTTTGAGGCAGAACATCAAGTACTCAGAGATGTGTGTGTGGGGAGGGACAGCAGACGACTCACAGCACAACTGCTGCTTTTCTTTGGAGGGACTAAACGAGCTCAGACCTGAACGGTGGTATCTGAGCTGTCGCAAGGAGGATCTGCCATAACAATCCTTTATTTAATGCTTCAGTCAGTGGCTCCAGCACTAATCTTGCCACCCAGCTCGAGCCTAATCACGCTGTAGCCAGCTCTCCAGCAGCTCTGAGGCAGCTCCACGGTGTCCTTCGGGCATGCTAGAACAACCTGTCTTTTCTTGGGAGTTCACGTGGGAGTGCCTGCAGTTAGGGATGCCTTCAGCATCTCTGCGGTGTGCGGCCGACAGCTATTACCGAGAGAAAAACAATGAACCATTTTCTTCATGCAGCACACACTGCTTTGATAAATAGTTGGCAAAAGGTGCTTCACATGATGGGTTTGTTACCCGTGTAGGCAAGGGGAGAAGCTGAACGGATGACGAGGGGGTAGCTTATGCTCTTTCATTACAGCTCGTTTCCTTCAAGGTTTTCATTCCGGAGCTGCAGCGCTGAGAGGTAAATGCAATCCAGATGATATACGACTGAAATAGGAAAAGTCCAAACAGCACCTGCTGCTCCTGCCATCAGATCACATCTGACATTGCCCTCTGCCTCGAAGGTGTATGAGCTTGTCTGTTTTCGTTGGCCTTTTTTGTTTGCCTGCTAATGGGGAAAGTTGCTGTAGAAGGAGCTCCCAGTATGCGCTGGGCACGGTGAGCAGCCAGACATTCCTCCAGGAACAGAAAACTCCTGAAATGCTGAAACTTTCCAGGAGCATCATTTTCTGAAATGTCCATCTCTGCTTACATCCCCGAGGACCTCCAGAAAACCGCCGCTCTGCCAGCTCTCAGCCTAGTCAGCAACCAAGGTTTAGAAACAATGTGCTGGTTTGGTTTTTAAAAGGCAGAATTGAGTAGGGTGTAAATTGGGTCTGAAATAGCATCACGATAGCGTTGCTCCTGTGCGTCTGACAATGAACCCGAGCTAGTCCCTTCTTGCAACCCACAATCCAGTTTTTGTTGAATATTTGGGAATATCTTTTCTCCCCTTTATTTTCCCCTTTCTCCCCTCTTGAAGCTTCCTCTCCAGCTGACCCGTGTCGGTGCCAGTGAGCCTGCGCAGGCTGGCAGAGTGCGGCATTCGTGTGCCAGAGGGGAAGGAGCCACGCAAACGTGGGACCTGAGCAGCTCGTGGTGGGGGTCTTGCTTTGAAGCCCGTGGGATCCTGTGCCAAAGGTGGCAGCATCCTGGATGCAGGGCGTGCTGCGCGGGGAGCAGCGGGAGCACCGCAGGCCGCTCTGCAGCGAAGGCTCAGAAAATGGCAGATGATGCAGCTTTGCTTGACAGGTTGTCGTCCTTCTGCTGGGGTTTGAGTGGCCGCTGCAGTTTGGGCCTCTATCCACATGGTGAAGCTCTTCTTCTGGCCTCAGCGTGTCCCTCCGTTCGGCCTGCTCGCCTTGGCTTCCCAGCACGGCGACATCCGAGAGGAGGCAGCTACTGCCATGGGCATCCTCCCTTGCCTTTTCCCGTCTCTCCTCTGTCCCATCTTTCTGCAAACACACAGTGCTCCTCAGAGTTCGTGGAACAACGGGGCAGTTCTCTCTTTTATTTTTTTTCCCCCCCAAATCACACTGTAGAACTGGGCAGGGAGGGGACTGGGGCAGGGAGGAGTGCTTTGAGGTTGATTTCCTCAGCACAAGAAACCTGAAAGGTGGGAAAAGAAATCAGAAAGGAAAGAGGCCGATGCTCTGATTCCGTTAAACTCCCTTGGCATAAAATCACAATCTGCATTTCCCCATATTCCGTAGCAGCAGCTGCCTCTAAATACCCAGTTCCATGCTCAGCGACCAGGTGGCAGCTCTGCCGGGCGAGCGGGGGGTGATGTGCAGCCCCACAAGCTCATCTCCGAAGACTTGCCCGTGTCAGAGGTACGAGGCTGGTTTCGGAAAGGTAATGCCCGTTTTCCTCTAGATATGCTGCCCACCTTGCTGCTCGTGCATGAATTCTGTTCTTCTCCAGCATTTCTCTCAAATAAGGATTCCGGTGGCTGACAGCAAGCAAAATCAACAACAAAAAAAGATCCATCATGATCATATTTACTGGTGACCTACTTAAAATCCTCTTTCCTCATCCTCATTTAGTGTGTGTGCTAGAATGCTGGCTGGCTTGCAGTCTCCAAGGAATTGCTAGCAGAATGATAATGAATGCAAAACGTGGCCACTCGTTTGTTTAACGGGAGTTTCTGAAAAGACATGTTTTATTTTTTTATTGTATCATTTAGACTCCCCCCCCCCCCTACTTGTGATCTATTATTCCCATTTTTGGTCTCTCTGCTCAGAAGCCTTTGTGTTCCGATTGCAGGCAGTGCTGTTTGAAGAGATGCCATTTAATCAGGATGCCTTAATATTTTGATTTTTTTTTTTGATTTTTTTTTTTTAAACAAAAATTAGGCTTCTAGCTCTGTCCTGGCAAGTCCGAGCTGTGCTGTCAAAGGCCTCATTTTTTCTGGTGAAAACGATCCTACAGAGGTTGTTATTTAAAAAATCTTTTCTACTTACTCTGGTATATTTTTCTAGGGTTACTGTGAATGGGTTTGCAGTCCAGGGTAGAAAGTCACCGGCGTTGTGCATACTGCACCTCAAGTTTTCTTCCTCTTAGTTTTTCTCTTTCTAAATTCATTTAGAGGAAGGCTCGGATGGTCCTGCTTGCTCACCAATGCACCAGACCAGTGCTGTTAGAAAGAACGTGGTTATACTGGCACACACGTGTGTCTATGGGGACAACGTGATTAAACTGTCTTGTTCTGGATGCTCATGATCGAACGTGTACATGGTATGGAGAAATTGATCCTGCCTTTACAAAGGTTATCAACAGGATGGTGTAGACATCCCTGGAATCCTGTGTATAAGGGCTCTCACCTGAAGTGTTCACTTCTAGTGACTCAAGAACCCTGGCTTTGTAACTTTGGTTGCATAAAGCATGCCACGTTTCCATACCAGTCGAAATTCCCCTCTCTCTAACCAAAACAGAATTTCTAAGCAGATGTATAACAACACAACATGAAAAAAATTACCACTGGGTGGCCTCTGCGTTTCTTGGCGCCTCATAACGTTGCGTTATTGGAGCTAAACCCTACTGCCTTTAGGCATATGTAACAAATTCAGCTTCTTGCAGTCCAGATAATTCTTGTGTTCTCACCAAACACTTTTGCATTCAGGGTTGTTTTCGCGTGCTGCCAGGCGTATTTGCGACACTAAAGGAGCATCTACCATCTTCTCCCAGACAGTTCTGGGTTACTGCTGTGTGCTGCATCCATAGGGTAGGACATTGCTTCTGTGTTGTCCCTACAGGAGGTGACAGTAATAATGGAGATGGGGGGGGAAGAGAGGTAATTAGCTCCACTATACTGGTAAAACCACTCAGTGTCTATGGAAATTAATTCAGTTTCTGGCTACAGGGCACTACCTTAAAATTAGACTGTAAGTAATGTTTTGTTCTCTTTTAAGTAGTGAGGAGGAGCTGGTCAGGACGGAGCATAAACATGAAAACAGTTCTGTGCTGTTGGAGTTGCAGACTGCTGATTCAGGAGGAGGAACCTCATCTCCTGGTGAGACTCCTTAGTCAGCCGCTGCCCGTGGCTGTTGTGCCTTGTCCTTTGGGTGCAGTGACTGATGCGTAGTGGCCGCTCTTTACAAAGCGAGTCAGGAGCCTTTGGAGTGGGTGTCGCTGCCTCGTTAGGGAAATTGGGGTGCATGTGCCTGTTTTCAGGCACGAAGAGCATGGCATGATAGTCCTTATCCCTCTTCCCTGTGACGCTCGCAAACCAGCAAGGAAATAAATAGGGATTGACTGGAGGAGCTGCCAGAAAAGTTCTTGCCACAAAACTTGACTCGCTGAAAGGAGGAAAAGTCAAGATTACAGTGAGGACTATTGTCTGCCAGGGTCTGTGTCCACAGGAGTTAATCTGGGCAGATTAAACGGAGTATTTAAAAGCACACAGAGCAAGCAGCCGGCAAAGCAGGCGGAAGGAAATTCAATGTTGTTGACCAGAGAGTCTTTGTTACAGCCGGTGGGGTTTTAACATACACCATCTTCACATATACCAACTAACCTTCTGGCTGTGGAGACTGTGATGGCTGATTTCACCTTAAAATGCACATAAAGCGTGTTCCTCATTAAGAATCATTGATCAGCAGTAGTGTCTTATCTCCTTATCTTCTTTAATTTCACTTAATCTTCCAGAGCCCGTGGTATAAATTAATATCCCTAGTCCGCAGGGTGCCTTGCATAAAGCATTTTTACATATAAATGGCACGATATATCCTGTAACAGAGATGTGATTCATAGGCTATTACATGTTAAATCTTAGGTGGAAGCCAGCTAACTAATTTATACAAAGTAATTAGATTCTGAATTAAATGCACAAAAGATTTTTTTTTTTTTCCCCTTTGCTTTTCCTTGCATGAACTCAGAAGATGAGCTGATTGTTGGAGAAGGGGAAAGTGCTCTTCCTCCTCTGTCACCCCATCCTGTTATCTGCCAGGCCGTCTCGTGGGGCAGGCTAAGGGAAGATTGATAGAGATGGCTCCAGCCTTATTCCGTGCCCTGCTGGGACTGCTCACTGCGTGACTCCCTGGTTTGCAGTCAGCCCTCGGGGGACTGTTCCTTCTCACAGAAATAAGTTATATTTGTGTTTGTGTAGGTCGCTTGGACGGCGTAAGGTGTTTTATTGATGTACAGGCAGAGAACAGCCGAAAGCCATAAAATAAAGCCCCGTCCGTACTCTTCCACCCCCTCAGTCCACCCAGCCCCGACCCCTAGAGCACGAGTTCGCTCCTTTGCTCCTCTTGGTGTGGAGGGGCCGATGGGAGGAGAGGTCCGACAGCTGAGCTGTGCATCCTGCGGGACCTCAGCTGACACCCCCTGGGCACCTTGGGGACAGATACCCCCGCTGAGCCGTGGGTGACCGCGCTTCCTCACTGCTGAGCCGCACCAGCTCGTGACCAGGGTGGTTTCAGCCGTCACCTCCGCCCCACACACGTGCTGGAAGCTGAGGCCAAGCTGAAGGTGGCTTCAAACCAGGCTCCATCCCCCAGCTCGGGTCTGCAGAGCAGAGCCCGCCTGACGCTGCGGGGCTGCTGGAAAGGTGGCGCTCCTCGCCACGCTGGGGAGGAAGGTCAGCTGTCACCACCAGTGACCACAGTAGGGGACAGCGATGGTTTACACTGGGATCTTTAGCATTCATGATGCAGGTACTTAACCCCCAGTGCTATCTCGTCATAACTGCAATTTCAAAATTTGAATTGAACCTGACTCCAGACCAGTCTCCTCAGCCAGCCTGGCTATTTTTAGCTTGGTTTCCCAGGGAAACGTGATTTTATGTGGCTGCTGTATCCTCAGATTTGACAGTGAGGAAGAGAGGTAGCAAAGATCATTCTCTCTTCAGTTTTGTGAAAATCACTCATTTTGATTAAAGAGACAAGCTCTAAGGTCTCCGCGCAGGCTAAGGCAGGGGATTCGGCCAGGCCCTGTGACTGAGCTCTGGTGGGGAGTCGCTGCCTTGCTGCTTCCTGAGCCCACCAGGAAAAAGAAGTATCATAGCATGGAAATGCAAAGCTGGGTGTGAGGGAAGGGTGCTGAGGGGCGAGGCAGTGGTGTAAGGAGCGTGGAGCATGTTTTGTGGGGTTTATTTATTTATTTTTTTAGGAAAGCAGGCTGCAGTCATTTCTCCATGCACAGAGCATCTTGCTCGATGGTTTTAACGGAAGCATAAAAGATGCTTTTGGGGTGCCCTCCAGCCACGTGCAGGACGTGGCAGAATCTGCTGAATGGATCCTCTTTTTTAATGCAGAAAAGGGGAAAGGAATGATACTTTGGTACCTGAAGCAGTGATGCTGGGCTGCTGCAAACTTTTCAGCTACATGTGAGAGAAACACACAGGCACTGGGAGGGCTGGATGTTCACATCCAAATCCAAGCAGTGACATTTCCTCCCAGGAACTTCTGAGGAGGGTAAAATGGGTGAGTAAAACTTAATCATAAATTTGTCGCCTCAACAGCCAGCACACATTCAGTTTTGTCTTGCTGGGCGTATCAGTTGGAGGGTGACGCGGGAGAGGGCCTTCTGTTTCCCAGAGTCAGCCAGCATGAGGTGCATCCCCACCGCAGGCACGTGCTGTCATGTCTCGACTCAAGTGTGAAGTGGGGTTTTGAAGCAGACAGGAATTAATTTGCCTAAGCAGAGGTGTTCAGTGCCATTTTTAAATGCTTTATGGTATGTCAGGAGCCTGTGTAGGGCTGGTAGGGGGGGACACAGGACCTACAGGAGATTCGTGCCTTTCTGCAGTGGCAGCTGGAAGCGAGGGGAGTACCCCAGGGTCTCTAAAATGGCACTAGAAACCTGTGCTTAGGACCTTCATTCCACCATCCATCTTCAAATCTGAGCAGAAGATGTCTCCACCGCTTTTAATAATACTACTTTGGGGCAAGTGGGATGGGGATGCCATTTCCCAAAGCTCTCATCAGCTACTTATATTTGCTTAAGTTGTCCACTCACAGTTTGGAGGCATATGTGTTTGCCCAGCTGCTGGTCTGGGTTGAGTTTGGCTCAGACTGGAATTAATTTGCTTTATAATAAGGAATTACATGAAGACTTTTGAATGTTAATAGTCCTCTTGTGCCTCTCCTACAGTTCCACTGGTACTGTATCTTGCAAATTAGCCAGCAGACACCACGAATGACAAGGCAAAGGAACAGGACACATGCGGATGAGCTGAGAACAGGGCAGAAAAATGCTTGGAGGGAGTATGCTTTAAAGAAAGGTTGGGCTGGTCCAGTCCTGATACCTCAGTGTGACTAAAGTGGGACTTAAGTGCCAAACTTAACTCCACACTGTACTCACGTACACCCCTGCAAACAGTAGATGTTGGGGCCGTGTCATGCCATGCATGACAGCGAATAACAAGGATCTCCCACTGGTGTGAAGATACCTGCTGCAGCTGGAGGTTGAGTAGCTGAGTAATTGCACGGTGAATGATTAGTGCTGATGACTCCTCTCTGTGCTGGGGGCTTCAACTTTATTTTTCTTGTGCGCTTATTAAGCTGTAAAGGAGCGCTGCTGGTGGTGGCAGCTCGGCAGGAAAATCTGCCTCTCTGGACTGCCAGCAGCGTCGGTGTGCTGGGGCCTGCGGGGCTCGCCGGGGAAGCGAGGCAGGGCGAGGTGGGGATTGAAGGGCATGAGGCATCGGGAGCCCTGGCTTGTGCGTACGGGGAGCGGCAGGACTCGTTTAGATGCTGGTTTAGGGAGCCATGGAACGCAAGAGGGAAAGGGAGAGGTGTGTGTTTTCCGTGGCCGTGCCCAGTCTGAGATGGAGCTGGGAGCTGCTGCCATCACTGCCTACGAGCGGTGTTGGTGGGGCGCAAGAGGTGAGAAGCCTTAATGCAGATAACGAGGTGAGCAGGGCAGGGTTGTCACTGTTATTCCTGTCTAGGCTGCTGCCACATATTTACCTTAAATAGAATGGAAGTGCTTTTGTATTTACAAAATTTGAGATACCTGGTGTGATTCATGGCTTTGAGGCTACACCCAAAACTCTGTTACCACCTCCTTTAGCTGCCACTGCTGGGCCTGAGCTGCTGCACATCCTTTCACCTGGCCACGAGCATGTAACAACCACCGAGCAAATCTCCTTCTCTTAATGACTTTGCTGCTCTTAACTCAACCCTCTGCAGATGTGCAGTACTGTACCATGCTAATGTGTGCTAGAGGGAGGACAGGAGATGGAGCTGATAAGTGATTGGAGAAGCTAAAACGCATTTAAGCATCAAATATTTCATCTTTAGAGCCAGGTAGCTGTAAATGTGGGTGCCTGTGCTCCCAACAGTTAATGGGTGCACCTGTAAGTTAGGGACCTCTGCTGCTGAACCCACGTTTGAACCATATATAGCAAACCAGCAAAATTAACGACTATTATCTGAACACAGAGGAGTTGGTGCTGATGGCTCGGTGTTTATAAACTCCCTGGGATGCTGGATTCATCATGTAGAGTCGCCTGTTCATGCAAGTCACATGTCAGTTATGATCACACATCTTCTATAGCTAATAGCAATGTGTTCGCTTTCTTGTGTGCTAGTAGTTATAGCTAAATATAGAGTGCGAAATGGCAGGACCTAGTGTGACCTAGTTTTTGGGTTTGGTGTGGTTGGGTTGGGTTTTTTTTAAAGTCTTAGTAACAGAGATAAATACTGTCTGCCTGTCAACTTAGCTTCTAAGGGATGCTCTATTTGGAGAAGATTGTTCCCTGATAAGCCAGCTTCCTTCAGGTTTGGTTAAAGAATTCAACCAAATTTAGCTCAATGCAAACTTAACTGCAGATTGGAAGGAAATCTGTCAGAAGTTCAGGGATCCTCTGTCCGTTCAGAGTTCACTCAGCGTTTTTCTTCCTATATGTGTAAATCAAATTAAAGCCTTTGTCCCAAGGAGGAACATGAAGTATTTGTGTTGCACGGTTGGTGCCAGGGTCTGACCACTTGTGTTTCCCCTAGCTCAGGTGCAAGTGTTTCTGTGGCAAAACCCGAGATCATTTACTGCGCTTGCACAGTTTGTGCACTTCAGTCTGTCACAGCCCGGGTTTTGCTTTGTGGCTGCTGCTGGGGAGGTTGGTGAGCTGCTCTGGGACAGCCCCCAAACAGGGATGCACGAAACCCCGGTAGACACCCGAGTGAGGCAAGTTGTGGAGCACCTGAGTTGGGTACTCGGCCGTCAGGGACTGCTCATGCCGGGAGCATTGGATGCTTGGAAATGAATTAACTTTAAAGCTTATTCACCCAGAAGAAAACCATCTTCAGTCCTGGGCCAGAGATGCTTTAGGAATAGTAAGGAGAGAGCTGTGTAGTGCAGTCACCATGCTGGAGGGAAGGGAGGCCATGCAGAGGGACCCGGGCAGGCTGGAGAGGTGGGCCTGTGCAAACCTCGTCAAGTTCGACAAGGCCAAGGGCAAGGTCCTGCACGTGGGTGGGGGCAGTCCCAGGCACAGAGGCTGGGATGAGTGGGTCGAGAGCAGCCCTGCAGAGAATGACTTGGGGGTGTTGGTAGCTGAAAATCTGAATATGAGCGAGCAGTGTGCTCTCACAGCCCAGAAAGCCCGTCGCATCCTGGGCTGCATCAAAAGCAGCGTGGCCAGCAGGTTGAGGGAGGGGATTCTGCCCCTCTGCTCTGCTCTGCTCTGCTCTGGTGAGACCCCCCCTGCAGTGCTGGGTCCAGCTCCGGCCCCCCCAGCACAAGACAGACACAGACCTGCTCGAGTGGGTCCAGAGGAGGCCATGAAGATGCTCAGGGGGCTGGAGCAGCTTCCTGTGAGGACAGGCTGAGAGAGCTGGGGTGGTTCAGCCTGGACAGGAGAAGGCTTCAGGAGGACCTTAGAGCGGCCTTCCAGCGCTGAAAGGGAGGTACAGGAAAGGTGGGGAGAGACCCTTGATCAGGGAGGGTAGTGATGGGACAAGGGGTAACGGTTTCAAACCGGAAGAGGGAGATTTGGATCAGATACGAGGAAGAAATTCTTCCCTGTGAGGGCGGTGAGACACTGGCCCAGGCTGCCCAGAGCAGCTGTGGCTGCCCCCTCCCTGGCAGTGCTCAAGGCCAGGCTGGATGGGGCTGGGAGCGACCTGGTCTGGTGGGAGGTGTCCCTGCCCATGGCTGGGGGGTGGAACTAAGTGACCTTTAAGGTCCCTTCCACCCCAAACCATCCTGTGATTCTATGAGAAGGGATTAAGATGTAAGCCTGAAAAGGGCACATTACAGGTTAACGTTGCATCTGTCACTCCTGGTCGGTGCTCCAGCAGCAGTGGAACAGATAACACCAGGTTGCCTAAGGATTGGGTCCTTTTCTTCTAAATACCACCACTGTTGGCATAACAGCTGATTCCTCCTCTCTCTGCTCGTACTCCCACGGCAGCCTCCCAGGCAAGAGACGGCACGTTACATGGCCGGTGCAGAGTAGTACGTGTACTTGCTTGACAGCAGCCAGCAAAAAGGACGGGAAAGGGCCGAGTTGGACTTGTCTTTCCATCAGTGAGGTATTTATTTGATTAGCTCTGGCAGTTAATTTTTCATTTAGTTCATTTATTAGTCTTCTCTCTCTCTCTGTCAGACTTGGGGGCAGAGTGGGGACAGACAGATGGACGTGTAGTGTGGTTGTACCAGCAAAGGTAACCAGGCTGAAATGTGCCTTCTTTTATAAAAAACAAAATTGTGTTTCCTCTTTCACTCCCAAGCCACCAAAATATCAAATGTCAGTGGAGGGGAATTTGGGAAGGAAAAGGTTACATAGACCACAGCTTTTTTGTGGGTTTTTTGTTTTTTGGTTTTTTGGTTTTTTTACCAAGAGCTTATTTCTAACTGTAAATTTTCAGGGGGAAAGTTCTTGACTTTCCTCTGCACTTACAAACAGTCTTCTCCCCTCTCAAGCAGTCCTTGGTGCGAAGCTCTGCTAGAAAATCCTGCTTCCAGTTTGAGCCTTCACCAGCCTCATTGTAGCCGCCCGCATGTGCTCTGCGCTCCGTTGTACCCTCGCCCTTTTGGGACAACCTCGCGGTGAATCGCCGTGGGTCAAACTGAATTCCTGCCTGTTAGCTCTTGGCTTGCTGAATAATTTTCTCTGTCCTTCGACTGGCCCATCGCTCCCAGCGCCCTTATCGCCGTTTCTCAGAGCAGTGGACCTGGGGACGTGGGCATCCAGGCTGGGATTTCAAATAACTTAGCAGGTATAAGTGCCGGGGGGGGACGGAGGGTTGAAGCTTTGTGGAGTGGAGGGTACTTGCTGTGAAGGGGACAGCATCTGCCTCTCCAAATCTTTGTGCCCTTTATCTACAAGGACAAGTGTCTTGAACATCACGTGTCACTCCCCCATGCCAAAAAGCTGTGCCAGTTCAGCTGTGTCTGTATAAAAAGTACTTTTTCAGCACGGTGTCAGTCCCTTTGTGCGTCTTCCCACCTCTTGCTGACAGCTATTCCTGGGAAGGTTTGTATTTAGTCTAAGCCTTACTGAACTGAATGCCTCCACAGGGTTTGCACTGGGTTAGCTAAACAGGTTTAATTAAAATGGAGTTCCTTTGTGTCTAGACAGGTTGTGAATGCAGGTGGGTTTCGTTGTGTAGCCAGTTAGTGAAGGATCTTCAGCCGTAGCTTTGCTTGGGATGACACACTCGCCCTGTCTCATTTGAGGTGTGCCGTGCTTTACCCAGACGCTGTTGAAAGAGGACTAATGGGCTTTGTTTCGTCTGAAGCTCTGTCATCCTCCTTGTTTTGTTTCCAACAGACTCAGAACTGCCTTTTCAAGGCACTTGCCCAGCTGGAAGATCCCTAAATATGCATAAAGTCCCAAGTCACGTCCTCACAGGTTCCCATAAGCAAAGCACACCAGAATATTTAAGTAGGGGCTGTATAAATTTTTAAACAAAGGTACCAAGCCAAGGAAGAGGTGGTAGGTGATGAAATGAAGGTGAGGAAAGAAGCAAATTAGATCCCTGATGTGTAGCTGCCCTTTCTCCAGCTTCTGAGGCCTCCTCACTGCTAATGAGGTTGATTGCTTTGGCTGTGTCAGCTGAAACACCTTTTGCTGGCCGGTGTCAGCGGGTGTTGTCACTGTTGATGGCAGCAATGACTAGGAAGAGATTGGGTTGTTTTTAGACCACAGGTATGTACATGTGATTATGCATAGCAGTGCCTGCTGGTTTTTCCAAGTCATGAATTTCAAAAAGGGAAATAAAGAGGGGTTTTCTGCAGCGTAGTTGAAAGGCAAAAGGCTTTATCCAGCCACCTTCTCCCTTCATGCCCCCATCTTGCTGGCACCCCTGAGACCGTGGGCATTTATTATATGGAGCGAGCCACAACCAGCTTTCATCCTGTGACCGCGTAGGAGGTCGCACCAAGTGATGCTTGCCTGTCTTGGACTTGAAGACAAACGTCTGATTCCACTTCTTTTCCTAAGAGGTTGGACAGTTTTATCATCAGATTGGGGGTTCTACCCGATTCGTACCAGATGGGCACAGGGACAACGTTATAGGGAGGAATTTTTATTCACAGTTACGGTGCATCGTGCCTGGCTGTGGCTTGCAGTGCTTGCTCTGAGATATGGAGCAGTAGGGCCATTTCTTAAATTATTCAGAAAATACTTTTAAACAGCATGTTGTTGATCTTACCCTGTATTGTAGGTAATGATACAGAATATCAGTAAATCTGTTAATTAAATTCATAAGCTCTTTTCTGAGGAAAGAGGAGGAGATGCAAAGGAAAGTGCCTGGAACGCAGGGTTTGTGCAAGGTTCCCTGTGGCGGCAGCCTCTCCGGCAGACCGACGTGGGGTCAGCGCTCCCGAAGTTTTGCTTCACTCGCCTACATGTAGGCTGGGAAATCCCGACGTCACCATCTTGTCTCTCTCCAACTCGCCCAAGACTCTGATCCCTTTTGGCATCCCTAGGAGGTTGGTTGCCAATGATGTGTTACTGCCTCTCCTGCTCGAGTTCAAAGGAATTGGGTTAATGAGCAGAAAGCAGCGAGCAGAAAGGCAGCCATCAAATTATATAGGCGCTTGTTTGCTACCTACTAAATTTCCCACTTCATCCGTCTTTGATCCCTGTGATGCAGGCAATTAAATACAGCAGCGATAAACATAGGAAAAACTATGGTGACCTTACAAGCTAAATTTAGTCCTTCTCTTTGGTATAACGTGGTCTTCAGAGGAGGCTAGAAACTGTACGAGAATGAGGAGGGGAGGGAGGGAGGAGACCCAAAATTAGTGGAAAACCTTTTGTCTGGGGAAACAAACTGGTTATGGAGAGAGGCTGTAGTAGCCTAAAATCCTCGGGTGCTTCAGCAGGCTTGGAAAAGAGTCGGCAGCGCAGCCTGTCAGAGGAGCAGCGGCTCGGGAAAGCTGCTGGGAAGGACAGCTAAGTCAGAAGTAATTGTAATTGACGGCTTGGGCTTTCACGCTGCTGAGCGAGATCCTGGACTGGGGCTCACACAAGATGCTGCTTTTGTCTGGGAGAGCAGGATCACGGAAGCGGCATCGGAGCCCCGCTGGTGGACAAATAAGGCTAGAAACAGGAGCTGCTCTCTGCTGTGTGGATGATGGCATAGGCCTTTGGAACAGAAAAGGGATGCTCTCTCCATCTGTTGCTGCAATAACATGCGTGATAGCACAGACCTCACCCAAGAATCAATCATTTGCTTTCAAGGTGCTTAAATATTTATTTGAAGAGCGTCCTCTACCAGGAACTGGGAGAGAGGCACAAATATATCGGGGAGTTTCAGGACAGCAGCAGCATCCTCCAGCACAGTGCCCTGCAGCATTTCTGCACAGGCTGTATGCAAGGCTTTGCTGCAAGGTTGGCCCCGGGAGTGTTTAGCGAAGGAGTGCCAAAAACGCCGTACGCAGAAAAAAGCCAGGGAGCCGAGGCTGCTTGTCAGCGTGAGCCAGGCTGCCTTTCAGCTCCCGCGTTCGGCTTGGAAAGGGCTTTCACGGAAAGCAGCACGTTAAAGCTGTGCCACGTCAGGTTTTAAAATTTGCTTCTAGAGAGAAAGGTCTGATGAACTTCTGGTGGGGTGTTTTAATTTCAAGCTGCTGACAGCGTCCACATCCTGTATTTGCTTTTGCGACATGTTGTCAGTTGTGCTCGAGAGAGTAGAAATTAGAGGTCAAGGTCTGACTGAAAGTAAGAATTCTAATTGAGGGCATCTTGATTGTAAGTCCTGACTTAATTATTCTTTTTTAACATCATTAAAAATATTCAGGCAGCTTGTGGAGTCGAGCACATCCTGTAACTGCATGTGTTGGGAAAATGTATTTTTGCAAAGAAAGGCGGTTCTGTTCTCCCATGACTCAGGCATGGTGATTTGGAGCACAAATAGAAATGATACAGCAGAGAGAGGATGTTTCCTTGGTAAGGAGAGTGACGGTGGGGGCGTGCTGCCGTTTCATATCCTTGCATGTTAAAGTACAAAATTTTTAGCTTATGCAAATGTTTCACTTCCTCTTCATACGGCAGCGGTAACATAACTGATCCCAGCACCGGAGATGATACTATGATAAACTCTTCTGATCTAGTCAACACGATGCTGGCGTTTACTTCAACACTATTAATAATCTTAACTGGCAAGGATCTTTATCTGTAACATGGCATAATACTGGTTACATCTTGTATTTGTAACGGACCAGTTATCAGAACGTACATATGGGATTTGCACTTAATATTTTGGATTTAATTATCTTCCGCAGCCTTGACTCAGCTCAGCTTGGAGACAGAAGCTGGGCTGTGCAGATGCTGGTTAAGGAGCCACTGCCTGTGCTGCCTGCAGCCTGCCTGTGCTGCCTGCAGCCTGCCTGACTCCGTCTCCTCTTTAGCATAAGCATTACAGCATTTGTCCTTTCTGCCGGTCTGCAGGGCTGTGTTGGTATGTCCAGTGCATTCCACTGCAGTCCCCGCTGTGCTCAGTCTAATTTAGATAAGTGTGAATTAAGGTACCCTGTAAATACAAACTCAAGCTGTGGCGTTGTTTTTTTTTTTTAAACTCAATATTGTAGAATATTTCAATCGGCGTTATTACCTCTGCAAACACAGGACTGCACTCCCTGCCAGTTAGACCTTGGCAAGGAATATTTTTCTCCAGACAGGCCGGTGCGTCGGCCGGCGGCTGCCTACCTCGAGAGCGATCCCCATCGCCTTGGCCCACCCTAGGAAAGGAGCAGCCCCCCAGCATCCCCCAGGGAGGGGGGCAAGGCCAAGGAGAAGCGATGCCTTGCGAGGATCTCCTTGCGACGTAGCCAGAGCATCTTTTGTTTCAGCCTTTCTAGGAAACCGCTGGAGCAGAGCCAGCGAAGGGACGGGAAGGGGGACAGGGGGAGGGAAAACTGGGCTGGGAATACAGATGTGCACGGGGGCTCCCCGGCAAAGAGGAGGGAAGATGGCGATCCTTTGTGCGCCGGGTGGCACGCGGCAGCCCGGGCTGCCTGCGCTCGACGGGGGGTGACAGTAATTTTGGGGCCCGTGCGGTCCCCTGAGCGGGGGACGGTTGCCATGGCTACAGCAGCAGCCTCTCCACCACTCGCTGTCACACCGCGTCGGTGATTTAATGAATGTAATGAATGAAAAATAATAAGAATAATCCTACGGAAATGGCTTGGCGGCGGTGGGGCTCACAAAGCCGCCGGTCAGCAGCGGAGGGGCTGTGGGGTCGCTACTGCCCCTTTCTCCGCACAGAAGCCGCGCTCGGGTTTCCTGGAGCGGGGATGAGGAGGAGGGTGGTGGAAGTAACCCGCCCGTGTCCTCGTGGGCTGGAAGGGAGGGCATCTTCTCTTATTTTTAGCACTATGTGCCTCGGTTCGGCATGCTGGATAGAAACCCTTAGCAGGAAAATTACTCAGTGCTCTGAAAACTCCCCCTCATCAGATGCAGCTGTGGTGAGCTGATGGAGGCTCTTCAGACCGTACAGAAATGGGGAAATAGCACCAAAAAGCCAATTTCTCACAAGTACCGTGAGTTTGGTTATTTCTTTCACAGTGTGTGATTTAACAACAAAAGTCATCTTGCTTCTCAAGCTACAGCCAAGCTTTAGCCATGGCTGTAGGTCTGTGCAGCGCCGTATGATAGGATCTGTATAGAGTAATTTTCCATCCTGAGCCTTACCATGAGGTTCAAGTGTCCTTTCCAATTATTGTAAGATTTCTCTCCCTTCCCCTCCTATAATTTTTTTTCTCCCTTACTGGCCAGAGCTAGAGCAGAGGAGACACATCTGTTTCTGCACATATAAAGGTTGAATGTCTATAGACAACTAAATGTTTTAGCACATGGAGACCTTGTTAAAAATATGCAAACTCCTCCACCTTAGTTATGTGGCAATTACAGAAGAAAAATACATCTACTGGAGCACTCGGCTGCAATTTAAAAGTGAAATTAAAATTTAGTTCTGTTTGTCTGGTTTGACAAGATTTATTGAAAACTTTCATTATGCGGCAGGTTCAAGAAAACCTCTCTCCAAAGGACACATACAATTTAGAAAATGAAAGCCTGGAACAGTTTATTATTAGAAGGTGGGCTGGATTTTGTAAGGCTCCTACAAGAACATATATCATCATGTACATTTTAGATACTTTTTGCTGAAGCTATTAAACTCTTGGCATACAAACCTATTATTAAACCAGTGATTTAGTCTAAGACATGATAAATACTTTGAAGTCTACTTAATTGACTTATTTCACTCCAGAATTCAGTCTCAGGCCTAAGACTAAAAAGAATTTAATTCACAAACTTTCCTTTCTGCGTGTGTGCGTGTGCCTCCTGCTTGAATGTCAGGGAGCTTCAGGAACAGGTCCCTGCAGGGTGGCCTCGTACCCAGCAGAGTTGCAGCATCTAACGGCAGTGGGACCAGCAGGTTGTGGTTCAAGAGTGTTTCTTTTTTTCTCCTGTATTATAAGCTGGTGGGAATGTTTTACTTCCCGCGTTGCTTCCGTTGCATCTCATCCTGTGCGATATTCTTGTTGTGGAAATGCAGAGTGTTCTTTGGCTTCCCTCATCTCGCATCTTCATTGGAGGTCTCACTCGAGAAATAAATGTGAGCTCTGTGGCCCCATTTGCCTTCAGCTAATAGGTCTGCCAAGGGGAAACTGCTGCTCAGATGGGAACTGAAATCTATTTTCATACAGTCCATATTACGTTTTCATTGTCCTGTCATTTTGCTTTTTCCTCCTGTTCGTGTTACCATGTCTGTCTGCGTTGTTGTCATGTCTGGCGATAGATACACCTATGCTTTTCAGGCCTGGCGAAATATTAGGGTTTTCTTAGGCGATTTTCTCTGTCCCTGCAATTCATTTGGCGTGTTTGATTTGACCGGCAAGTCAAACTCCATGCGGAGATGAAAGCAGGCGGCGTGTTTGTCAGAAGACGCGAGGCACTTCAGATGCATCATAATTCCTCTCTGAAACACTTGCAGGTCTAAGCATGTCATGTGCTGCTATGGTGAGGCATAGTACAGGTAGTACTGGTCAGACTGGGCTGCCTAAATAAATAGTCACGGTAGCCTTCTGATAGCCCAGTGCCAGGGAGCATCTCTTGGTGGAAGACACTTCCCCAGGAAAGTTTCCTGTGCCAAATTGTCTTTTTTGGGTTTTTTTCTCCTCTTTCAGGTGGTGCTCAAGTTTTCCCCCGTCACTGTGATCTCTTCGCGTTATTGGTGTGCCCAGCTTTGGATTTTTTTTTTTTTTTTTTTAGCAAGGATTTTGGTAGGACTGTACCTGTCTGCTCCAGCTGGTTTGGAGCCTCCTTCCCGGCGCGGCTCTGGGGTTTGTCTGCCTCCCTTCAGCGCACGTTCCAGCAGTACGGCCCGTGACTTTCCTGAGACCCTGTGGGATGAGCCGCGGAGGCTTACCCTGTGCATGAAGAACACCAGGAATCTTCCCTTCGTGTTTCAGAGCAAAATGGCCCCTTTAAGTAAACCCCCAAAATGAAGGTTTTGAGAGATCAGTGGCCAAAATCAGTTCAGTTGCCTGCCAGGGCCTGTTTTAAGTGGAGCGGAGCTTAAGAGCATGCAGCAAATTATTTTACCTTGAGTATTTAGGCATTTGCTTAGCAATATCTTGCGTGAATATGTAAAAATGACTGAATGTGCATTTATTGATGCAAGCTGAAGGTCAGCTGGTCCAAATAGGGTCCTGAACTTCCCAGAGGGAGGCTGGTCACACTCGTCCCCTTCCCCAAAATACTACATGTAGGAGTTGGGGAACTACGGTGCTCAGAGCTAGTATCAGGCAGACAGGTAAGAAAAAACTGAAACTTATTTCACATCGATGTTTTTCAGTTTCTGCTGGAAAGAAAAATAGGCTGTTGCATGTGTACACAGACGTACGTGCAGGTTAGCCCTGTTGAGTTTGATTTGGCAGTGTTAGCTTTACCACGTGGCATGGATCGAGGTCTGATGTTTTCTTTTCCTCTTCCTTGTGTAATGTAAACCCACGTGGGTGATCACTGATATCCTCGGGGTAATCCCACAGGGAGCCGCAGCCAATGTGGTCAGCACTGATAGAACAACTTGGGCTCTTGGAATTTGAGCTGGTTGTTTGAACTCAAGTGTAATATGGCGTAGAGGTTCTCTGCATTTCATACGATAGATCAAACAAAAAGATGGGATAATGTAGAGTCCCCCTTTATAATCCCCCAGCATCAGGAAAGGCATGTCGAGGAAACGGTTTCTTCTCTCCAATGTCTTCATAAATTCCAATTTCTTAGGTAATTAAGTATATCTTTGGGATAATGTGAATTAAAGTACAAGACTTCCAGGTAGAGCAGTGAGCTTGGTGAGCTGTTCCTGACAGGGCAATCAGTGCAGCTTTTGTGGTACAGAAACTTCCCAGCAAATTAGGAGTGAAAAGAAAAAAAAACCGCAGCTGGAGGTGAATGGCACGAGGTTCAGGGGCTTTTTCTTCCTGGCGCTACTACTCTTTTCAAACAAATGTTAATACTCTGATATCAGACTTGCAGTGTTTCCACCATGAGGTATTCCTTCAGCATCCCAACCCTGAAAGTGCATGGGTTGGGGCCACTTGAGAAATGTCGGGGGTTGGAGAAGTGTTTGCTGTGAGCTTGGCTGTGAAGCTGCGTGTTGGAAACACCTCTCCGGACTCCACAGTTACAGCCTTGGACTCCTGGGCTGCTTCGGGACTGAGCTTTCACAATTTTAACTTTCAGCTCAATTCTTTTCTTTAGCGTTTTCGACTTCTTTTTTATCAGAGTTGTTCTACATAAAAATCAGAAGAAAATATGGAGGCGGCCCCATAGCCAGCAAAGGTGTGAATCAGCAGCAGGAGAAAGCAGCTGAATCCCTCTCCCCATCACAGGGTCCCAGGCACAGAGGAGTTGTGGCTGCCCCGTTGCTGGAAGCATTTCACAGCTGGCTTTCAGGTGACATCTGCAGGGGGAAATCTGCTCGCAGACTGCGTTGACAAGCCCTGTGCTGAGGCGGTGAAGACTGCTGGAGGTCCTTCCCCTGCGTTGTGGTGTCCTGGTGCCTGTTGCTTGCTGCAACCATCGGGTTCAAGCACGAGACTCGCATCTCGCAGCTCGAGGTGGCGTTCAGATTGGGTATCTTGAGGAACAGTGAGGTAGTTCAGAGAGTGCAGGCACTGAGGTCATGGATTGGGAAACAAAAACTTCCCGTCTTTCAAGCAAAGCACATTCAATTTAGTTGGCCTCAGTGAATGTCCTCTGCTGAAGCTTTTGCTTCTTCAAAAACTGAAGCACAGATAATGCCTTTAGAAACTAAACCTGCTTGAGTTGGGGCTTGTGAAGTCAAGAGGGAATCTCCTGGGACTCTCTGGAGGCAATCCTGAAGTGCTCTCCAGGATCGCAGAAGGAAATTAAGTAGAACCCCATTTCCTCAAAACGTTGTGCCATGCACCAGGATAAAACCAGAGTGATGCTGCCAACAAAACTGGAGGAAGTTAAACACAGTATCCAGCTTGGTACCTTTAGAGAGAGAATTCTGTGAAGATGCACTATTTGGGAAGTCCCTGATAACCTTCAAAGAGAAACAGCTGCAGGTTGTTTATATCTGTGATCTCAAACCGGCAATCCACCATCATAGCATTGTGCTCCTGCAACTTAAGGATGCAAAAAAAAGTGCTCCTGACAATATGACCAAGGAAATTCTGTATATTTATAAGAGGGAGGATTTCTAAAGCAGAGTAATGAGACCTTACTTGTGGTGTCTGTAGTTTAACGTAGAAAATTACACTCTGGAAATCTTTTCACAAAAGAGCTACAAGAAAGGTTTAAAATGCAGAAAAACAAACTACAGTTTGTACCTGATAAGGTAAATCTGCCTATTTATAGAAGATTAGTTTCAGAGTGGGTGATTGTTATCTATGGATACTCGACAAAAGCATTTCTCCCTGGGTATGTAGCGTTTGGTGTAATTTCTTTTGGGCCATGGTAGAAACTATGACACAAAGTCTTTAAATCAGAGGAGCAGCCTTGGTCATGTCTGAAATGTGACCTTCTTGTTTAATTTCTCAGTCTTCCAGCCTCAAATCCATCACTGGTATCACAGTCTGACCCAAGTGCTGTGCTGCTGATTTCAGGCAGAGAATACAGGGAATGCTGACAGACCTGAAGTGGTGATAATCTCCCTGCTGAACCTTGGGGCA
The DNA here is from genome assembly GCF_034619465.1 of Leptosomus discolor. Classification (NCBI taxonomy): domain Eukaryota; kingdom Metazoa; phylum Chordata; class Aves; order Leptosomiformes; family Leptosomidae; genus Leptosomus; species Leptosomus discolor. The sequence continues at coordinate 3,265,608 of NC_141415.1, forward strand.
AAATTTCAGAAGGATCTTTTCAGGTCGTTCAGATAAGATCTACCTACTAGTGTGCTGAGAGATGGTGACAAAGGAGAGGTCTTTGAAGTTTTCAGGACGAGGCCTGATTCTGGACCAGAGCATCAAAGGGCAGGAGAGGCTGGGCACTAGGAAGCCTCCAAGGTCCCAGGGGGCCTCCAGCAGTATGCAGATTTGTCCTGTTTGTGGCTCCCTGGCTCTGTGTCCTGATAATCCGCTGGGATAACCTTGGCAATCAGCACTCTCATTTCAGCTGAAGAGCCTTCTTCCTTTGATAGCAATTAACTGCTGCAGTTTCCAAAGCCACGGAGCATTTCCAAGGGGCTCAGGAGAACAGGAGAAGCCGACTTCTTCCACTTGCTCCACCACCAGCTCTCTGCAAAGACCTTGGCACGGAGCTATAAAACCAGCGAAAAAACCTCCCATTGTGCTGGGCTGGGCTGGGCTGGGCTTGCCGCCTGCCTAGCTGGCAAGTGCCACACAGAAGCAAAAATGTTTTTGAAGAGATCAAGTCAGAAACATGGAATTTCCTCTGGAAATGTCATGGGCCCAACACCCTTGATGCGCATCCGGGAAAGGTTTGTTTGTCTGCATTTGGACTAGAGTCCAAATTTGGCACTATCAATTCTGGGATGATCTGCAGCCTTCATGGGAAGGAATATTGTGGGGAAAAAAATGGAAAGCCTCAGCAGGGTGAGCAAAGCCATACTGATATTGCTTACATGAGCCTTGTAGTCACCAACAATGAGGGTTTTATGCCAGCCGCTGCTGCGCACAAAGAGGAGTCCTGGCCCAGATGATGACAATAAACTGGTGCACATCGCCAGGGAACAGCAAAGCTCCTATGAAAAGAGAATCTGCCAGCATCCGGGTACCAAAACTCTCCACGTCTCCTTAAAGTGTAATGTCCTTATTTTCAAATATTTGCCTTTTTACTCTGCTCTTTAGCAGGGCAGCTTTCAAAAGGACTGTGCGGTATTGGTGCTCTGTCTCAGACGCCCTTTGTCACTTGGTCAGGGCTGGCAAGCAAACCAGGCACACAACCGGCGTGCAAGGGCGAGGACAACTTGGCTGCAACGCTGGGGTGCAAGTTCATGCACTTGGCAGTGCCGGGTGGGACAGGGTCAGGAGGTGGCCTTGTCCTGCAAGAAAGAGCAGAGCGCTCTCTGTCTGGGGAGAACCCAGCCGTGCTGCAAAAAAGCCCTCTGGTTTGCCTCTAAAAATAGAGCCGGTGGAGAAGAGCTGTCACTGCAGGAGAGGCAGGAGCAGAGCGTGGAAGCAGGAGATTGATGGAGCTTCAGGTCATCTTTGGAGGACAGGGAGCAAATTGTCCTTTGGTTTTTCTTTAGTGCCATGTGAGTGGTTTCAAATGAGCTGAGCGTGAGCAGAGAGTGAGTTGCTCCATGCTGGCACCCCTTGGTTGACCAGCACTCATCGGAATGGCAGGAGTGGAGAGCAGGGGGTGATAGCCCCATGGTGTGCCCCTCCTTGCACCCTGTCCTCCCTTGCCTTCCTTCCCACCGCGCTCCTAGTTTTTTGCTACCCACTGCTCCTTTCTCATGCTGTCCAAGAACCACGTTTGCTCTTTTTTTAAAAAAAACCCCACATTTTTACCAGAGCGTGGTGCTGCGCTCACCTTGAACGGGCACGACAACAGACTCGCCCAAGCAGCATCGCAGCCACGCAGAGGCACTTGCTTGGCTTGGTGCCTGGTTTCATTTTTACTTAATAAAGCAGCTACTTGAGCTAAATCAAGCTGCTGTTCAACGACAGAGCCGGCTCCGCTTTATCACTTTTCAAAACAGATTTTGGTTACGAGCGTGGCCGGGCGCTTGGGTTAAACAACTCCAGCAGCCATCGAAGGCAACAGCGCCAAGCATGAGCTTGCCTGCTCTCACCTGCCCGCAGCGGCTGTCTGGCCAGGGCTTTTGTCACCTGAGGAAGGTTAATTTGGCTTCTGGGTGTTGCCCCTTTGCCAGCGCCCATCGCTTTGCACACCTTTGGTCAGAGGGCACAGCTGAACCGAGCGGCAGTGCAAGCCGACAGCCTCCTTGCTCCGCTCACACAGCAGAGCCACCGGCCTGCCGGCAACCCTCCCGCAGCTCCCACGGGTGCCTGGCAGCACCGATGAGTTTTCCGGCAATTCAGGAGGAAAGAAGCAGAGCAGTTCAGTTTTACCGACCCCCAGGAAGCCACAGGACGCATCCTCGGGAGCATCGGCGAGGCAGAGGGCTGCAGCATCCCCATGGTGTCTCAGGCGGGGGTTTGCGGTGGACACCCGTGGCTGGGTGGAGCTATCCTAGATGCAAGTGCAAAGCATCCCCTGAATTCTGGGGGGTTTCTTGCAAAGCAGATGGATAGAAATTGTGCAAAGAAAAAAGCTGACAGGGAGCAAGCGCTGCGCCCTCTCTTTCTGTAGCCAGAGGCGGTATTGGCCATCAATCACCATCACTACAGCAACTTATTACTTGACGTTTTATTAACAAGAAGCCCATTTATGACCTGAAAATGCTTATTCACGAAATCTGATTACACTTAAGATTATATAAGAAGGCACACGCTGTATTGCCTTACATTATCAAAACCCAGTGACTCACTAAATTTAACCAGAGCAAGTGCTGAACCGGCACGTGCTTTGTTAAAGCCGTCTTAATTTCCAGCGTGCTGTTTCCCTGCTGTGGGTTATGCCTCCTTTTTTCAAATCTAGGCATCCAAGTGTTAATTTATTTTCTCCTGTCTAGTGGCACAAGGGCAGATGGGCTGGAATAGTCTGTTTTGAGGTTTTAAAAGCCATCTTTGACCTAAAAAAATTGAAGTTTGTGGGAGAATGATTTTTCTGGGCTCTTGATTTAACAAAGTTATTTTGGCCCAGGTAATTAGCATTAACCTTTAGGGTATATGCTGCTTATTTTGGGTATTTTCTGTTTTGCCAAAGTAAAAACAGAAAGGTTAAAAGAATTAGAGAAGGTAGGATTTCGGCTGTATTTGTTCTGCTCTGAGTTCAGTTTGTAAATATAACTCGAAAACTGCCAACACTTGTTAATTGTTCTTGTTAATACCTTGTGAGCTGTCAGTGATTTTACTAAATCAAGTTGTTGCTTTGGTAATCAAACTAATCACAGTACTTCAAAATTCTTTTAATTTGAAGTCACTTTAGATGCTGCAGAGTTAAGGAATCATGCTGTAAGCTTATTGTCAAAGGGGCTTTCTACATATTTAGCATTTTAAAAAACAGCACTTTGATTTTGTTTTAGTAAAACGGTAGGAAAACAGCAGTAAATCTATAGCAAATTGGATATGTTATCCGGGAATTTGAGAACAATTGAAATGGAAAGTATTGACTAGGCATAGGTTTAATTTAGGTTTAAATGATCTTTTTTGTATAAGTAGTCTTTAAATCCTTCCTACAAAGCAATCCACACTCCAGAGGTAAAAATCCACCCCTAGGAATTGAGGAGGAGGCATCTTTAAATAGCACAGCACCCTCTTCTCCCTTTGTCTGTGTCCTTGTGCAACCAGGCAGCAGACAGCTCATCCTCTTTGTTTTTCATCTCCTTTGGATCCCGCAGATGAGGAGAAGAGATAAAGGCATGAAGGAAGGAGTCTCCTCTGTAGCGATCAGCCCCGAGGCTAGACTTTCACAGGCAGGAGATGCCAGCAATCCCGCCTTCCTCCAATTCTCCTGGAGCTGAAGGCTCTGCCCTCGGGTTTGAAACCAGCTGGGTGTCCCTCTTTGCCAAGAGCCGTGGCCGTACCCTGCCCCTGCCTCCTTCGTGCTGTTCTTGGTTCGGGAGATGCTCAGGGCATCAGGAATGAGCGCTGGCACATCCCAGTCTCCGGAGAGCACCGTGGTGGCCACCTCCTCACAGCAACCATTTCCATTTTCCCAGTCCCCTGCTTTTCCTTTTGTCGCAGAGCTGGGGATACGGGAGATGCTCCCCTTCGCAGCCGGCTGTGCTTCCGTCCCAGGTGGTGTGGGGTATTCCTTCGACAGCTTTTCTATCCCATTCTGGCTCCAGCAGTTGTGGAGCTTGTAACCTGTTGATGCCTAGCAGTCCCGTGTCTGGAAGCCTCTAGGAAAATCTTAAATTCATCTGGATTAGGATCAACATCTCCTTGTCCTTAAAGGTTGAGAAGTGGCACCAAGCAGACAACTGCTTTTCACAAGTTGTCCTCTTCTGATGCCTTCAGCCAGGCTGGCCACAGCCATTCAGGGGCAGCTGGTCCTCAGCAGCCTCCCCGAGCCATCAGCTATAGTGGGATTTGCTTGCTGCTTAGTCCCAAAGTTGGATCTAATTTTCCAGTTGGCCCCACTTGGGATAGGGGCGTGGAGCAGGTGACCTCGGCGATCCCCTCCAGCCTGAATTTATTCTGTAAGTTTGTTTTTCAGGGATCAGTGCTGGAAGAGCAGACAGTGCGGGACCGAGCTGGAGTCTGCTGGGAGCAGACCTAGCTGGGCCACCTCTCGCTTTCTGGGTCAGCCAGAAGCTGGGAGCACAGGGAGGGAGCTAATGTGCACATTCAACCTCGGGTGACTGGCTCAGTCCCGTCAATAACAGCTCTTCTGGACAACTGAACGGTATTGATGGGCTGCAGGAACCACTCATGCTCCAGAGCTGGAAAAATAAGCTGTAGCCAGTGAATGAAAAATGCATGAAAAAAGCTGGAGAGACATCTCGGGCTTTCTGGCTGCCCTGAGAGAGCAGGGTAGCACAGACAAACACTAGCAGGATTGTGCTGTTGAGGGTTTCAGATTCATCACAACTCCTGGATCCCCACAGGGTTTTTTCTTTCCTCCTCTGCCCTTTGCATATAGAAGCTAAAGTGGAATTTTTGGAAAATCCTTTTCAAAGCTGTCTTTCTACTGATGGCCAAACTGCAGCCCATCGTTTGCCTTTTGGCTTTTCCTTGTCAAATATACCTGGAAAATAAAAAAAAACAGATTCAGATACAGTCAGAAGCAGTAGTAGGTGTTAATATCACACATCTATAGTGCTCCTCCTGTAAAGAAACACCCAAATAGTGTAATTCTCTGAAGACAAGCTCCAGCTGGCTTCAGAGTCTGCGGCCGGGTGAGTCTATAGCGAGGCTGGGTTTGGGTTGTGGTTTCCTCTGTGAAAGAGGACGCAGAGCAGCTGGGTGCAGGCGGGGAGGTGACACTGGCTGCTCTGCCCTTTGTCCAGCTTTCCCCTGGGTAAACGTCTGCAGCACGGGAGGCTCCAGTTCTCCTCTCAAACCCAACTGGGAACGCTGGATCAGCAGGAAAGGCTGGGGATTTTGCAACAGACCCTGTGAAGATGGTCTGGCTGTAATAGGAAGAGCACATGGATGCTTTCAGAAGTGGAAATAGCGATTAATAGGCCAACACAAACTAATTGCATCCTTAGTTTACTTCTGAGGTTCTGTTAAATGACAGTGAGAACTAAATTGAAACTTGTGGTCCGTGCAAAACCGAGCGCTGTGCGACAGCTTCGGGTGCTCTCCTGTCCCGGGCTGCAAATTAGAGACAGCAGTTAGCGCCGTTCCACAGTACTATCCTCTCTGCTTCAGGATTTTTTCAGTTCCAAAAAGCAACTGCCGCCTTTTCAAAGTGTAGCGTATGCAAAGAGGGGTTTGTTGTTCGTTTGTGGCTTTGAACAAATCATGTTTTCTAGTCCTGCCTTCTGTTGGTGAATATTTTCGTGGAGGGCTGGGAGGAAGCTGTGTGCCTGGCTGTCAGCCTTGTCTTTGAGGAGTAGAAAGGGTGTCAGTTAACCCGTGAGTTAACTTCTCTTTCCTCTGATCATTTCTCTGGATGTCTTACAGCTTTTGTCACGCAGGCAAGCGGCTAGCGTGCTTCTATCTAAGGAGATTGCAGAAGGGGGTTTTGGCAGAGATGGGAACAGGAGCCCTGCCTCTCGTGCTGCCCAGCCCAGTTTCATCCAGAAGGCCTTTGAAATTTAATACACCTCTTAAATGTGCTTCGTTCCGCTGCTGTCAACAGCTGTTCCAACTAGCGTTGGACTTCTGGGCTCCCACTCCAGACAATAGTTTGTAAGTCATTGGCCATGCTGTTGCCGGTTAACTTTCCGTGTTAGGCTGTTAATCATCTCCTGTTACCACTTGCTCCTTTATCTCAAGTGGAAGTTATCTCTGGAGCAGATCTAGAGTGTTCAGGGTTCAGTTATACAGTTTGTCTGTGTAGGGGAAAACGCGATAATTAGCCAGTGGTTACCCAAGGAGCAGAGCAAAATCCGCAAGGTAAACCTTTTCTTCCCCTCACTTCAAACCTCTGTCTTCAAACACTTAATCCTAATAATCAGGAGCGTTTGGCTGTATGACTTCTCCGCTTGGCACGGGAATATTGAAGTACTTGTTACAGCGGGGTTGATTTGGTGTCACGGGGCGTTGTGCGTATTGGGCGAGTTAATGCAGCCCCTGTTTGGGTTTAATACAAGTGCCTTCGAGAAGGTGAGGGCGCTGGATCACGGCGTGTTTACAACAGCCTGGGGAGCTTTCACCTGAGTGCGCAGTGAAGATCCCCTTTATAAAGTTAACATCAGAACTTGGGTTTAATTTTAATAACATATTCAAAAAATGCAGCTCTGACAGTTGTAGCAGTACTTGCAGGCTGGTAAGGGCTGGCTGCAGCCTCACCCGACGGGAACCAAATCGCTCCCAGGTAGCGCTCTCTGGGGTCCTGAGGCTTTGGTCCTGCTCCTCTGTCACCGCGTCTTCTCCGAGGACTGAACCTCACCTCTCATCCTTGCAACAGCACACGTGGGTCACAGTTTCAGAGAGCCCAGAGATCGTGGAGGACGTGAAAAATCATTGCAAAGGTTTTATTTTTGAGTCTAGAACTGCAGATTAATAAGCCTTAATGATGCTGACTTTGCTGGCAGCAGCTCAGTTTCTTGTGGGAGGGACAGAGAGCAGAAGAGTAAGAAGCAGCTCCAATTAGTGACCTAAGTGTTTACACTAGCTAAGGAGCACTTAATTACCTGTCAGCAGCTTGCTTTCGCCTGGTCACAAGTGTTTACACATGGAGCCAGTAATTCCAGCTGTTTCCCTCTTGTGCTGCAGGAATTCAGAGATAATTGTGTGCAGCAATTTCAAGGTTGCTAGCTCTTCCCTGAGTGTAAGTGTCATGTGAAGATGCATCCGCCCCGAAGAGAGTCAAGTGAGTATCAGCACCTTTGGGAAATGCTGGTCTGAAAAGAGTCTTTATCTCCCTTCAGCATCAGGACCGGGGCACGCTAATAGTACGCCACAGGCTTGACCTCACGGTGTGTAAGCAGGGCTGCCGAGGCAGTGCCTCACGAAAGCGCAGAAGTAGATTTATAAGCTGCCAGGTCATTTTCAGGTGGGTTTTTTGCAGACTGGCTCCGTAAGTAGCTCGCCCTGGCTGTCATGCAATGCTGCACTGAACTTGGCGGCGGGAGGTTGGCCGTGACCTCTGTTTCTCAGCGATCGGAATAAGCCTGTTGGCTCTCCGTGCCCGTGGCAGGATTTTAGCCCCGGAGAAACTTGCCTGACTTACGGAGGGCTTTTGTTGATCTCAAGGTCAGGCAGATTCATTCTAATCATCTGACCTAATCGCTTGCACTGCACAAGCCGTGGAGGTTCACCCAGCGATACAGAAGATTGCTTAATACCGAACTCTTGGCGCAGCGCAGACGTCATGCGGTGCATCGCCTTAATAAGAGCAGGGTCTGCGCCAAGCCAGGCGAGATCAGGGAGAGCATTAGCACCTTTCTCCTGAGGGGTCACACCTACGCTCGCTCCTTTTGATCCTCTGGCTTTTCCTGTTGGGTTTTTAGCTTTGTGTACAACACGTTTCCAAGCTCTGCGGTCCAGCGACCGTGTGCTCGTGTATTAAGAGATCTGACTGCTGTATCCTTCTGCCATCATCTCCTTATTTCTAGCTGTTGTTTTAACAGATGCCCTGGATGTTGCCAACTGTTTTCCTATTAGTATATTCTGCGTATAAAGCTGTTGGAGCTAGAAAAGAGAAGCTCTGGGACTGCAGAGGGGAAGAACACCAGTTTGCTCCACTGCAAACAGGAAGGGAGAAGCACGAGACTGAGAACAGATCTGTTTCACAAAAACGTTGTTTTTATCTTATTTACTGAAAACCCTCGTCGGCTACCTCTGTCACTCGCAAACAAAAATTTATGTTGCAAAAAACCAAGATCCTCAGATGGAGTTTTTAAATTAGATTGAAGAATATTCCTTGTTTGTGATGTTAGCGGAAAGTATTTAAAAGTGTTAAGATGAGCGTAAGATATTCCTCTTGCAAGTAATGTCTTGAGATGAGGGATTAATTTGCCATTTTGGTGGAGCTACCACTGAGCTCTACAGCTAGCTCACGTGTGGGCATACCCTTCGAGACTAGAGGAATGGTTCTTTTCCCAGAGATTATTTCACAGTGGTGGCATCTTATCTCGTCAGTGCAATGGCTCTTCAGAAAACATATAGGAAGCCTCTTGAAATGATGTGATAGCCTTGGAACAAAGAGTTAATCTATTACTGGTGGAAGCATTTGCTTTGCAACTCATTTTTCCCCATTCGTAGCTCAATTTTGCAATTTATCACAGAGAGCAATGTGAAAGATTTAACTCTGGTAAGCCCAGAGGAGGATGGAAGCTGATTAGAAACTGGGGTGGGGGAAGATATTTTGCTCAGCTAGAATGACTGCAGCAAAATAAATTAATACTGAATGCTTGAGCTGTAGATATTTGATTTGTTAATGGCTTTAGCTTTGCAGGCATTTGGTTGATGTAGCAAATTTCTCAGTGCCATGTGTAAATCTGCTGATTTCTCCTAGCACAGACTCTGAAATATAGAAGCATAAAATATTGATAATTCTGCCTACTAGAAGATGGATATGATAATGGTAAAAGCCCACCACCATTTGGTACCTCCAAATAGCATTCGACGTGGCTCGGGGATTGCAGTTATTCATCCTGGCCACAGCCCTGTGAAGTGATTAGTATCGACTGGGAACCTAAGGATATACCGGGCCGTGTCTTATTCTTAGAATAACTCTGTTTTGCCAAACTTGCATGTATTTGGAGAAATGAATATAGGAGCATAAACCCTTGTAGGTCACCAGGTCCGTTTTCCTGCGGTGCGTCGCAGAATCCCTGGGGGGCGTTGGCGAAGGAGAGGGGTGAATCCAGAGGCACAGAGGGTCCTGAGTTGTTTGGTATAATGGCGGCGTTGTTGGAGCCGCTGCAGTGGTGCTGCCTGTGACTGCCAGGAATTACAGCCTTTGGCGTTCGCTCCAATCTACACGAAGCAGCAGGTCGGGGGTGGGAAGGAAAGAGGCTCATCAACAGAAATAGCATTAAGTAAAATCTGTACCCTCTGCTGCAAGGGAAGATAGGAAGAAGGATCGATTCTTTTGCAGCTGAGAATGCAAACTGTGCCAGACAGTAATTAAAAGCATTTTACTGTGCCTAGTAACGTGTCTGCGCTCTAAAGCTTGCATCCTAAGCCTGCTCGGGAACAGACCCGTTTTTATTCCAGGGAGATGGAGGGCACCAACAGCCTCGCTGACGGGTCACGAGCAGTCACTCAGCCCTCTGCCGTCCCTCCCCAGCGCTTCTCTCCGTTCGATCTGAATCATCCCTTGCACCTTCCCTGAGCCCTTGCCTTGCCACAAGCCGTGTGACTGCTCCTGAGATCGTTCAAAAGCCCGTCTAGCAGGGCAGGGGTATCGATACAGGTGGGATTTCCAAAATGAGATCACCCTGCCTACTGAGTAAGAAGCTGAATTTCAGGCGGGAGGGATTCACCGTGTTTCCAGGTGATGATAAACGTTTGAATGTATACGTCCACGTTGTGCTCACATAGGTGTTGTCCTCCAGTGGAGTGACGTAATACCCCGAAATGAAAATTAGAAGTTGTTGCAATGAACAGGCAAATGCTGAATATAGTGGGAATCAGCCTGGCAATGTGCATTCCCCCTCCAAACTTCCAATTTCTGTAAGCAAAAATCTTTTTGTTTATGCACCTGTTTTTCATGCTGGCTTTGTCACAAAGAAGGATATTTTTCACATGATCCAGCAGAGTTATTTCAGCTATTTCTGCAAATTCAGACTTCTTGTTGAATAAGTAAGGCAAAGGAAAAGCAGAAATAGGTCAGGTATTTAAATAAGACATCGTTGTCTCCCTTCACAGCAAGTTGCCTTTTTTCCTGCCTATGTGAATTGTGCTAATGTATCAGTGAATAAAGAGGAGAGAACAAAGGGAAGCAGAAGTGCCAGCATTTTTATTCTGGGATTGCAGCTTCAGAGCCCTTTACTTTGCAGAAGTGGTACCGAGACCACTCTGGAACATCTCAGCAAATGCTCCTGAAATAATAAAAACCAAATTGGCTGCCCAACCTCTCTGAATACACAAGATCCACTTAAAATCCTGCCCATCATTTTGCTATCACATAAAAAAACCTGATTTCCTGGTATAGCCTGTGGTCCTGGTTCTAAGAAGAGTCCTTGATGCCTTGCAGGGCGTCATGAATCTGTAATATTAAGGAAATGCAGTGAAAGTTTGGTGCTCTTAGGAATCATCTGGCTTGAAATGTAAAAGAATCGGCTGCCTTTAATCATTAGTCGTAGGGTGATATTCTTCAGCTCAGTTCTTTGTGCCGGGGAGTGCCTGTGGCTGATACCAAGCTCCTGGCAGGTCGGCTGTCACATTGTTTTAGGCTAATCTGGCTGCTCTCAGTCCTTGGAGACGACATTAGGAGTCCAGAATTAAATTCTTTTTTCTAAATACCTGCATGGTGCTATGCGCTACTGGAAGGGCTGTGCCCTCGTGGCCAAGAAGGCCAGTGGCATCCTGGGGTGTATCAGAAGGGCTGTGGTCAGTAGGGCGAGAGAGGTTCTCCTCCCCCTCTGCTCTGCCCTGGTGAGACCCCCTCTGGAATAGTGTGTCCAGTTCTGGGCCCCTCAGCTCAAGAAGGACGGGGAATTGCTTGGAAGAGTCCAGCGCAGAGCCACAAAGATGATGAAGGGGGTGGAACATCTCACTTATGATGAAAGGCTGAGAGAGCTGGGTCTCCTTAGCTTGGAGAAGAGGAGACTGAGGGGTGACCTCATCAATGGTTATAAATACGTGAAGGGCGAGTGTCAGGAGGATGGAGCCGGGCTCTGCTCGGTGATGGCCAGTGACAGGACAAGGGGTAACGGGTGGAAGCTGGAGCACAGCAGGTTCCACATTAAGATGAGGGAAAACTTTTTCCCTGTGAGGGTGGCAGAGCCCTGGAACAGGCTGCCCAGAGAGGTGGTGGAGTCTCCTTCTCTGGAGACATTCAGAACCTGCCTGGATGTGTTCCTGTGTGACTTGCTCTGGGTGGTCCTGCCCTGGCAGGGGGTTTGGACTCGATGATCTTTCGAGGTCCCTTCCAACCCCTGACATTCTGTGATTCTGTAATGGAAGGAAAATCTTTCTTACAAAATCCACCCCGTCGTTCGTCCTCCCCAGACTTCATGTCTCCAAACCTGATTCACTCTGATGCTTTCGGCTGGAGCAGTAATGACTTTCATCATGCCTAGAATTTGATTAAACTCAGAATGTTTCATCGGGATGCTGTAATGCTGATACAGAGGTGATGTCAGACTGGTTCTAGCTGGGCTTTCCCGCATGGACAATTTTGTGTGACACAGTTTTTGAGGCAGTAGAAATGACATTTCCCTACGTTGTAGGAACGGAGGCTGCTCACAACCCCGCACAGTCCCACCAGCCTCTCTCTTCCTTCCTGACGTTTCTGAAATGCCCCACTTTCTCCTTAATTTGTCCACCTCATGACTGCCTGCTGTGGTCATTGCTCTTGCCTTCTCTTTTCTGTAATCCCAGTTCTTCTCAGTGACCACCCATCCCCCTCTTTTGGCCATCCTGTGCTGGGAAACAGGGGCCAAATTTTCTCAAGACTTAAAAAAATACAGCGTTCCTGGGGATATTTGCTGTAGACGAGGTGTGTCAGCCCCTGACCTCTCGTGAGAAGGGTTGTAAACCTGTTCAGACATCATCCCTAAAATACCCTCTGCTTCTGGGACTCCACTGGTAGCCCATGGGGATGTTGGCAGCCAAACCCAAATGCACCGAGTCACTCCAGGGTCTGAGTTCTTGTTCCTGAGACTCCAGCCTCTTCTCGGTGTTTTTTTCAGTAGCACCAACCTTGGTACGATCTGCTCCTAAGCTTCCCTCTGGCCTTCTGAGCATCCCTCCCAGTTAAAATCCCTTTTTGAGCCCTGCATACTTGCTTTATCTCTTCGGGCTCCTCTGAAAGGCCCTGGGTGTGCTCGTGGTCCAGGAAATAAGAGGGAAGTAGAAGCTGGTTAAAAAACTAAAACCTGAATGTGACGATGGAGCAATCGAGAGGTCTGTGCCCTGAGTCACCCTGACTTGCTGTTTACCCTTCCCCTTTGTCATCCTCTGCCTTGATGATTCCTCCCTGCCTTGTTCCGCAGGGTCTGGTACGTGTTTTTAAACTGCTTTTGCTTTGGGAGGCACCTGGCAGGGCGACGTGTTCGCAGGAAACACGGCGCTGCCTGCAGTGCCCCCGCTGCCACGTCCTTCCCCATCGAATGGCTCCCGAGGGGGGGAACAGCGTAAACCTGGGGGGGTTGAAGAATCAGTGTGTTCAAATGATTCTTCTTTTGGCCATAGAGAGAGGCGCTTCTAACAGGAGGGAGACTTCAGCAAGACTCCTCAACATCAGGTTAAAAGCCTGTCATTAATTGAAGGATGATTCAGCTTCCTCTGCTAAAATGTCACCGCGTGGATGCTGGGAGAGGAGGAGCCGTCTTCCTCGCTGGCATAAGGCCGTGATAACCTGAGCACACCCCACCCCTCTGCGCTCGCCTTTGATAAAAATTTACGGTTTAGCTTTCAGGAACGAGCTGGTGGTTGAGGGCTGGATAGACCCGAAACTGCCTGCCTAAGTCACTGGGGAAAATGCTCGTGTATGTTGCTGGTTGCCCATGGAAGTGTGACCTTTTACCAGGCAGTATGTGGTAAAATTCTTGCTTCACATGGGGAGGGTGAACAGGAACATTGCTTCTCCCGGGGAGAAACGCTGCAGGAGAATGCAGCACAATAACACCTCTTTTTTAATGGCATTTCTCTATCCCCTGAAGCTTCAGCTAATTTCTCTCTTTTCTATTAGAAAAGGAGAAAAATCTAGGTTTTCAGAGCAGATCTGGAAATAGAGAGGCAGGATTAAGCACAGCTGTTCCAGGTCAGAGGAGCTGAGGAGCGGAGATGTCTCTCGTGTTGACAGCAAGGTTATACCAACGGCCAGAGGTACATGCCTTCTTGTCAGAAATCTGCCTTCGGGTCAGATTAGTCCAGCATTGCTACCGGACAGAGCGGTCCAGAGGACTGGGAAGCCACTGGCAGTTTAATGTGATGTCACCTCGTCCTGCACTAAGTAGGTCACGGTGACACCCTGCCTGAAAAAGTCCTCTGCGCCAGTGCAGCGGTGGTGAGCAGGACCATCCCCAGTAAACTTCATAAAAAACAACCTCAGAAAGGGGAATTCGTGTAGATTTAGCTTATACAGGGGTTATCTGGGGTGCACAGAGCAGCAATCACAGGAGGCAGTAACTGAACCCATCTCTCGTTGCTCTGCATCAGCCCCTGGTTGGCTGGCAGAAATGAAGCATCAGATGGGATGATGAATATCCAGGTTGCTATAGCGACCGAGAGCCGTGGTGCTAAAAGCAGTCCTTCTCCATCACCCCCTCCCCGCGCGCACACACGAGCTGTCACACGCCCTTCAAAGGCAGCCGGGTGAATTATGCCCGCGCTGGAGCCGCGGTGCGGCGCCGAGCGAGTGCACCTGGCAGTGGATGTTCCCCGGGATGGCAGAGCCCTCCCGTTAAATTCCCAGCTCCGGCTTTAACGAGCTCAGCCGCGATGTGTGCGGAATATAATGGAGCCGAGCTGTTGGCCTGCGCAGCGCCTCGGCGTTCCACGGGCTGCAGGGCGGGAGCGCAGCCAGGGCGGCTGGGGACAATGACAGCCGGGGCCTCGGCCCAGCCGCCCCGCGGAGGCGTTATTGAGCGGAGCCGTGGGTGGGAGGCCGTGGCGCAACCCCGCTTCTCGGCCCCTCGTGGCTGCCAGCCCCTGGGCCCACCCGTTTCCTGCGGCCCCGGTGGCATCGCAGCCGTTGGTGCCAGCAGAAGCCGAGCTTGTGGCTTTGCCTTCGCAAATGGCCCTTCCGCTCAGCTGTGCTGGCTCCCTGGCAGTTTCACTCGCACAGGTCGGTCCCAAAGAATAAGAAGTTAAAAACGAAAGGAGAGAATTTCAAAAGCGTGCACTTGCGGGGTTTTTGGGTTTTTTTACAATAATTTTAGGGAATCTCTATGAAGCTCAGTGGCAGCTTCCCCCGTTTTGTGACTTTGGATCTCTACCGGACTCTAAAACTACCTGTTTAATTCACAGCCCTGCACCTACCAGTGGGAAAAGCAGAGTTGCTCATCCATCAGGGTGACTGTAGGTTATGTCTGCACGGAAGGGAAATGACAGGGCAGCAGCAGCACTTTGCTGTGGCATCGTTTCCCAACATAATGCACCTGTCAGCTGTTTCAACCACTGTTTGATACTAGAAAATTGTTGTCCCCTTGTAAATTTGAGTGGTAAACAGCTGAATAATCCCGTACTTATTGTCCTCACTGTCAGCTCCCTATACCTCACATTCTTGCAGGAGTTGAATAAATACCTCCCAGATGACTGAAAGGTGCTGGATTCCCTTTGAAGGGGGTTGGGGCTTTTTTTGGAATGTCTTCCTTCATTAAACTTGAGAAATTCAGCCAGCAGAATTTTATCAGCATCTGCTAAACAGGCCGAGAGCATCCTTTCAGGAGGAACGTGGCAAATGTGGGCTGCGAACGCCCCAGGAAACGCGGATCCGGTGAATTCAGCCCTCTGGCTGGGTGATGGTGAGGACCAGCGCCAAAAAGAAAATGTAAGGAAAGACTTCTTCTGCTTCTCAGCCTGCCCGGGAAACGAGGTCCGTGATGTCCTAAGTGGGAGGCAAGTCTGCACTCATCTTCCTAAGTGGTCTTATTTTATTTATGTGCTGGTGCATTTATAATGCAGGATTCTTGGCATAACCCCATCAAGGAGCCGATGTTCTGCTTTTACTCTGTCTCCAGCCAAGGACTTTGAATCATATTTTTGGCACAGTGGTTTTTATAAAATATGTAACACTCCAGCGTCTTGTGGCCACGTTTGCTCCTACTAAAGCAGAAAGCCGGATGAGAGCTGCCTCTCAAAAGCTTTGCCAGGACTCAGAATAGCTGAGAAAAAATGACTAATTGGAGACTTCAGAAGAAGCTGTAGCTTATATATGGGTGCTGCACCGCAGGAAAACTGTTGATGTTGACAACTGGGTCAGTGCGAGTAGACGAAGGCAAGTGGCACGCGTGTAACCATCATCCTCGGAAACTAAATTCCTCTGTTTATCCAAAAATAAGTAGGATGTCGACTGAGCAGACCAGAACCACACGGGTAGGCAGGGCGGACCACGGCGGTGAGGGTGTCACGCAGCTGTAGAAATCGCTTCTTACCTAATGAGATCACTCGTTTCATAATGCTGCGCCAGAACTGGTTTCCGCCCCTCGCAGAGGCAGGTGCTGCTGGGGTAGCCCCAGATGACTCGTTTCTTCTCCTGTTACCGCTGAAACCTCATGGGTGTTTGAGCAGATGGAAACGACGTGGGCGCCTTCCTGCCTGCCACCGCGCTCCCACGTCACGGGTACCACGACCCCCACGTGTCTCAACCCACCTCTCCCCATCCTTTTGCTTTCCTCCCCAACACGGTTGCCTGCCACCGGGCTCTACATCTTCAGTGATGCAAAACTTACAGTTTTAGCCGTAGAGAAAGCGCAAAATACGTTGAATTCTGGAGTGAATTGAATTCCTGTGGTATCAAACTGCACAGAGGGACCAGGGGAGGGAAAAGGAGCAGTATGTGGGTTTTAGAGTCCCTGCAGCCCTGAGCACCCGAGCTGGGCATGCGGCATGGTGGGGTGCCTCCTGTTCAGGTGTTAGATCAATAACCCGTTTATTTAGGCACGGCCCTGGTAGGTGGGTGCTGTCCTGGCACTCCCGCGGTGACTGGGAGCTGCCTCCTCCGCCCCCCCCCCCTTAGAGCTTTGAAAATTTTTCGGTTTGCCTGCTGGAGGAAATAAAATATTTAATGCGCTGTGTGTGCTTTTTTTTTGTTGTTTTTTTTTTGTTGAAAGCTGCTTTGTTGATGAGATTTCCCAGGAAATACCCTGTTTAAGTGAACGCGTGTTTTTCATCCAGAAAACCACTGACCAGCTTTAGCAAGTGCTTCGTAAGGGCTAAATTACATCAGGCATTGAATGCTGATGGCGCGAGGAGAGAAAAAAAGGCCGGGACTTCTCTGTTTGAAGTGCGTAGATAAATCCTCAGCTTGGGCAGGAGCAGAACTCAGGGAGCGTCAGCAACAGCTACAGGAGCCCGATGCCTCCTGCCTGCCGCAGGCAAGGGACGGTGCTGCCCAAGCCTTGCTGCCTGCGCTGGGGTGGGCAGGGAGGGGGTTCATTAATAGCCCCAGTGGGGTAACGAGATTGGGGGACGGTTCATAGCTGAGCTTCGGTGCCTAAAGCGCATCCCTCCTACCCCAAAGTCCAACGCCTGCAGCTTGGAGATGGCGATGCCGTTGGGCTGGGGGCGGGGAGTTGAGCCCGTGAGTATTTGCCCTGGTTCAGCTGGAGGGTGAAGCTTCGATGAGGTTTTGATCCCTTTCTTGAATTTCAGGTGATATGGGATAATTATGTTCACTTTTTAATTCCATCAGATTTCCCAGGGATGGAGGAAGGGGGATGTTGGGGTATGCTGCGCAGAGTGCTGGCAACGTGATGTCTCAAAACCACTTTTTGGGGGTTTCCCACCATAAAATAAGAGCTTTGGGGTGCAGTCCCCGTGGGTAATGAGGCCGTTTGGCTGGGACCTGACCCCTGTTAACCCGCTTTTTAGCTGCTTAGGTATTTGATTGAAATCTGCCTGTTACTCAAGTTCCCGAGGAAGGCGAAGAGCGCTGAAGAGGGGAGGGGAGGAGCAGCCCCTGCCCCATCACCCTGGGGATCCTCCTCTGCTCAGGAGCACGTGAACCAAACAGTTTCACTGGAAGAGACAGAAATATTTTACAGCTCGCTGACTTTCCGGAAAGCGCTCTCTGGCCAGCGAGGATGGATGCACAAACGCCCCAGTTACGAGATAAATGCAGAACGAAGCACAGCTCGCCAGCACGGCTCTGGGACCGCCCGACCTTGGGTTCAAGTAGGAATAAATGCATTTTAAGAGTGGGAAAGCCAAACATTTCATGGACTAGGTTTACACCTCGGGTAGAGGGGAAGGAATATACCTGGATCTACAGCAGACACATCATGAAAAAAACACGTCAGTGTTGTGGCAGCTGCTGCCTTCTCAGGAAAGTGGCTTTTATGGTCCAGACGCGGATAAAAGGAACCGTCTCGGTGCACCGGCCGGACGCCAGCAGACCAGAGTATTAATAGCCGACTTTGCTTTTGCCTTGCTATGTGCCATTGGACATATGTAACGCTTTTCACTGGGAATATAGTTATTAACAAATCTTGTTTCTCATTAAAAGGGCAAAAATAGAGTTGCTGACGCATGTTGTTGTAACACGTGGTAGCGTACGGGTCCCAAAACCGAAGGCGAGCGGCTCTGTGGTTTGCGCCGGTAAATAGAAGTCAGCGTGAGCTGCAGAGAAAAATGACACTTGGGCAAGTCTGAGCCAGGAAAGACTGAAAGCCACTTTTTTAAGTGGAGTGGTTGAGTTTTCAGTGGAACGATGTGGGATTGCCATTTGCAGCCTGGGCCTTCTCTTGCAGATTGAAAAATGGCTTTTTGAAAGCCACTTCTTGCAGCTTCTGAGACCATTTGCCTGAACGTAGACCACAAGGTACAAAACTGTTAGAAATAAGCCGTAAACATTTGCTGGTTTTGAAGGCTGAAAAAACCTTCATGGTATCAAGTGTCACTGGACTGCAGATAATTTTGAAAAACCATACAGTGAGAAAGGACCTGCCAGAGCCACGTTTAACTCAGCTGACCTTTCCTGGCATTAAAATGCCTGGAGGACTTGTTCTGACCTTTGACTATGGAAATTTGCCTTTTGATCCTGACTTGAGATCTCCTTTATTCGTGTCTGACTTCTTCGTAGTCTCTCTTTTCCATAGCTTTGATCCATCTTAATGTCTAATCTCCACCAAGACCACCTGATACAGAAGAGCTCTGCAACGCCCACAGCCCTAGGTCTTGAAAAAGCAAGTGAAGGTTTGAGAAAACATCCTGTTTGTCTCGTGCTGTCGCTGTGCGAGACCTCAGAGAGGGTTTCACAAGGCAGATTTTGAAAACCCGTTGTGGTTTAGGATGTTGTCGTGTCCGTTTGGTGCACGTGTGAGTAATGCAGCACATGCTGAACGAGCAGCACGCTACCTACCGCGCGCGTTCATCCCCTGCTGATCCAGCTGCTCTTGAGTTATGAGCAGAGAGGTATGATCTGCACCCGAAACTGGGTCCCGGTTAATCTCCTCGCCCCAGGCTTCTGGGTGCTGGTAACCAAACCCTCGGGATAAGGAGTGCTGCCAGCTGCAGGGCTGCACGGAAAAGGGCCCGCTGGATGGAGGGGATTACCTTTGGCGGTGCTAATACCATCCAGCAGCCACAGCGAGGAGGCAAAGAGGATGTTAAATTATTTTCTTGGGTAGGCAGGGTAGTAAATCATTGCTTTTAACCTCCTGTGGCTACATGAGCCAGGGTGTTTTAATAAGAGCTGGATGGGAAAAGGTGTTTTCTCCCTCTGATGGCAGAGCAAAGAAGGATGAAGTGTGCCAAGGAGTCACAGGGGTGATGCTGTCAATACCATCTGAGTCTTACTTAGGCAAATTTATGCTCCAAGTGTGTAAATCTCTTCTGGAAGTGGGACCCGGTGCTTTGAAGCTTCGCACACTTCAAATGTAACTGCCCCCCCGAGAGGCAGCGGGAGAGCAGGGAAGATGAAGCGTGCCGGAGCGCTGGCAGCCCGCGGGCTCTGAATACAGCAGGACATCCCTCTCCCTGGAATGAAATACCCACCCCGGATTATTTACACGTGGTGCCCTTCAGGCCGTGGCTCCCCAGGGCCGGCGCTCGCCCCCGCTCCCCAGAGCGGGGCATGCTGCTGTTGGCAGCCGGCCGCCGCCGGCGTGGACCGTGCCGGCGCTGCGCGCCGAGCGGCTCTGCCCATGCCGCGCTTGGCCGGGTTACAGCCGGCCTGATACAAAACACACACGAGGTTTCGGTGCAGGTTTCATGCTTGTACGTGTTGAGAAACTAGATATTGCTATTTTTGTCTCCATTTAAGCTATTGTGGGGTTAATTTTCATGGTGAGAACTACAGCTTTTCCTTTGAGCCCAGATATCCCCAGTATCATTGTCCTGCAAGTTGCAAAAAAACACGGGTGGCCAGGCGAGATATATCTGCCCCCCATCCCTCCCCTGGCAAATAACATGGCCTGCACAGCCGGGTGCTTTAAACCCTCATGCAGAAGACACTTGTCTTTTCCAAAAATGACACCTGTTGTAACTCCGATCTGTGGATGTTTGTTACCTACGGTGCCGCCACTGTCATTTTAGACCTTGCTCGTTTTTCTCACCTCTCTGCCACCCAGTGACACAGAGCGCCACAGCCCGGAGTGACCCCCAGCAGTGAGGTCACACATCGCCTGGAAAGCTGTTTTACCCACCTCGGAGTTCTCAGTGTTACTGTTTGTCTCCTTGGCTGCTGTTAGGAAGCAAAGCCTTGCAAGCTGCCTTATTTTAGACCTCCCCAGTTTCTCTCGCTGCTTCTGACATATTTTCTTCGTGCAGAATATAGCTGCTGCTTTTTTGGTTTCTTTCTAGGAGCCTTTTTATTTTATTTTCGTGGCCGAACCCCCTCAAAGGCTGCAGCCGGTATCCAGATGAGACTGCAGCACTCGCTTACATAAGGTGTTACAATTTTTCAGTATTTTCCGTCGTGCTCCTAATGCTTCCTAACATCTTGTTTGCAGCTGCACGCTCTCTTGAACCCTTCACCAAGTTGTCCACAGTGACGCCTGCCTTTCCAGAAAGAGGCCTTCATCTAAATTCTAAAAAGATTTGATCATTTAAAAAAAAAACCCTCTCTGGGATACAACCCACTCGGTTTATTACTGCTGAGCCCTCGTTTCACACTGCCTTGCACGCTCAGCCTCATTTAAATCCCTGGGTTGTTGTCGTGAAAATCAGGCACTTGCTGTACTCGGGTTTGCCATCTTCTACCCAAATTTTGCTTCCTAAAAAGAACTTATTTCCTGCTCCGTGACTGCGTGAGCTGCGTCCATAGGCAGGCAGCACCTCACTGAGAGACCCTGGAAAATCTGCAGAAACTGCCCATTCCGTCTGTCTTCCCAGCCCTGCGAGGGATGGGGCGGCATCTCCGGAGCACCCCAGACCATGGTCTGGTACCGCTGTCCCTGGCACGGCCTCTCCCACCTCTCTGCCGCCCGTTGTGCTTCCCAAGGGACCTCACAGCTACAAATGAAGAATATCTCATCGACGAGCGCTTTGCTGTATTTTCTTGCCTATTAAAGCTCCCTGCAAGGCATCCCAGGTCACCTGGGTTTGCTCCTGAGCATCTCGTGTGTTTAATATTTCTGTAACAACACATTTATTTAACTTTCTAGTCTTACATCGCCGTCTTCGCAGAAACTCCCTCTGCTCTCTCTCCACTCTTTCCCTTCCCCGTTTCGCTTCCCACCACTTACTGGCGACATAGATGCCTTTGTATTATCAACAGCGCTGACAGATGTCTGTGGCCATTTATGCGCTACTTGGCTTGTGTTTTCCCTGAGGTCCTAGATTAAATGCTCAGTCAAAACTCGAATATTTCATGGGCCAGTAGTCTGCTTCCACTTAGAGTCAGCTCTTCTCTGCTGGTTTCCCTTTTGCCAGCGTTTACCCGGGTGTCTCATCAGCTCGTGCTGGATTCCTAACGATGCTCTCGCTCCAGGATGTGCTTCCCCCGTGCACACAGACACCGTCCGTGCGGCGCTCACGCGCGTGCTCACACCCAGAGCCATCGCCTCGCCTGTTTGTCATCAGCTCCTCTAATGAGCGCGAGTCAATAGAGGAGCGGAGCGAGCGGACGAAGGCAGTTTGCGTGCTGCGATGGTTTGGAGCAGATGAAGGAAGAGAAGTCACCCAGCCCTGCAGAGCTCACCGAGCCGTGAAATCCCAAGAGCAAAGAGAAGGCCCTGCCCGCGCGACCAGCTGAGCTCACTGGCCGTGGCTTGTACCGCCAGGACGTCAAGGGAGGCGGTTTCCACCCAAAAATATTGTTTAATATTTTAAAAGATAAAAAGACCTGTGTTTTCAGAAAACACGTAGACCTTGGGTTTTATTATGTGCAGAAGTTGTCATGCGGTTCCCTGGCAGGACCGGAGCAGCGCTGGAGTTGATCCTGACCTTCCCATGAAAGCTCCATTTTTTTCCTTTACATTTTACCGGGCAGTTTCACGCCTGGATGCTGGGGACTGGCGTGTCTTCCCTGGCAGAGTCTCAGCCAGCGCTTGCATCTCGCTGTCTCTTCTAATGGAATCATTGTTAAAAATAAGTAATTTTATTTCCCAGAAGATGCCCGGCAGCAGCATCCGTCATTTTGTCCTAATTGACTTGACTTCCCTCGGTGTGCAGGTTACGCTGGGGCTTGGGGAAGAGCCAAACCTGCCATCAGACAGGGCTGGTCTCGGGCAGAGCTGTGCCTGGTACCTACATGAGCTCTGACGTCTTGTAGATGGTCTCCTATACACGTGTCTGTACAAGAGAGACGGCAGAAGTGTCTCGGGAGGGTTTACTAAAATAGAGGCTGGTGTCTGGAACAAACGCTCCCACACGGCTTGTAGGAAGGGTCAACCCAGTGGCGGCTCCAGAGGATCCTGGCCATCCCGCTGTGGATCTGCAGGGGAGGGCTCTGCCGCCGGCAGGCACGGCGCCTCTGCAGGGTGCTGGGGTGCAGTAAGTACGAGGGGGATGAAAGCAAAATGACAGGACAGGGGTCTTCTCCAGGCAGCAAAAACTTTCCAACTGCCTTTTGAGGACGTAACGTGCAGGCAGTCGTTGCCTGTTGAACGCAGGGGTGAGCTGGGACGTTGCTCTTGATAAGAAACCAGGTCTGAACCAACGCAGGATCCTTCAACCGAGTAGATCTACAGGAGGAGAGAAGAGACTGGCGTTGGGACTGCCATGGTGAGTTGCTCACCTGCAGTCAAAAGGCAGCCTGGAAAGCTGGAGAATTTGGGTTAGTTCTTAATTCTGACGCTGTTTTCTGTGGCCTTGGGCATGTCACTTGGCTCCCTGCGTGGTGACTGTGTCTTCAGCAGCAGAATAGTCAGAATGTTCTGTTGTGCCCTTAACTCTTTAAATGACAAGATCTTCCACCTCTAATATGAAACACAGTTGGTCCTCTAAGTTGTCAGAAGGACAGAAGATTATTCGTGAGTAACCAGCAAATTCATAAATGTTCCTTAAACAGTAGAAACCATTGAAATACTTAAGGAATTAAAGTGAACAGATGTGTTTCCAAGCTTGAAATTTAATAGTGCAAACTTTCTTCCACCTTAATTTCACCTTAACAACCTTTTCCCGACTGAATCATCTTAGCAAGATGGATTGTTGGAAGAGCAAAGTACGGTGGTGGGACAGGTTACGCAGTGAAAACTCAGGTTTTAGCCCAAGTTTGAGCGGAGGTGGGACTCATCTCTGCCTTTGCTGCCGTCGGGGTCTTGCTCGGGGTCTTGCAGCGCACCAACGATGCCCAAAGGGTGTTTTCCCTGTGCGTTGTCTAGGAAAGACTTTGTTGGACTTCCAGGATGACGCTGGACCATCTCCATCCCACGCTTTTCCTTTGGGATCTGAATTCTGCAGGAACTTGGGGAAGCATCTCCCCAGCTGTGCTGCTTGGCAAAATCTCGTAGCGGTGAGATTCGGAAGGTGTTTTAGTCCCGTTCATTGGCTGATGCAGGCAGCTGTTTTCTCCCTTTTGGTCAATAAATAAACCACCTTACTCCAGGGCAGCCAGCAGCTGTCATCTCCCCTTTTTGCCACTGCACCAACAGGTGTGATGCTGATGTGGCCGATGGGCTGGAAACCAAACTGCCATTTCTTCCACCCTCTTCCTTCTTGGCCGTTGCCCAAACAGAGGAACAGCATCCAAGAGACTCAAGGTCCTGGCACATGGAGCTGCTTGTGGAGCTGGTGGCAGGGCTCAGCGTTGCGTTGCCTGGCAGGGAAGACCAAGGACGGGGTTTGTAATCCCTGTGTGGACTTGCAGATCCCTCTGTGGATTGCTCTTTGGATGCTGTTTGAGAGCTGTCCTGCTCCCCCAGCAAAAGTTTTTTGAGGCTGAGACCTCTCCTCCCACGAAGAAGAGCAGCACGTGATCAAGAGTGAAGAAGTAGTGTCATGGTGGGATCTGGAAAACATGGTGGGGGAAGTGAAGCCCTTATTTAATGGAAGTGTTGCGCAGGCTGAAGTTCGGAGCATCTTCTCCAGAGCCCACTGTCCCAGGACAACATTAGCTTCACATAGACTTGTGTTTAGTTGATTCTCCTCATTCCAGCAGGAGCTGGGACCTAGAGAGATGCAGCTTCTTGCTGAAGGTCCCACAGCTCAAAATACATCAAGGACCTTCTGATTTCCAGGCATTGGTCCTGCTTGTGGTCAAAATTCAGGTTAGTGACATTCCTCCCCCCTGGTTTGCGCTCCTCATCGCTGTGCGGAAGGGTCAACAGAGTTTGACTATCACCAGTGACAGACGCTCTGTCTTCTTACCTATAGTTTGATGAGGGCTGTGGGGGAGGAGAAGGAAAGTCGTTAGCACTGATCCGAGTTACAGACACTTGACGCTAAACGTGCTCTCCAAGCACGTGATGGCAGGAATCTCCAAGAGGCTCCTCTGCGTATGCAGCTCCTTCTGCTAAGACACAGTAAAAATAGCAAACTAAGCAGGGATTTGAGCCTCAACTTGCTGAGGCAGGAGCAAGTATTAAATACCTGGGACAACGTGAGGGCCCTGCGTGACGCTGCCCTGCTGTGCCCCTCCAACCGAACACCCGTTCATTTCTGTGGAAGCGGTGAACGTCTTCGTTGTTTGGAAGCTGCATAAAAATGTGCCTTGTGGGATGTGACACGTCCTGAACAGTGTGTTAATAAAAACTAAGCCTGTGCGGCACGAAGGACTTAGGCTGCATTAGTGAGAATACTGTGATGGCTCCAGCAAGGCAAGACCTTGGGTCCAGAAGCTACACGGAGCAGAGCAGAAACCCAGCACACCCTCCTCAGTGTACTTAGAGCATCAAAAGAGGCGGTGGAGTCGATGCTGCCGAGTCTTTAAACCACTCAATATTATCCTAATGCTGGAAATTCAGGAATTTGAAGGGCGGGTGAGGTCGCAGAGGAGATTTCTCAAAGGCCAAGTCCCTGGATATCGCTTCCCGCTCCCCCAGGCTGGCGCTGGCTCGGGGGGACGGAGCTGCTGCAGGCCTTCCTCCTGCTCATTTGCCCTCCTGACGCCCGCTCTTTGCCAGTGCAGAGGGCTCGTGGCTGGAACTCACGTGTCAGCTTGGCCACGTCTCCTCTCCAGCCCCAGCCAGGCATGTCTCCGCTTACGGCACAAGGGAAGTTATTTGTGATATAGAAAAGTGGCTTTTATGGCCTTTAGCAAAGGGGGACATCCTTGCTGGCCATCCGTGACCCTGTCTCGGCCGGAGCAGAGACAGACAGCCGTCTGGCCGTGCTGTCCTCATGTCCCCCACTGACAGTGACCCAAACACCCAAGGAAAAACCAGTTTGGGTAGCAGAAACTGACCGTTTCACTCATTTTTAGCACCAAAACTGGGTTAAAGGGTTAAAAAGCTGGGAAACGGTTGGCAGCGACCGGGTTTTGGGCGCCTGTGCCTGTGCCCGGCTGCCTCCGACGCCAGAAGGCTGTGTGGGCGGGTGGTCTGTCTGCCTGGAGAGGGGATTGAAAAAAAACATCCCACCAACCCTACCTGTGGTTGTTGCAGCTGTTTCGTGCCGTACGTTTCATCTCTGAGCTCAGAACGAGGGGTGTCATCCTCGTCCCTGTCCCCGCAGAGGCAGGAGCGATTGCTCGCCAGGTCAGCCGGCCGCAGACCCCGGGCCTTTTGCAACCCGGCCTTTGCTCTGCCCATGAGGTGCTGCTCCCCCCACCGGCACCGCTCCCGATGCCAAAGTCCCTGGGTGCGCGTCTCCCTGCGCAGGAGGCTTGGACGTGCGGGAGAAGGGCTCAGCGAGCCCGAAAGCCGGGCTTAGAGCTGAACCTTGGCTTAACGCCGTGTGCTCGGCTCGCTGCGGGGCGCGGCCTGACCCGAACACACCTCTCCCTGCCTCGCACCGGGGGCTGAGCGGGGTGACCGCATCCCGGCCCTCCTGCCTGACTCTTCTTTGCCCTTTTTTTGCCTTTGCAGGGAGAAACGCGCTCTGCAAGTGAGCGTCACCAACCCCGTCCAGTGCAGCCTGCACGGGCGAAAATGCACCGTCTCCGTGGAAACCAAGATTAACCAATCTCAACCGGATTTCACCAAGCACCGGTCCGGTTTCATCCTCTGCGTGCCAGGGAATTAGCGTTCCCCCTCTGCTTGGTGCAGCGAGCCTGGAGAGAGCAAGGGAGCGGAGGGAAGACGGACCAGGGCTTTGATCGCCCTCCTCGTGCCTTGGACCTTTCATGGGGATTCATTTAGAGATGCTCAGCTGTGACTTGGTCATGCGCCTCAAAAAACCTCTACAGCTAGAGGTTTAGCAAACCCAAATTCAGAAGAGGGTTTTACTACCACAAGCAACGAAGGCTTAAAATAGCCGGTGACCTGTATCCATCTCACAAAACAGGCCAGAATATCGAGAAAGTGCTTCTGAATTAGTCCAAAAAAAAAGCATTTATAGGTACTTACACCCATTCCTCTCTTTCCCACATTGATTTCTTAAACCCTCTCCAATATTCCCTTCTGTGGTTCTTTTTTTGTGTGGCCTTTTTTTTGCAATATGATGCAGCCTCCACCGGAGGAACCAAAGATACCCGGCTCAGGGAGGCTGGTTTGGTAAGACCAAATCCCGATGGAACCGGAGCCAGGTTTGGCGAGGAGGGCAGGCTTCCCATGCCGGCGAGACGCTCCGCACGCTTCCAGTCCTGCCAGCACACCCGGGGCTGGGATGGTACATGGAGACGCACCTCTAGGCTTGCTGCTTTCCTGCCTGGACTTCACTAACCCATCGAGGCACCTTGGCTGGAGACAGCTCCACCAGCAGAAAGGAGAGTGGGATTCACAGTGCAGAGGTTTTATTTTTTTTAATCCTGCATTGCTTTTGCCTTAATTACCCTCTCCAGTGACCTGAAATGCGGTGGGTTCCCGTTTGGACCCAGTGGCCTTGCTGAATTTTTAGATTATCCACGTGGCTTCGTGTTAGTCCCAGCCTTGAGGTTCAGGGAGGGCTGAGAGGACCCGCTGCCGGCGGGGCGGTCTAGAAACACGTGGAGCTTGGCGGGGCCGAGGCCGCCGCTCGCTCGCTTTGCACTATTTAACCCAAACTCCGGGCGCGTCCGGCCCAGGCGAGGGGCAGCAGCACAAACCCGACGGCCAACCTCCAGGCTGTGCCCTTCGAGCGTTCTCCTGGGTCCTCCCGGCTGCGGGCGGTGGATGGCGGGACGCTGGGCATCACCGTGCCTCGGCTGGTGGCACCGCGGCTCCCGGCCAGGCCGACCCCGAGCTCGGGGTTTACCGAAGGGCCGTGCGGCCTAACAAGCCTTTATCCCCCTGCGTAGCGGGTGCTGCTGCGGGCTGGGAGCGGAGGAGGCCGTGTGCCGCCGCGGGGCCGTGGGGACTGAGCGTGCCGAGTCCTGGCGCTGCTGGTCAGGTCAGGATCTCCAGCCCGGCGGACGCGGACGGGGGGCTGCGTGGTGACCCCACCCCGGGCACCGCCTGTCTGCAGCCCAGCCGGCCCACGGGGAGCACGTGTTTCACTGAGCACTTTAGGAGTCGGAAAGCCCGAAGAGGCTGTTAGCGACAGCCTTCCCAAAGCCGCGGGCGCAGGGACAGCTCGCTGCAGCCTTGGTACCCGACCCCCGCGGCGAGGGGGTTCCTCGGGAGCAGAGGAGCTCTAGCGCTGTGTTTCGGTCGAACAAGCTTCAGCCCCTCTGTGCCCTTTGCCAGGGAGGCCCCACACCTCTGTGCCCTTTGCCAGGGAGGCCCCACACCTCTGTGCCCTTTGCCAGGGAGGCCCCACCGGAGCCCCCCCGTTCGCACGGTCCCCAGCTTCGGCCCCCACCAGCATCCCAGCACCATGTCCCGGCCCCTGGCGCTCGCTCCCGTTAGCAGCTCCGGGGTGCCCGGCAGTGTCCTGCGCCCCAGGGCTCCGCAGTTCAGTTCTGCCCCACGCCCTGGAGAAGAAGCTCTTCCAGACGCTGCCAACACGAGTCACCCACCACCGCTGGGGCCATCAGGAGCCCCGAGGTGACGGCCCACCCACGCAGCAGCTCCCCACCTCGCCAAGGGGACACGTGCGAGCCGCTCGGGACCCCCGAGGACCCTCTGCCTCCTCCTTTCATCCCGCCGCCGGCTCCTCGGGAGGAGCAACGCCAACGCCGAAGCCACGGGACACCCCAGCTCCTGTGCGCGTCCTCCCGGGGAAGCGGCAGAAGGAAAATCCTCGTCGTCGCTGTGTCTTTCCAGCTGCACTTCTTGCTTCGTGTAGCTGCTCGTCCAAATCCTCCCCAGCACCACTAACCCGTAGGCAAGGTAGCGGCAGGAGTTTTAATCAGCACTTTTATACACTCTCCCTCCGACGAAATGTTGTGTTGAATCATGATGGACGGCAACAAATCGCAGGTTTAGGAAACTTCTCGTACTATGAGATGGCAATATTGTATGTGATGAAATGTGTCTTTATAAAATATATTATCTGTTCCTGCTCTGGTTTTTTATATATATATATATATATATATAAATATATAGAATATATATATATTCCTTTTTTTTCCCCATAAATTAACTATTTCTAAATTTTGATTTCCAGCTTGGGGCGATAATGCAATGAACCCTTTCTTTTTTTTTTTAATCGCTGATATTTTAATGTGTAAAAGAGCAGAAGAAAACCACCTACGATAACGGACCTGGGGTTTTGTTTACATAATTCACTGTAATAAATAAAAGAACCCAATTAATTGCATCCCACTCCGGTGGTGCCAGTTTCTGACCGGGTCAGGGGAGATGACGCACGGATGGAAAGTGGAGTTCTGGCGTCCCGATAACCCGGTTTTTCACCTCTGCCGTGCTGGGTGCTCCTCCTCGCCCCGGTGCCAGCCCTCAGCGAAGGGGTGACCCCGGCGCCGGTAACGCGATTAAACCCGCGGCTGCGTTAAACCCGCTTTCGTCAGAGCAAATCCAATTGCCCAACGCCGCGCCGGGGGCGCCGGAGGTGTGGGACTGCAGAAAAGACTCCGCCACGAACCGCTGCCGTGTAATGGATGGTCAGTGCATTTTTATTTAATCAGCACAGTACAAAAATAAATAAAAATAAGGGGAGGGGATTAAATTACAGGCACACTGAGCCCCATGACACAGTCGGTCAGGTTATAAACCACACATACTTACAAACACACTATACACATACATACAAAATGAGACAAATATAAATTAATAAGTAACAATACCCACCAATTTGGTCAACAAAGATCTACAGAAGAGATTGCACTAAAAAAACGTACGTACACATGTATCATTAGCAGGTTCCAATGTACAGCGATGAAGAGCTTCAAGTGAAAAATAAAAAATAAAAATAAATGGCACGTTATTTCTCCCTCTCGTCTGCAAGTTTAACGCCCGATGGACCAGAACTAAACTAGAACTGTGCACACGGAGAAAAAAAACACAAATTAAAAACCAAAAAAAAAAAAACTTATCAGTCCCCAGGCCTGATAAGGGAATACCAGCTCAAGACTGCGGTATCGGGGTGGTGTCGGGTCTTTGTGCATGGGTGTAATTTTTACAGCCATCTCTCGTTAAGGTTTTTCTTTTGATTATTATTTTTTTTATGTGTTTTTTTTCCTTTTTTTTTTTTGAAGACACAAAATGCTCCTGTTTGCATGCGCAATACCACTGTAAAAGCAACAATGAAAGAATAAAGAAGGGTTTTCCTTCCCCCCCCCCCCCGTAGGTTAGTAGTTTGTTGGTTTGTTTTGTTCTAAAGTATTCGTATAGCAGCATGTAGACTCTTCCCTTGCTTGCACACTCAGGTAGATCCTTTACACAACACTCATGGTCAGTGCACGATGGGAACAAGACATTTCACATTGATGTCATGATACAGTAGCAGTTATTTCCCTTAACCCAGACCCGCTCGGGAAATTCGAGTCTCTTCAAAGAAAATAAATAAAGGGGAGGGGGGAGGCGGGGGGGGGGCCGGGCCCGCGTCTCTGTCCCGTTACCGGCTGCTCCGGCGCCGGTAAGTCACGATCGGCCCCGCTCGGCCGCCTCCGGTGAAGCCTTTAGAGCAAAATTTTCCTTTTTTTTTTTTTTTTCTTTTTTTGGGGAGGGGGTGGGGTGGTGGTTTTTTGTGTGTTTTTCCTCCTTTTTTTCGCCCCCTACCTGGTCTTTGTCTCGGCGATGCGGTGACCGGCCCCGCACCCGGAGCTGCAGCCGCAGGAGCCGGGGCCGCCCCCGCCGCCGGCCGGCGGAGCCCCGCTCCGCTCCGCGCCCCCGCCGCGGGGCTGGGGGGAGGGATGGGGTGAGGGGGGGTCGGCTGGGGGGGGTTGTGCCCCCCCCTCCCCGCTCCACGATTTGCTGAAATCAATCCGGTGGCGGAGCCGCAGCAGCTCCGGGCCCGCAGGATGGGGAGGGGGCGACGGCTGAGGAGCAGCGGCCCGGGGCGGGGGGGGGGAGAACCGGGGGTCTGCGCTCCGGTCCGGCGGCGGACGACACCCACCCCCAACCCCCCTCCCAGGGCCGGTAGCAGCTCCCGCCTTTCGCCGCCGGGCAAAGGGCTCCGAGGGCGGCCGGGGCGAGCGGAGCGTGTCCGGGCGGGGCCGGGGCCGGGGCCGGGAGCATCCCCGGGGCCCGGCGGGCGCTCACCGGTCGAGGCCGATGAGCAGCCGCCCCTTCTCCTCGGCGCCGCTTTCCTTCTTGAGGTCGGCGAAGACCTGGGTGAAGTAGTGCGGGTCGGCGTTGACCTGCAGCATCTTGGGGCTCATGAGGTCGATGATGGAGAGGCAGCGGTCCCAGAAGGCCTCCTTACAGCTCTCCACCAGGAAGGGCTTGAGCGGGTAGGAGATCTCGTTGCCCATGTAGGAGTAGGAGAGGTACAGGCAGGTGAGCAGCACTGCCTGCAGTTCGTGGTCGCTGGCCACCTCGGCTGAGATGACGTCCCGGCAGAGCATGTAGAGGAAGACCACGTTGGCCGGCGTGATGAAGCCCTGGTCCTGCCAGCCCTGCAGCAGCAGCGAGCGGTCCACGGAGCGCAGCCAGAGGACGGGGTCGGTGGGCGAGAGGTGCTTCAGCCGGTAGCAACGGCGGCAGAGGAACTCGCCCAGGCAGCGCAGCAGCTCGCTGGTGGACGCCTGCACCACGACCCGGCGCGGGGTAGCGGCGGCGGCGGCGGGCGCGGTCGGCGGCGCCTTCTGCGCCGAGGCGAGGGCGGCGGCGGCGGCGGCGGGGGGCGGCGGGGGGGCGAAGGTGGCGAGGTTGGCGCAGGAGAGCGACTTCTTCAGGTTCTCGTTGTTGAGGTGGGTCACGTTGCTCTGGTACCCGCCGTTGGGCTGCACCTTCTTGGAGCTCTTCTTCTTGGCCGAGACGGCGGCGATGCGCTTCCAGGGCAGCACCGAGATCAGCGAGTGCCGCTTCAGGCCCTTCTCCTTCGCGTTCTTGCTGTTCTGCACCGCCGTGTAGTGCCCCACCGTGGCCGCCCCCTCCTCGAACAGCGGGGCCTTCCGGTAGCTCGGCGACAGCGACAGCACCGTGCCCATGGCGCCGGCCGACCGGCGGGCCCCGCCGCCCGCCCCGGCCCCGGCCCCGGCCCCGGCCCCGGCCCCCGGCGCGGCCCCGCGCTCGCTGCCCGCTCCGCCGCCGCCGCCGCTCAGCGCCGCGCCTCGCCCCGCCCCGCCGCCGCGCGCGCTCCCGGCGGCGCAGTGCGCGCCCCCGCCGCCCCGCCCCGCCCCGCGCCGCCACGTGCGCCCGCCGCGCCGGCGGGAAAGGGGCGGGGAGGCACCGCCCGGGCCACGCCCCCCCGCGCACGGCCCTGGCCGGCTGCAGCCCCGCCCCTAGCCCGCCCAGGCCACGCCCCCCCCCCCGCCCAGGCCACGCCCACGCCCCGCTGGCCCAGCCCCACGTGCGGCCCCGCTGCCGGTGCCGGGAGGAGGAGCCGGTGCCGGGGGAGCGCACCCAGCGCCGGCCGGGCCCGGGCAGCCCGGCGGGGGAAAAATGAAATAAAAAAGGAAAAAAAAAAAATAAACTCCACTAAACTCCAACGCCCCCCCCGCCCGGCACCGGCCCCAGCCCCCCCCGCCGGCGCCTCGGCCGGCTGCAGGCCGCGGGGCCGCGCTCCAGCCCCGGTGCAGAAGCGCCGGGCGCGGCGGTTCGCAGGTTCAGCCGGTTTCAAGCAAAACGCCGCTGGGCCCTGCGTGCTCCGGGAGGCCGAAGGGCAGCGCCCGCAGCACCGGCCCCGGGGGAGCCGCGGCCGTGCCCAGGCTGGGCCAGCCGCAGCTCCGGCCCCGCCGCGCTCCGCTCGACCTGCAGCGACACTCGAAGGCGGCTCCGCCGCGGCACAGCCGGCACCGACACCGGCCGCCTCCGGGCTCCGGCGACCAGAGCGGTCCCCGGGTGTCACCTCCCCCGCGGGAGACGCTGCCGGCAGGGAGGGGTCTCGCCCTGGCACCGCACTCACCGGGGCTCGGCTGATGACTGGAACCGCGCTCGTTTACGCTCCCCAAAGCCACCACGGGCGGTTGCCCGTCCCCTTCCCACGGCACAGAAGCCTCCGAAAACCCCCAAACCCCCCGCCTCACCCAGACACAACCGCACCCTCCCAGCGCCCGGGGACCAAGAATCCCTGGGCAGCGGGGGGGGGGCACTGGAAAGGGCTGTCCCCAAAGCCACCGTCCCAGGCAGCAGCTTTGGCAGGCACCCACCGGGCGCTTGGGGTTCAAAGCACATGGAAGGTAAAGAAAAATCTCACTTTGGGTCAAAGCTCTGCCGAAGCTGCTGTTTAGAACACGGGCGGTGCTATGCAGTAAAAACCAGGGGAGATTTTTCTGACCCCCCCCTGCGTCCCCCTCCCAAGCTGGGGCAGGGGTTTTCTCAGCACCTGGAGCTCGATGACGGCAGCTCGCCCCGTGAAGCCCGTGCCCAGCAGCGGGACACAGCAGGTCAAAACACGGAGCCGGGTTTGCAAACCTGTCTGTCCCCACCTGTCCCGGCCCCAGTGCAAGGGCAGCCCAGGAGCCACCCACCACCCCACCCCTGGGAGGCCTGGCTGTCCCAAAGCACCCGAAAACCCGCCCGTCCCCAAAGGTGCGTCCAGCCCAGCGTGGGAGCTGTTTTTTCAAGGGACAGTCAAAGGTCTCCTCTTCCCACATCCTCTTTACAAACAGCTTGAGAGGTTTTTCCATCAGGAGCCCCAAGGGACCGGGCAAGCCCTGCCCGAGCCGCGCTGCTGCTACCGGGAAATCCCTTTGTCCGTTAAAAATATCACACGGACCTGAGCAGTGCGAAACACCTTTGTGCGAACGCCTGCTCTTTCAGTTAAGCCTTTTGAAGTTTAAGCCAGAAGGGTTTAACACCGAGCCCTGCCATTGGAGCTCTTTTGGCCCTAATTTTCCTACACTCGCAGGGGGAAGGCAGGCGCTCAGGCACCTCGGAAAGTCCCGCCTTTCCGCCGGCAGTTTGGATGCCCAACGCACAGTTAAACCTCCTGCTGCACCGTCCTCGCTCCTGGTCGGGTCTCCTCAGCCTCCGGCACAGCGATCTGTCTGTCTGCGCCCCTGCTCTGTCTGTCTGCTCCCCCGTCGTCACCTGCGGGGTCAGGACCAACACTGTCCCCTCTGAGGGACGTCACCTGGAGCTGGACACGGCTCTTGCCAAGGACACGCAGGACTCCACGGCCACCTTCGCCTTCCCCCACCTCGGCACCACTGCACACGGGCTTTGCTCCGCTTCCACGACTGATCTTCCCCCCGCTCACCTACAAGGAGCGACCTAAAGGAGCAAAGCACAGCCCCAGCCAGGCAGCCCCGGGGAAAAGGCCACTGCAGGGGCTCCACAGGAACTGGCCAGAGCTGCTTTTAGGAACTACCTCATGAGATATTTATAGTTCAAGAAAACCCTGTTAAGAAAACCAAATGCACCTCCCCTGCACTCCAGGCCCTGCCTAAGAGGGGTTTAAGTCCTTCTGGCCGATGAGGCCAGGTTTCTGGCCAAAAGACCTGCACAACCTCAACCAGGCCATGTCCGAGATGCACAAGTTTCACACGTGAAAATTAAAGGTCTTGTCAGTTCATCAATCACATCCCCAAACCCCTCTCTGGCCTTCAGAAGAGCCCACGGCCAACGCCAGACTCTCCAACAGAGCACCAGGGCACTTCCAAGGAGGGCTGCAGGTAGGGGAGCTCAGAGGGAATTCATTTTGCACCATGGTAATAATAAAATAACACAACTTTCTTTGGTAGAACTCAAATGTGCTGGGCCAGGAACAGTCACAACCCGTCAACCTTTAGCGCTGCTGCTCAAAACACGGTCCCTCACGCTCCACATCTCAGAAACGCCATCACTGACGACGCTGCCGTGAGCTGGGGCCGGGTGGGATCCACCCGTCCCCACACGACGACCAACAGCACCGGACGCGCCCGTTACCAGCCTCGGCAGCTGAGGACAGGAGACAGATTTTTGAAAAAAAAAATTATTTTATTGGAACTCATCTGAACATCAGATATACCTGGTGTTGGTCAGCAAGAACCGTTTGTACATTTGATATTGATGGTGCCAAAAACCCAAACAGCAACCGACTGGGTGAGATGGAAATTAAAATAAAATAAAATAAGACGTTGGAGAGGTTAAAACGTGAACAGAAAGCAGAAGAGTCAGCCAGTCTTAAGATTCCATGTGAAGGCAAAATATTTCCTGATAAAACAGAATCCTTTTACAAAATATAAATCTTCTAAGAAAAAACATGGAGAGGGAGAGAGAAAGAGAGAGACAGAGGGGAAAGGAAAACTCAAGATCAGCAGGACAGAGATGCAGAAGCTTACACTGCCCAAATGGCATCGAGACCTGGCTGGGAACCTCCCCAGAACACGGGCCGTGCTGGAATACGCCGCGCTCCACCCCCCATCTGCGACCTGGGAGCGGGGAGGAGGACGCTCCCCAGCGAGCGCTGCACGGGGTTATTCCAGAAGGGCCAAGCAGTCTCACAGCAGATGTTGAAAAAAAAGAAAAACCGACCCAAAAAAAGCAGCACTAATGCAGCAGAGGGAAGTCACGACCGCCTGCCCAGCGGCTCGCCTCCCGCCGGACGAGGCCGGGCTGCCGCAGGGAGGCGAGGACTCGGGGAGCGCCTGCTCCCCCGTTCTTCCTACCAGTGCCGGCGGGAGGGAGGGATGAAGCACTGACAATCTAATCTATTTTAAAACAACAGCATGCAAGACAGGCCTCGGGGGAAACCTGCGCTGTTCCCTTTATCAGAACCGGCCTCAGGGTCGGGGCTGCGCAGGGCGGGTCCGGGCCAGCGCGGCACAATGACAGTTCCGAGGCAGGTTTGCGAAAGCCCTTCAGGAAAATCATTGTGGAGCTGCTGCCGAGGGGATCTGAGGCCTTCAAGATCGGAAAAAGAACCCAGCAGTCCGTACAGCTGGTTGTTTGGTTCAGTACAAATGGAATAAACTCGGCTGCTTCTACGTCGTCAGTAAGTCTCAGCTTTCAGAGCAGAGGGAGAGATGAAACAAACTCGTTTTGGGCACCTACTGGTAACAGAACTTTGTCCCTGCTTAACTCTCTGCCATCCCTCAGGAAGTGGAAAGCACATGTTTAGGTAGTGTAAGCCTTTTTCCTTTTATTTAGAATACCCTCTTTGTTTAAACAACGTTCCCCCCCCAGATACAAAGTTCGGCCAGTAAAGGTTACATGGAAACTGGAACACGCATCGTATGGAATACAAGATGCACCGGATGAGGAAGTTTAAAAACTTTCCGAGCGAAAAGTAGAACAAAGAGAAAAAAAAAAAAAAAAAAGTCTCCTAACATTTTCCCAAAGGTTTCACTCTCCTGTCACACACACTCTCCAAATGACAGCTAGCAAATTCAACTCTGCAAAAAGAAAACAGAGCCCTGTCAATCGAGAGGAGAGAAAACGCCTCGAGGGCGCCAACCGCACCTTGGCCTGGAGGGGCGGCAGGTCCGGAGCAGCGGCGCCCCCCGGCTCCTGCCCCCACTCACCTATGTCAGCTTCTTGGCTTTGTTGTAGAGCGAATCCACTACTTTACTCATGTTCTGAATAGTCTCGAGGGCGGCTTCGTAAGTCTTGTCTACGGGGGGTTCGTCGAAGATGATCAGGACTCCCTCGCCCTGGTCGAGGATGCCTGCGGACACAGCACGGCGTTACCGGGGCGAAGCCCCACGGGTCGCGTCTTCCAGACAGCGGGAACCGAACGATCCGCCCGGCAAGCGGCCGGTTTGGAAGGGGCTCGGGTGCTGCACCGGGCTGGCCGGGTGGATTTTGGCTGGACTGCAGCAGTTTACCCAGAACAACCCGCCCAAACCGCCCTGGAGAGGGGCCCAAGAAGACACCCAGGGGGTGTTTCTGCCTGCAGCTCCCCGCCAGCTCCCCTCCTCCTCGGGGCTGAGCAGGACGGCTCAGCACAGCACCGGAGCGAGTACGAAAAAGCCATTTTGTGATTAAACTATTTCCAGGTGCCGGAGGGGCGCTGCAGCCGGGGTCTGCACTTTCGGAGCTATCCTCTAACCAACACGCTCATTTCAGCCCTTCACCTCGCCCAGCGGGATGAAGCGAGCTTTCCAAACCCACCCCAGCGCCAGCGGGAACAACCACGGAGTTGCTTCCTTCGGGGCTGCTCTGAGAAGCAGCCTCCTGCGGGCCCAGACAACCCCAAACCCATCAGCAGGGGCTGTGTGAGCGCCCCCCACCAACGCACAAAACGCTCTTGACCCGAGTTATCCGGGGAAGGTGACCACCTCCCCTGGTCAGCTCCAGGGCAGAGCAGCCCACCGCAGCCAGTAAGGACTTCCCAGCCGTTTCTAGCTGTGAGACACTGAGGACGCAGAGACTCACCGTGAAACTTCTTGTCCAAGATCATCTGTGACAGTTTCCTTTCTACCTCAGCCTGAAATCGAAGGAGAAGAATTAAAAGCCTCCTGGAGCTGTGTAAGGAGATGCAAGTTTTGCCACTCCCCACTCAAAGCCCTGGCGGGATGGAAGCGCTGCCCAGGCAGCAGCTGTCGTGTCACTGCACGGGACGTGGGGACAGGTCCCTCCTCGCACGCTGCTGCGACACCCCCACGTGCTTTCGCTGACAGCGGACACGAAGCAGCAGCTTTTAGTGCCGAAAGCACCAGGACCTCCTGCCCCCTGGCTCCACGGAGGAGGGGGTATCTGTCAGTTCACAGGGGCCTTCCTCGTCAGGGGACGTGGGGCACCTTAGCTCGGCGCAGCAAGGATTTAGTCAGCTGTGGGCCAAGCTCCACCTAAGGCACTCGGTACCGAGCCGAGCGCCCGCCCAGCGCCAGGCACAGCCCCGCGCACGGGACCCAGCGCCTCTGCTGCTCCTGGGGCAGGGGGCAGGCAGCTGCTGCTCACAGCCCTCGGCCGTCCAGCTCGTACCGAGCTGCAGACACCGAGGGCTGCACTAGGAAAAGGCTGCACGGACAGAAACAGGGAGCAGGGGATGTAACGACCATCAGGGCCGAGCTCAGGACACTCCCAAACCTCCGGCCTTAGTGGCAGTGCAGGAGAAAAAGCACTTTGGGATGCACCTGGCTGGGACTAGAGCGGCTTCTCCTAAAATCTGGCTGGGAGGATCTGGCAAGCGGTCACTGCGACAGGCAGCGTGACAGACGCGTCCCTAATGCAACCCCCAGTGATCAGCTGGGTCGCGTATCCTAAGGGTCTAACAGACCCCCCGGGCACGCTCAGGAGGGCTCAGCGCAGGCCAGCGGGGCAGAGCGAGCTGGCGGTGACACGAGCCGCGACTACAGCAGAGGAAACCGGTCGCCAACAACAGGCAAGTGCCAACACCGGGAGTCAACCCCACGGGAAGGCAGGCGAAGTCACGGCAGAGTCTAGCGCAGAGGCAGCCACTCCGATGCCTCCTGGGAACCGTCCGGGTTAAAGGCAAGTTCCCATGAGCGACACTGGCCCGTCCACGCCGCGGAGCTGGCCCGGCAGGTTTGCTTCCCGGTGGCAAATGCCATTTGACCTCAACTCCTTCACCCTCTTCAGATGTGCCGCTGATTTCTAGTGACGTTCTTACCTTTGAGAGCTTGATGAGGCTCGATATGTGTTCGATCTACAAGAGAGACCAACAGAGTTAAGTAAATCTTTAGCTGCACTTCTGACCACCACGCGGAGGTTTGGGGCTCGTCCACGGAACAGGCCTGTAAACGCTCTGGCCTGAACACCTCCAACGGCTTTCTCTGCTTCGTGTCCTTCAGATTTCATATCCAATTTTAACTGACGATGGACCAGACACCTGAAGCCATTCCACCCAAAGAGGAAACGAGGTTTCTTCCCCAAGCCTACTGCAGCTCTACCCGCACCCTCCCAGAGCCCCTGAAAGCCAAACGCTGTCACCTTCCGTGCAAAGGCACGTCCACCTTTCAGCGTGCGCAAGTGAAGCGGGTGGAAAGGGCAAGGACTCTGCGATGTGGTTTTCCTAAAGCTCCCCTCAGCCCCCTCTGAGCATTTTCCAGCCGAACACGATGAACCCCGAGCGCGGGAGGCGCTGAGCAGCTCCAAGCAGGCAGCAGTCTGGACGGGAACCAGCCCCTCGCCACCACCGGCAGGGGCCGGAGCACCAGCAGGTGGGTGCGCTGCTGGAAGCACTCACCTGTACTCTGGAGAAGGGCTCGATGACTCTGATCAGGTTCTGTTCCAATAAGTTATCATAGAGCTTGGCCAAGTGAGTGTTGATGATGGGGTCGTCCCTGAGCTCCACCTTGTAGTCTGTCAGCGCCTGCGCAAGACACGGCGGGAACCCATCATTCAGGCAGCAATGGGCCTCCTGCCCTCGAGGCCCCCCCCGAGTACGAAACGGTGCTCCCTCCCTGCCCAGAAAGCACCAGGCCTTGATCCAACCCCCAACTCGGCTAAAAGGCCGGGAGGCCGCGCCAGCCCAGCAG
This sequence comes from Leptosomus discolor, assembly GCF_034619465.1. Taxonomy (NCBI): domain Eukaryota; kingdom Metazoa; phylum Chordata; class Aves; order Leptosomiformes; family Leptosomidae; genus Leptosomus; species Leptosomus discolor. The sequence goes on from NC_141415.1 coordinate 3,304,081, forward strand.
CCAGGATCGCCGCGTGACACCCAGCAGGACAGGATTGTTCCCCGACATGGGAATCCTCTCCGTTATCTCTGCGGTTTCCTCCTGAAGCCAGGAGAAATTTTAGGGAGACACACATCCCATGGAACAGCACCAAAAGTGCAGGGAACAGCTTCTGAGTTCAGTCTCGAGGAAAAAACTAGTTTCAGGCGAGCTGTTACTCCCTGCGCCGCGAAACCCAAACGGGCTGTTGTCGGGGGTATCTGCCTGATGCGCTGTTGCTTTCCACGCACACTCTTACAGCTTCCTGCTGTGGGACACAGCAGCTCCCACACCTTCCCAAACCCGGCATTTCCGAACGTTTTGTCCAGCCAGGACCCATTTGGCGTCTCCTGACTCACCTTTTCAAAATCTGCCAGCGATCGGTTCTTACTGGCCTGTGCCACACACTTTAGTGCTTCTGTCTGCAGACAAAGGAGACAAGAGTCGGTTATTTTTCTGGATTCTCCTCTCAGTGCCATTATGCCGACTGTGCAATACACTGAAAACGTGCTTAAGCAGCAAAAGGGAATGTTCCTTTTGCCCCAGAGCCGCGGCAGCGTCCCCCCTACACAGGCAGCGTAAGAACAGCTGCGAGGAAGGAGAACGTGCAGAACAGCTGCAGGACGCGGCGTGAAATCAGCCTCACAGAAACAAAGCCCTCGAGTTGTGCAAGGTCTGAGAACACCAGCTGCAGCTCTGGTCAGGTTGCAGGTCGGGAGGGTTGAATCAACTTTTAAGGAAAGGGCCCGTTTTGTCACTTGCTTAATAACCGCGGCCGCTCTCAGCCCTCAGAGCTCTGCCTCCCCCCTTGGGCGCGCCACAGCGCCCCGCTGGGCGACAGGACCAGTCCTACGGACACCCCGGCCTGGGCAGCGTCAGGGAGCGTTTGTCTGCCCCACAGCTGCTGAAACACAGCAAAAGCCTCAGCCAAACCCGAGCCACCCCACGGACAGCGAGCCGAGCAGGAACGCCCCTGGGAGGACAGTTTCCAAGCGGCGAGAGGCACAAGCGCCCGAGACCGCGGTGCCCGAGGCCCAGGCTCCTGCTGCCACCTCTCCCAGCGAGCTGTCCCCGCAGCTGCTCGCCTCCTCGCTGCTCCCTGAGCTCCGCTCCCACAGCTGCTGCAGGGCCTTGGGCCCAGGAGAGCGCAGGAGCAGCGGAGGTTGCCCCCGCAGCTCGCTGCCCTCGTGGGCTGCGGAGGAGCCTCCAGCCCAGCTGCCACGTGGGGGAAGGGGATGGAGCAGGACCAGGGCTGCCCCTCGGGACCCAGCAGGGACCCCGCAGGGACAGCCCCACTTGGGGCTCTTCCCTGCCCACGGACCTCACTGACCTCCTCCGCTGAGCGACTCCCCCAGCCCGCGGCGGGGCAGGGGAGCTCCTGCGCCAAGGCGGGAGCCAGGTGAGCGGCGCCACCGCGGGCAGCGGCGTGTAAGCCTGGCCCCGACCCTGGCCCACTTGGCTCCTGGCCCTCTGCTTTACCCTGGATTTACCACGGGGGTGGCATCACAGACTGGCAAGTTAACGTGTAGAATAAAGAGCCGACTTAACAACTCCCCAGCTGCCCGGCTTCCACCCGACACTCATCTAGGTCTCAAGCTGCTCAGCCCCGCTGCTATGAAAGGATTTTCAGGACTTGCTACAACACAAGTGAAAACAACGAGTAACTTGGATTTAAACCCATCAGCCCCACGGCTGCAGAGCAGCTGGCGAGGGCCGAGACAGGAGGGCTGGGTACCGCAGGGCTTCAGGCATTCAGTAGCTCACGGGGGGGGGAAAAACAGAGAAAAGGAAGCGAGCAGGCCAGGTCCTCAGGTTGTGAAAAATCACCGAATCCCCCTCGAAGGCAATTGACTTCGGGTAATTTCATCAGTTCTGGATCTCGTTCTGGACACTCAGAAGCGAAGGGTATTTTGGTATGAAAAGACCAAAGCATTTGACAAAAAGAATAACACAATGTTCTCAGAGATAACAGAAAGATAAAAAGGATTAAGTTTCTATACCTGTCTTCCCGCATACCGCAGAGCAAGCTTTCCGCTCACTAATGCCTGCACGTCTTCTGGGCTAGAGAGGGAAGGGAAGGGAAGAGAGCATTTATTCAGCAACACAGTCAGCTTAAATCTAAGCATGTCTCAAATTCCCAATTGATAGCAAACAACTGCAATTCAAATCGTTATCTTTTCAAGTATTATTCAAGTATTACGTATTATTTGAGCACATTATACCAGGAGCATCGATTAGGTCACCAGTAAAGGCAAACAGCAAGCTTGTCTGCTCGAGTTCTTTCATCAGAGTCTTACAAACAAAAAGCCTTTCCCATTCAAACGTGGGAAACATCCTTCGCAGAACCATTTGCCACGTACATGTTCAGCATGATTTTGCACAGCAACATGTATTTCAGCGCGGTGATGGCTTTTGGGTTGTCAATCGAATCGTATCCCTCAAACGCCTCGTAAAAATATGAATAGGCTGTTTTCCAGTCCTTCTCTTCTGCTGCATGGATAATACCTGCGGAGAGGAACAAACAGGCAGGGATCAGAGCGAATTCTGAACGTGATTGGAAGAGGACAGGGCAATTTGGTCGCCCAGCCATTTATGTGGTACTTCAGGAAAGGGAATCCTGTCCTCCTGTGCCTGCCTTTAGCTCGTCTCTACCAGACCACCACCCATGCCCTCTCTCGAGGACGTGTTAGGACAGACAAGTTCAGGGCACTTCAGTAAGTGCCTGCGAATCAGGTCAGGAACAACGTTCCAGTTACGCTAACGGGGCACAACGCTGCAGGGCCACGGGAGGTGACAGACCCTCCCCCACTGGAGCTTTTCAAAAACGGGCTGAAAAGCCAGGCGTCAGGAACAACGGAATTACGGCTGATGCTGCCCCCAGGCAGCACTCGTGGGTACCCTGTGGTCCCCCGGGCAGCCCTTTCCGTGATTCACTCAGGGAAGAACAGGGATCATCAACGGAGGCATCAGGACGAGTCCCAGACCCTCCCCTTCTCCCGGGGGCCTCACCTGACTGCATGTCTAACGCTGCCTGCAGCTTCGGCGGACAGTAGATGGCGTTGGCTGTGGTCCGTGCAGAGGTTAAGGCTGCTCTCGCTTTTGGCAGGTTGCTCAGGGCATGGTAAGTCTTACTTTCCAACAGCTGCACTTCCACCAGCAACGCCTTGTCGTCCATCTTTTTCAACTCCCGAAGCAGCTGGGAGCCTAGCAGCGGGGAAGAAGGAGAACATTTATAGCCTGCTCCGCATCTGCTACCAACAACTACACGAACCAAGTCTTTCCAGATGACACCCGTCTTCCCCCACAGCAGTACTGGCTTTGAGGAAGGGAGGCCAGGCTTGCACAGCTTGTTCTTCCAAGAAGAAACAGAGGAGAGGGAAAAATAGTGGGTCAGTGTCAGTCCGCTGCTGGAGAAGAACGAACCAGTTCGAGGTGGCACGCGGCAGTGGGGATACTTGGGTATGCGGACAGCACGTTCCGCCACCTCCGCAGGGGCAGCAGAAAGCCAAGGGTGGGTTGTGCCCTTCAGATGGTCACTCTGGTGCCCCTTCCCCAGGAGACAGCATGATTCACCGCTCCCACTCAGAGGAAACCTGAACGGCTGCCCATTCCCACATCATTCCTCGAGGGCGAGACCTGAGGATCTTCAAGCCACTCCTAAGAGCAGGGGATGAGGAAGGAATGTTTTAAGGACAAGCCACCTACAGGTCAAACGCAGGAGGTAGGAACAGACAGCCCAAGAAATGCCTAAACTGTGACATTAACGCCTGGTGAGGACAGGACGAGCCAGCCTTGGAGGAAGCTTTTCCCCTTCCTCCCCCCTGCTGCGAGCTGCAGAGCTCACCTAGGGCAAGCAGAGAGGAGAAGCCCATCCTCACTCGCTGTGCTCGGAAGCTGAAAACCACCGCCGAAACCCGGTAACCGGGTGGGAGGGGACGGACTCTCCCGAGGAACACCCCGAACAGACTCTACTCGCACCTGCCCCCCAGGGCCGGGGACATAACCGTGTCCTGGCCAGCCACACAAATGCCAGTGCACAACGCTGACATCTCGACAGGGCTTTCAGAGAGGCTGTCCTGCAGGGCCAGGCCTTCACAGCTCCCTCAGCTACACCACCACCATCCAAGTGAACCAAGCACAGCTTTGGGTGTGGGCTCTGAGCAGTTTAAACCCGAATTCATCACATAACCGTATGCAAACTAATGGTAACTGATACTTGATAATTCTGTGTATCAGAGCACTGAACACGATTTGATATTCTGAGCAGACACAAGGCACCCAGGGGACTCTGGACATGACACACCGCAGGGTTTAAGGAGCGAAGGGTCCCTGGTGAGGCAGCCCAGGGCCCGGGTGAGCACTGCGGTCCGTGCCAGCGCAGGCACCCCTCAGCCCTGCTCCCAGCACGCCGAGCCGGCCCAGCGCTCCGTACGGACACCCCTCAGGCAGCTCCAACCTCACCCCACGTTACTGCAGTCGTTCGCCAAACGAGCATTTGAAAAGCACCGAAGGGAGCTGGGCCCGTGCAAGATGACCTGCTTTACCCTGCCGCCCAGCAGAGGGGTTCACAGGGCTCATTGCCATCTCTCAGGTGGTGCAGAAGGCAATTCTTAAAGCCTTCACGCCACTTCACAAGAGCCTGTCTAATGACATCCTCAGGGGTTTGCCATTCCCTGGCGTTACTACTGCTCTTATGGAGGCCGTATTGAGCAAACTGAAGGAAGCTGGTTCTGCCTTCGACCTCTCCGACCACCGCAGCGTACTACGTACGTTCCAGCAGGAGCCAAACGCGACGGCCTTCAACTGGATACAGCCCCTCCTTCCTTCCAGAATTATTTCAAATGAACAAATGGCAAGAAGAAAGAGATGTCTACAAGCTTTTATCGCCAAGCTATAGCAAAAGATGGCAGAACCGGTACAGCGCGGAGAAATGAACGCCCAAGTCCTACAAAACTCACGAAGGAACATGACGTAGTCGATCGTCTCCTTTGTCAGGCTCGGGACTAATTTCTAAGCAAAGAACTACCACCACCTAGTGGGAGACTCACCTAGCTGCAGCGCTTCTTGGTACCTCTTGGTATCGAAGTACAAGGAGACCAGCCTCGCCTGGAGAACAGAAAAGGAACTGCTGTGAGGAAAGCCAGAGAAAGGTAGTACAGCTTTATTGTGTAAAATCAAACCTGGTATTCTTATCTGCACAGACTTCCCTACATTAGTTTGTGCCACTACATTATACGGTCCAGTTCTGCAAGATCTGCTGTTTGGAAGACTGGCTAATCTAAACACAACGGGTAAAATCCTGCCTGTTCCAGAAGAATCACCAACTTTGGTGTAATTGTTATCGCCCGTCCAGCACAAGTACAAAGATCTGGACAACCCATTACAAGTTCTCTACTTTTATAGGTATTAAATCTCCTAAGGGGAAGACGCTATCACACAGGTCTGGGACCCAGAATGTAACCTACCTCCAGAGCCTGGCGTAGGAACGTCCTCTTCTCTGATTTGGCCCATTCAATACATTCTAAACACAGGTCGACCTTAAAGGGAGCAGAAAGAAATTTGTAAGGCCTTCTGCTGCCCCTCTTTAAAACAGCAGCATGGTTCAATCATTCCCTACAAAGCAACAAAAATACAACAAAGCCTGAATCTCCACCACGCAGCTGAAGGAAACAAGCCATTCCTGACTCAACAGCAGCATCGCTGAACATCGCAGCAGCTTTGCTTTTCCCGAGCCTGGAGAAGAGCCAGCAGCCCTCACCCCCAGTGCCCGCCCCGAGCGCCTCCGAACGACAGCTCGTCACTGCCGGGAGCTGCGGCTCAACAGGGTGAAGCCACTGCTCTCCACCGAGGACTCACAGGTAACCACGCACGAGACACTTCAGCCTCAGGCTGCGGCACGTTGACACCAGGGTTCAAAGTCACGGAAACTTGCGCAAAACGATACAGAACAGCTCAATTGTGCTACGTGTTTCCATACTCTACCTGCTCGATTAACCTCCTGCGCTTTGTAACAGCACTCACGGCAGTATAATACATATTGCAAGAGAAAGTAAAGTTCAGAAGGCAAACTACGGTTTAGTTTAAGCTTTAGCCATCACAACAAAACCCAACAAACCACCTTGTCCAATTCCTTTTCCAACACGTTTGGCTTCCAGTAACTTTTACTGACCACCAGGGACAATCCTCCCACACTGGAATATGAAAATAAAGATTTGGCTTCCCAAGTTTCACCAGTAAAACTTACTGCTGAAATCCTAATAGCCTTTCTTAAACAGCTGTGTTTTTGTTTGAAATAAAAACATCTGGGTACACGAGAACTGATTCTGCCTTGGGGCAAGGCACGGACTAAAAGACTTTGAGGTCCCTTCCAGCGTGTTTTGCACCATTTCATTCAGCCATAGAGAAAAAAAGTCTTTCCAATTGCTCTAAAAAGAAAGGAAAATGAAGTGCACGTGTTTTAGGGCCTAAATATGTCAGACCATGTGTGTCCTTTAGCAGTATAAAGCAACAGAGGCGCCAGGCTCCACTATTTACAACCGACTCAGGTGCCAGGAGCCCGTCAGTGAGCGACACGGATGTTTTATCTATCACTTCAAAGCGGAGTAAAGGAACCCAGTGGCTTCTCATATTTTTAAGACTGCTGAGATTCCCTTGATGAAGAAAGCAGTCATGTTCCATCCCAATTAGCAGAAGGTGTTGATTTAGCACTGGCCCACACTACACAGTAAGTCATCCCGAGGCGCTAGGCTCAGGAACGCCTTTTCCCAAGATCCCCGGATCGCGGCTCCTTCTGACGCAGCTCTCCTGCAGGACTTGTCAGCTCCTGCCACTGCTTATTAAGTGGGGACACTTTATGAAAAGCCATTATGGAGTCCCAATTTATTGCACAGTGATAGCTGGAGCATTAGGAGCTGAAGAAATCTCTAATTTCCTTGCTTTACTGGACTCGTGGGAGCTGTCTTAACATCCGTTACTCCGAGGAAGCCAACGTCCCTCTGAACACCTCTGAAGCGCTGAAAGTATTCAGGATTACTGCACCAAGAACCTCACAAGTTAGGGGTCATAATTCTTTAAGGTTTGGCTTCTGAATATGCCTGAAAGTGAGTATTTTGACTAACTGGGCCATATTTCCACCACTGTTACCCCAAGTGCTTCCCTGCCAGAAACCGCTACCTTTTGGGACTGCATCCAAGTACCGTCATTTACATCAAACTACCTTTAGAAAAAGGCTGAAGCCACTCGTTTTCTCCTGATGCCTTTAGGGGTTCTCCTCTCACCTGCACATCCCACCCCCCTTCCCTTAACCTCTTCTGTCAAAGGGGCAAAAGATTCCGTCACCGTCTACGGTAACGACACACGAGCCACAAGAACTGAGCGGCAAACGCAGAACACTCGTTGGGTTACCTGACCCGAGGATGATACTTCTGTGCTAAGTTGGCCAACGGGAGCGTCCCTTGCCTCTCAACACGGCAGAATCTCCCCTAGACTGTCATTTGTCAGTCGCTGCAGGTACAGCATCACGTGGGCTTTGTCCTTAACCTGTTGCTCAGACCCTCCCTGCCTCCCCTTTCCACCCTCCCGCTCCGGTGCGCCAGCACAGCCTGTACTGCTGCAGCCCAGTGCCGCTCGTAAGTGATGAGGAGCCACTTCCAAGCTGCTCCTGTCCTCCTCCCATTCCCAACCAACCAACAAGTCATGTGGAAAACCAACCCACCCACCCACCCCCGCCCTGTATTCTAGAGAGAGAATGGAGTAAACCCTAACCCACGCTACCTTAGACCGAACGGGTTTTCCGGTGGAGAAGTGCATCCCCTGGACGCAGTTTACACCTGGGAGCTGCACAGCCTTTTCCACTCCCACTTCAGGAGTCACTCTCACGCCTCAGAAGCCCTCTGTAGAGTAAGAGGCCCACCGCGCTGCGTCCCCACGCGATGCACCTTCACGTCTCCAGGTGAAAGACGCCGAGTAACACGCACCGACTAATCCCACCACCTCCTCAACAGGCCTTGGGCACCCCCTCCCCTCCAGCCGTGTGCCATCACACGCTGCCCCCACCTCTGCACCAGATCGAGCTCCTGGGAACAGGTAGAGCAGCACCTCTCGCGTCCCCACCCCCAAACCACCACCAACGCTGTGCATCTGACAGCCAACAGCACACGTCTAAGAACAACGTCCAAGGCGAGAGCTACTCCCAGCCTGCAGCAGGACCAGGCTTGCAGCAAAACATGGTTACGAGCAAATTAAATTATCTAATGTTTTATTAATAGAATTTATCCAAATGCATTAAATGAATGTTTCCTGACATGACTAATTCTTCCGTGTGAAGCAAACTAGGTCAGATAACGGTGTTACAGGCTTTTGAGGAACAGAGTATTGCTGAAATGTGAATCTCACCTCCTGTCCTGTTGCTGCCTCCATATCAAGGAACAGATCGAGCAGAGATCGGACTAAGCGGGCTGCCTTTGCTTTGCTGATGGAGTTCAAGAAGGGTCGAACGTACTTCAGGAGTCCTCCCAGCTCTGCACACAAGGAAAACCAAACCGTGAAGTACAACCCCACAGCCAGAAGTCACGCCGCAGCGGGAGCAGGCGACACGTCCCTCCACAGCAGTATTTATGACACCAAACCTTTCCCAAGCACCCTCTCGACATCACTTACAGGAAAAGGGTGACAAACAAACGTCACCCGAAGGAATGCCTCGCCGTGAACACGGGGCTGGCACAGGTGAGGGCTGGGCTCCAGCCCTGCCCGCACAGCACCCGTCTCCCGTGGTTATAACCCCACTTGTAACCGCGCTGGCCTCGGGCACGTTTTAGAAACGTAAGCACCTGCTAAATGCTTTGAGATTCCTCCATAAAATGGGCAGAGTTTATAGTTTCAGTGTGTTTTTATTAACTCGCAGTTTGACATTTTGGCCGTACCTGGCCAGCCCTAGAAAGTCAGGCACCCCCCGCGCTCCGCTGCCGGAAAAGGGACGTTTCTCACCACTTTGATGGCCCACATTACCTCATTACCTTACTCAACTAGACTTCTCTTGCTACTACTCCTTACTAGTTCTAAAGCTGGTCTCAAGCTCACAAAGGAAAAGCCTTTCTTTATGAAGAACTACACCAGAAAGGTCATTCCTGCAGAGCAGAGGAACGCGGCAGTCAGCGCCCACAGCCGTTTCGGGCCTGGGCTCTCGCAGAAGCAGGAGTTAGGTGTTGGAATTGCACAGCACCAGTCAAAAGTCTTCTCCTGCCACAACCACCAGCCGGCCGTGGGGGGCAGGCGGCAGCGATGCCTGTTTACGGTGGGGGAAGACGGTATTTCCAGCAGACGAGCACCGCGCCAGGGCAGGGCGGTGCTGACTCAAAGTCGTGGGGTCGTACTCTGAAATCTCAGCTCATCTGCCCCAGAATGTTACCTCTCACCCAAACATCAGCTCGATCTCGTACTACCATGTTTACAAGATTTGACAGTCAAAAAAACCAACCCCAAACCAAAACCTGTAACGAGCACTTCTGAAATCTTCAATATACTCTAGACTAAACGGGCATCGGAATCAAACCTCAAGTAAGAGACTCCTCTAGTTTTATTTCAATTCGTACACGGAGGAGCATCAGCAGAATTTCAGTTTGGGAGGATTCCAACAAAAGCAGTTGAAAACAAAGTCTCCTTCCTATTTCATTTAGCAGTAACGCAAAAGAATTCTTCTAAGAGCATCTTAATAATACCTAAAAATTATTCCTTATGTGTTTTACTTTTTCGACCTATTTCCAAGTTTAATCAAGCCTGACACAACTCATTTCCTACACCGTTAAGAAATGAAGCTCGCAGCGTGTTCCAATCAAACCGCTCACGGTTATTGACGTTTCTCTATATCTGAAAGCGCCGCTTTAGAACAAACATAACTTATCTCGAGCACGCCCTGAATCCTTAGAGGACCCGTATTTTCCAAACAGCGGGGCAACAAATCGTGACTCGTTCTACAATGAACCCCTTGGACTTTGTACAGGGAACAAACCAAGACGCTCTGACAGCCATGCCTAATGTTTCATAGAAATTTTGCCTTCTGCCCCAGAATAAACGGGCAGGTTCTCCTAGAATTAAGGTACAGCTACTTTACCAGCTAAGCTTGAGCCCCGCCGACCGACAGTTTCATCCAGTGCTCAGCTTCTGCTCAGCAAGGAACTGTCACCTACTGCCCCGACTGCAGACGATGACTTTACCCACACTGCCCTCGTGCTCAGGACCACTCACAGATGCAGATCCCAACCATTTTAATCAAAGCCAAACACTCTGGATTCACACACAGGAAACAAACTACCACAACAGCAGCAGACAGCTGCTTCCAACACAGCACTTTTGTGCAGAGCTACTCTCAAGCAGCCCTCCTCTCGATGGGAGCTGAGAAAGGGGGGCTCCATGTCACCTCGGGGGGCTCCACGTCACCTCGGGGGGCTCGGAAGAAAAGCAGCGCTAAAGCTGGAGCTGCCCAGAAGTCAGTTCTTGTGCTCTTCCCTGATGCAACTAACACAAGCACTTGAGAACTCCGCACTCAACACGGGGAACAAGTCTGCTCCTCATCAGGTCACAGCACTGTACCCTTAGCTTTGAGCTCTCTAACTAAGAATTTGCCCGTTTTTCAGTCTTATCCAGGCAGCGAGACTCTCTCCGAGATCCATCAACTCCCGACTCTTCCAAGGAACCACTCTTCCTGCCGAGCATCGCTGCATTACACCAGCTTCTCGGGACCAACTGAATCATGTGTTCAGTGCACAACATACTCTTCCACACAGGAAAGGAACTTTAGGAGAAAAAAGGAAAAATCACATGAAACATACGGCAGTACTTATCTTTGCGCTGACGCCCAACAGCTGCCCAAGAAATCACTAGAAAGCAGATTCAAAGTCAACGCCTAGAATACATCTGCACGTTCTGCAAACGGCACGTTTAGACATGCAAGCTCAAAGTTCCCATAGAAATCGCTTTTTCCTACCAATGTAACTGTCAACTATTTTTAGGATTTTTTTTGATTTTTTTTATAGTAAATGCAATGCTTGGTAAAGGGGTGATTGACAGCTCTGGAGAAGTGACGAGCAGCAGCTCTGGAAAATGAAGCCTGCTGCTCTCCCTCAGACAAAGTGCTTCACAAGCTAATACGCCACGTACCTGAATTCCTGATCCGAGTTATCCCAATCCTACGGTTTTAAGCAATGCTATAAAAATCTAGACCTGTCCTAAAATAACCAAAAGTAATTAATCTACCGGTTCAATCCTTAATCTCTATCGAGCAGATAAAGAGGGTCATTGGTATTACTGTTATTTTTTTAAACAAAGGCCATAGTTCAACAGAGGTTAGTCCTCCAAAAACTCAGGTCCCTCTGACGCTCTCCGCCTGCCAGCAGCCCAGCAGTTCTAACTTTCAAACCCCACCAAACTGCAGCTGATGTTTTCCCCAGGCTGCAGCTCACAGACCCTTCCATCCAAGGTTATGCCTTGAGATCAGCCAACCAACCGCTGCAACACCTAGAACCGGTCAAAAACTCCACCAGCCAAAACTCAAACACGTGCAGCGGAAGCTCCAAGGATGAGAACCGCTTCCTTCAGGCCAGAAACTGCACAGTCTCAGTCACGTCCTCGTTGGGTTTAAGCAGCACTGGATTCGCTCCTCTTGGAGGTGAGGACCCATGTGCCAGCCTGGTGTCAGCATCGTTGTGCGCGGTTCTACCTGGTGAAGATGCTGCTGACCCTGACTGCTTGTCACTCCTACTAGTCCACTTCACCTTAGAAAGCAGCCAGACAGAGAAGGTGACAGCGTCTTTCCCACAGGACCAGCCCATCTCGAAGCTGCAGTATCCCTTTTCTTCATCGACCAGCTTCAACCTAGTGACCTCACTCCGATCCACACGCACACAACTGGCTTCTTAATGGTGTCAATATTGTCTTATGTTCAGAACAGAGCTGCTCTGCAGTTCCCTTTAATACATTTTCAAATACATTTCACATTTGCTCCTTCATGAGTCCGGGTTTGATGAGTTAACGCTGCCATTTTTAATTACTTAGCCCTCCCCTTTAAAAATTAAAACATCAGCTAGCCACTCTCTGAGAGGAAGCTGAAGTTCTTTGTACTCGTGTAAGGCTTCAGCTTAAACTCAAACCAGCTCCACGTTCTGCAGCAGTAAGGAGGCCATCATGCACCTAGTGACTCCTCTCTCAGGCTTCTGCACACCAGCAGCACCTCCGCATGTTTACCTGAAGAGACTCTTCTGCTAATTTTGCCCTTTTTAGCCCAAACACACACCTCTTCCCTGGTGCAGGAGCAAAGCCACGTTTAGTTATCTCTACAGAAGCAAACTCCAGAGTGCACAGGGCACCCGTACAGCACAGACACCTATATCTGAGTTAATTGTCTTGAGGTCCTTTAATATTGAGTTGGAGAGACAGGCCCTTGTACAGCACGCTCCGTTCATCCTGCTCCAGATCCCTACTGCAGGAAGGGACGAATCGTGTGCTGGAAGGGCTTAGTTTCCTCCTCTGACTACAAAAGCAGTCCGGGCTAGGAAATACGCTGTGGACACCTAGGGCTAGGCGAGGTGAAGAGCACCTTTGTCTCCAGCACTGCTCTAAGTACAAGCAATCTACACTGCCACAAGCTCTGTTCAACTGCCCAGCGCAGCGGGGTCAGTGTCCGGGACACTCCAACACAAGGAGCCACGGGCAGAGCAGTTAAAGGGCCAGCTTTTGTTCAGAATACAAATAAAACCGTGATCTTGATCGCCCTGAGACCTCGCGCTGCCTTCCACGTACGACGCCAACACCAGGTCTGGCGTCCCCATCAAATTTCAGTTTGATTCCACCTTCTGCCGGCCTGTTCTCCCCAACAGCTTCACACTGTTCAAAGCAGACACGTCACTTCACCTGCTGAATTCTTGTTGGGCTCAGTTAGACAACATCAGGGCTACACCATGGCTAGCTCTGCCCCAAACAGAACGTTCTTCATACAGACGTGGCGTATCAGCTCCTAAAATGCTTGAGGTGAAAGGTGCTCCAGAAAAGGGAAGAGCATTCTTCAGCAAAAGAAACAAAACTAAACTGCTGAGTGCAAAATAACAAACACACTGCCTTGAGCTTTCCAGAAACAGAAGACACAAAGAGACTCAAATTAAAATCATCGAAGAGAGAACTTTACTCCATTTCTGTCCTTTCACACCCTCACAATAGGAGGACTGTCAAATCTTGCTCTTGTGCAGAGCTGGGCAAGGATTTTCTGATGTAATGTTTCAGCAGATAAATCAGTTAATTGAGAAAGAAGCTGCTGGTGAGAAGGGACTTCTTGGGACCAACTTTCCCATTTGAAACAAGGCACTGAGATTACTAAAAACAAACCAAGAGAAACTTCTCATCTCAAACATAACTTAACAAAGCTTCAGTCACTTGTACTAAAACAGCCACATGGTCATAAACTAAACTGTCCAGCGCGTCAGCAATCGGGGCCAAGTACCGTGAGATGAATATTTTATGTTGTTTATCTATTTTTTTTCAGTTTCTGTCCTGTCTCCGAGAGGAAATTTCCTGCCAAAACCTGCTTCTACTTCCATCCCATTAAAAAAGGAGACTAATTTCACTTGAACACATGTATCTCTTACCCGTTACCTCGGTTACTCATTTCAGGCTCACCTTCTGCCTGCCCAGTCTTGGCCAAAAGCGACCCCAGCTCCAAGATGCTCTGCTCTTTGACTTGCACCGCTTCTTCATCATTTTCCTGGACATCGCGTTTCACTAGGAAAGAGCAGAAAAGCCACCTTTAAGGCCGTTTCAGTTAGGAGACAATCACTGCGAGTCAGCTCCTGGAAAGGCACCAAAAAAAGTAACTGTTAGAACAGGCAACGGTGGGTTCAGCCCGGCCTGGGAGATCTGGAAAGCAGATTATGGGGAAATTTTAAATGCACAGCTCTAGAGAACGCTCTGCCTGCACTTCACGAAGGCTTTCACCCAACTGCATGCTCCAACTTGACTAGAATTTAAGCTGTGAAGTACTCTCATTGAGCTTGTCCAGCTGTTCTAGCTTAATTTAAAAAACACCACCAGCCAACAGACCTTCTCCCACGGAAGCCACAAAACCAAATAAAGGGATTCGATGGGATTTCTTCTGGTACTGGGACTTCTGACGCTGTCGCTTTGTGTACTAAGTCGTGATCCTGCGGTCAAAAGGCAGCACAGGACCAACCGGGTACCCCCGCCCCCTCCGCTCGGGAGCGGATCAGGTGTTACAACTGCAGGAGTCACGCCCCTTCCCACACTGAACTGGGACAATCTGCCCATCACTCTGTGTACCAACGTGAGTAGCTGGCTCTGAAGTACGCAGAAGGGCCAAACGACACACAGCAGCACCAAACCTGTGTTGGCACAACACCAGTTTCACAGAAGTTACCCACAAAACAACACACTTTCTTCCCTGCCACTTGCTATCGTGCAAATATTCATCTCCATCATCCCCTGTGCAGGCGAGTCCATCCAACTTCTACACAAACAAAGCCCAAATCCCCCGCCCAGCTCTACAGGGGGAACCAAAATCCTCCAATGCTGCCCCTGAGCCCAGGCTGAGGTGTTCAGTCCTCATCGTTTAATAAACGCAGCATCCAAAGCAAAGTAACTCTGCTCTCAAGCAGAACAGGATCTCCACGCCGCGCTCTGGACTGCTCCAGCTCTCACCACCCGGCAGCGCGAGCTGCTCCTCCCGACCGGACGGGAAGCTGTCGGTGTTGACAGGCTTGAGAACACCAACTACTAATTAACCAGAGAAACACCGAGAGGGATGAGCCACTTTTAACAATCACGCAACAATCCCAATTCCAAGGTCTAACACAGACACGAGGAAACATTTACTTGCCCGACACAGCAGGGTGACAGCAGGTCACAGCATCTTTTCAGAAATCACCACGTTACAAGAATAGAGAGTAAGTCTTTTATACGCCCGTTCTGAAGACACCCCCTGTACGCCCCAACCCCCAAATAAAGAGGGATGTCCGTGTTACGCCTGCAAACCAACTTATAGCACCAATATCTCCTCTGCACAGCTCAACGCCCAACAAGGTAACCCCTGCGAACAGCGTCTGTCCTAAAACGAGCAGAAGTTACAACTCCGGGCACAGCACACGTGAAAACTCCTCCAAACTTTCCGTGCGGCGCTGAGAAGGTAACTCAAATGGCGGGTGTAACGTGGTGTTAGCGGAGGAAATATCCCCTCCAGCCCAGTTTTCTCACCCTTCAGCAAAGAGCACCCGCCGCAAGACCCACCCGCCGCAAGACCACAACCGAAAAGCCCCAGAACCCACAGCCGGCACGGGCAGCCCCCTGCCCGCCCCGCCGCAGCCCCCGGACACGCCGCTGCCCGGGCTCCCAGGCGGGCAAGTGCACACGCCGCTGCCTCCGCCTGCGCCGGCCCCGCACCGCCTGGCACCGGGACGAGAAGGCGGCCCGAGCCGCCGGGCTCCGCGGACAGGCTCCCCGCGCGGGGCTCCGCCGCGGCCGCCCGCTTCGCCCCGGCAGCTCCCTGTCACTCGGGCCCGCGGGGCCCTCCGCGGCGGCGGGCAGCGGCCCGGCCCCGTCCCGCCGTGCGGGCGGAGGACCCGCGTCGGTGGAGCGGGCCGGCCCGGGGCCGGTGGAGCCGGGCCCAGGCCTCGCTCCCGTCCGGCTCGCACGGTGAGTCAGCAGCCGCCGGCGGCGGCGGGCGGGAGGCGGCGGCGGACGGCCGGGGGCGGGCGGCGGGGCGGGGGCGGGCGGCGGCGCCTCACCTATGGAGTGGAGGATGCCGATGGAGGCCTCGCGGTCGGTGGAGAGCAGGGACTGTGCGCGCTGGAACTCCAGCACCGCCGCCGCCGCCATCTTACCGCTCCCTCACTCCCTCCTCACCGCCAGCCCGGAAGCGGCCGGCGGATGCCACGCCCCTTCCTGCCCCAGCGGCATCACGGGAGTCGTAGTCCCGGCGTGGAGGGAGCGGGGCGGGACTGGGGAAGGAGGGCGGGGGCTGGGAGGAAGGGGGCGTGGCCAAAGGGAAAGGAGGCTGGGGCGGAGGGCGTGGTCTGCTGCAGGAGGCGTTACCCGGGGAGAAGGGGGCGTGGCCAGGGAGGGGGGCGGTGGGGAAACACATGGCGGGCGTGGGGCGCACGGCGGGGCCTTGCGAGGGGTCCTGGGCACCGGGGCCGGCGTGGGGCACGCGGGGGACCCGCTGTTCCTGGGGGGGTGGCGGGCGTGGGGTGGTGTCCCACCCGCGGCACCCCCATCTCCCCCCGGGCAGCGCTGGAGCGTGTCCCCGCCCGGCAGGTCCCCCTCCCCACGGCCCCCCCAGCACCCCGGCTGGCTTCGGGAACGGAGGGAGACTTCGGCAGGGACACGACCCCGCGAACGGGCAGGGCCCGAGGACGACGCTGGCCCCATCCCGCCGCCGGACCCGTCCCACGCAGGCAGCACCCGGCGGGAGAGCCCCTTGACGGCGGGTTGTCCCCCTGTTCACACCTCCCCTCCCCGCCCCCTGCCCCTTCCCGGGAGCGCGGGGGCACAGACGGGCTGGGCTGCGTGGACGCCCAGGCTCAGCCCTCCCCCCTCAGCAGAAAGCAGCCCACCCCCAATCACTACTGAGCTCCCTAAGACCCACCCACGGCCGACCCCGTCCCTGCCTCTGTCCCCACCTTGGTCACAAACAAGCTGGGACGAGCAACCCCAAAGAGCAGCCACCACTGGAAAAGTAAATTTAATGCTTCAAGGGTTCAATTTTATATTAAACAGGAAATAAAACCAACCCCCCAGGCTGGCGGGGAGGCTCCGGTCCCTGGCGTGCCATCACTCCTGGGCAATCCCAACACGGCAGAGCCACCCAGGAGGTGACAGCCCTGGGGACAGGCCGTGGGGAGGTGGCACCAAAAGCAGTGGCTTATCCCCCCTTCACGAGCCAAGTTTTGCCCCAGCTTCATGCCTAGCGGATGGCAATCGGGGGGGAGGGGGACATTAGGAGGCATCGGGGACTGGGGCTGAGACACCTCAATGGGTTGTGAAGGATAAACCCCAAGCTCGTCAGCAAGCAGAGGTGGAGATTATCTTTTTTTCCACCAAAATATGAACTTGGAAAGGCTGGGGGAAGTGTCAGGAAGGAAGAAATTGGTGGGAAAAGGTCTGGGGTTTCGGTAGGGGTTATGTCCGGCACCGGCTTTGCTTCCAGGCTGTGCTGGGGGATGGCGTGGGGGGGTCACCCAGCCCCATGTTCCCCGCCTTGGGGGTCGGTGGGTGCCTGTGCAGCCGTTCAACCCTCAGCTCCATCCCTCAGCAGTGAGGAAAGCCCAGCGAGCAGAGAGCAGGGACCACAACCGTGGGGCTGGTGCTGAGACCTCACCTGCTGCACAGCTCATCACACCGATGGCAGCGGATCCCGCAGCACTGGGGGGGATCCAGCCCTGTGTCCCCACCACAGCCGCTTGAAAAAAGCCCCCCAAAATGGAGGGATGATGTGTTTCGGGGATAAGAGTCCCAATGACTTCAAGGGGGAAACGGAGCGGGGGTTTTTGGTGAGTGAAAGGCCGGGGGCTCCGGTGGAGCCGCTGGCTCAGAGTGCCCTGGGTGAAGCGCCAGGGGCCATGACCGGGGACCCCTGTGTGTGCCAGGCAGCCAGCGAGCCCACCCGCCCTGGCTCTTCAACCAGTCACCAGATTTAATTAATCCACCCCCCAAAAAAAAAAGCATTAAATGGGTTTTAAACGACGGTTTGCAAAAAAAAGCCACCCCACGTTCCCCCCTGAACCCCAGCAGGCGCGGGTGGGCAGAGCGGCAGGCAGAGGGGGTGCAGGCAAAGGTACGGCACTGCCACGCTGCCTGTGATCCATCAGTCCATCCCTCCAACCCTTCGTCCCTCCATCCCTCCGTCCCTCCATCCCTCCCTCCCTCCATCCCTCCCTCCCTTCCCTGGCCCAGCTCCCACTGGACAGGACAGGGTGCATCTGCCTGCACCCCTGGAGCAGGCAGGCGAAGGCACGCAGGGCGCTTTGCTGTGCTGGAGGGGGATTTCTTTCCCTACCTCGTTAATAATAATAATAATAATTAATAAAAAGTGGTGGCTTGGGCCAAGGGACCATTTTGTTCCACCTGAATCGGCTGGTTTGGGGTAAAAGTGGTGGAAATAGGGAGTGTGACTCAGGCAGTGCCGGTGAGCTGGTGGCCCTGGCAGTGCAGGGGTTAAACCCTGCTGGGGGTGGTGCTGGGGTCTGGGATGCCCTCTAATGGGTGGCCCTAGGGATGGGGGGACATGGTGCCAGGGGGTGTGTGTGGGGAGGGTCACTCCCAATTTTCCATTTCGAGGGTGCTGCGTCCCCCCCCAGCCGCAGCCCCGGGTTTCCTCTTGTTCCATGCTCAGGCTGGGCGATCGGAGCCGCATTTGGGGGGCTGGGCAGCGATGAGGGGTCACCCCCTTGGTGGTGGCTCCGCCAGACCCCAGGCAGGACAGAGACAGCCCTGATGGCCTTTAAACCCCGCACCCTCCCCTAAGTGTAGCTTCACTTATCAAGAGCATTCTGCCTGCACATCAGTAGGGACCAGAGTGAACGTAAGGGTCAGTGCTCCTGAGTGGGGACGACCTTGGGGCTGGCCTGGGGGATGCCACATGTCCCCACAGCGGCTGCCCAGTGGGGAGCAGAGAGTGTCCTCCTTCCTCTGGGCAGCCGACTGAGACCACCGCACCCCTCCTGCCTCCCCCTCCTTCCTCCTCCCGCCCTCCCTCCACCTCTTCCTCCCGCCGCAAGGCCTCACCCCAGCGGGGAGGGAGGGAGGGAGCCCCAGGGCGCCTGTGGGGCACCCACAGCCTTGTGTGTGCACATGCGTGTGCATGTGTGTATGTGTGTGCATGTGTGTGCATGCACGTGCATGGTGTGTGCGTGTGCGTGCGTGTGCATGGTGTGCACATGGTGTGTGCAGGGTGTGCGCATGATCAGTGCACAGCACGTGCATGGTGTGCGCATGGCATGTCCATAGTGTGTGCGTGGCGTGTCCATGGCATGCACATGGCGTGTGCATGACGTGCATGGTGAGTGCATGGTGTGTCCGTGGCCTGTGGAATGGCGTGTGCACAGCATGTGCATGGCATGTCCATAGTGTGTGCGTGGTGCGTCCATGGCATGTGCAGGGCCTGTGCATGGTCTGTGCATGGTGCTTGGCATGCGCATGGCGTGTGCATGATGTGCAGGGCATGTGCATGGCGTGTTCATGCCATGTGCATGGCATTTGCATGGGAGTGTGTGCACACAGGAGGGTTGTGTGTGGGCCTGGGGTGTGGGTGCATGTACAGGGGCTGTGCATGCAACATGGGGGGAGTGTGCGTGTGCATGGGGGTGTGCATACGGGGGAGTGTGCATACAGGAGGGGATGCATGCACATTTGCGGGGTTTGCATGTGTGCCTGGGGAACATGCACACGTGCAGTGTGTGTGCACACGTGCAACGTGGCACATTGGTGTGAGTGTGCATGGTACATGTGCATGTATGTGTGTGTGCAGGTGTGTGCACGCTCAGAGGTGGGACTGCACATGTGCATGTGTGGGGTGCGCACACACAGGCAACACAGCACGTGTGTGCACATATGCATGGCGCATGCAACACGCACACACCCCATGTGCATATGCGTGGGTGTGTGCATGTGTGAGTGTGATGCATACCTGCATGCGTGTGAGATTTGCACGGGTGCACAGGTGTGCACAAGTGCAGTGTACATGCACGCATGTGTGAGCATGGGCGTGGCACACACGCATGGATTTGTGCATGTGCATGCATACACATGTGGCGTGTGCATGCATGTGCGTGTGGCGTGTGCATGCATGTGCATGTGCTTTGCATGTGCTGGAGGATGCCTGTGTGCTCCGGGCGCGTGCAGCTCTGCACACTGTGTGTGTCTCCTGTATGTCCAGGGGTGCACACGTGTGGGATGTGTGTGTGCACCCAAACTTGGCACGTGTGCACACCTGTGTGTTTTTAGGGGGCGATTGGTGCGTGTGAGCGTGAACTCAGGTGTGTTCCTGGTGTCTGGCGGGGTGCGTGTGTCCGTGTGCGTGTGCCCTGGGTGCACACACGTGTGCATGTGTTGTGCGTAGCTGTACCGTGTGTGCACGGGGTGTGCCATGTGGTGTGCATGACACGTGTGTGCACATCTGTGCACGTGTGTCCCCACGTGTGCGCGCTGCCTGGGCCTGCTCCCCTGTGCACACAACACACGTGTGCACCCATGGGTGCCCGGGACCCTCAGATGGGCTGGGGGGACGCCCGAGCGGTGCCAGTGCCGTGCAGTGACAGTGACACTTCCCCCCCGGGGTGACCTGCGGTTCCCTCCCCAACCAGTGACGCACCTTGAGCTCCTTGGTGGCACCTCGTGGGCACGTCCCCACCACCCCCCCCGGGGTCCCTGGGTGCCCCCAGCCCCCAGCCTGGCAGTGGGGACGCAGCGGAGCCACCGCGTTTGGTGGTGGCTTTCATCAGTGGGTCCGTGCCGCGGTGGAGCTTGGCTTGGTCCTGCCGTGGTGACTCCCGGGGCATTTTTAGCTTCGTGTCCTCCTGCCGCAGCTTCCTGGCTCCAGGAGAGGGCTTGGACCCCATCGTGAGGGTCCTGGGGAGCTGCTGGTGTGGGAGAACCCCCTCATCTTGGAGGGGCTCCATCATCAGGGAAACCTCCATCGCGGGGGGAACCTTCATCATGGGGGAAACCTTAATTTTGGGGGAACCTCCATCGTGGGGAAACATCCGTCAGGGGAACGTCCATTGTGCGGGGAACCCTCATCATGGGGGAGCATCCATCATGGGGATACCTTCATTTGGGGGGGACCTCCATCATGGGGGAAAACTTTTATTGGGGGGAACCCTTTATTGTGGGGGAACCCTTAACATGCGGGATACCTCCATCATGGGGGGGCACCTCCATCATGGGGCAACCTTCATTTTGGGGGAACCTCCGTTATCCGGGAACCCTCATCACGGAGGACACCTCCACCTTGGGGGGCACCTCCATCGTGGGGGATACCCTCATTTTGGGGGAACCTCCATCATGGGGGAACCTTCGTCACAGGGGGAACCTCCAACGTGTGCGTGTGAGGGCGGGTGTGCTTGCATGTGCACACGTGCACGCGCGTGCTTCCGCGTACACGTGCCTGTGCACGCGCACAGACGTGTGTCAAGCGGGCAGCTGCCCACCGACACGCAGGCTCGTGCGTGCAGCACAGCGCCCACACATGTGTGCATGTGCACACGCGTGTGCGCACACCCGCTCCGTTCACACCCCCCCACGCCAGGCCTCTGCTTGCTGGGTGTGCCCTGTCCCCACGGCCGGGCCGCCCTGGGCCACGGCTGCCCTGGCACACGGATCGGGCCCCCCCCGGCCCTCCCCCAGCTCAGCGGCGGCCCCGAATTTGCTATAAATGGTTCTGCGGGCGGCCGGCGGCTGCGTCAGAGCCGGGGGCTGAGGACGGGCCAGCTCGTCACACGGCCCGGGGGCTGGCAGGCAGTGCCGCTGCCACACGCGTGTGCCCCCGCGTGCGGGTCCCTGCGGGGGAGCTCAGGGGTGAGCACACACCGGCCACTTGCACACGCATGGCCATCCCATGTGCAGCCCGTGTTCTCTGTGCTCGGCCCCCCACCCCCGGGGCCTTCCCTGCTGCACACGCCTATTTGCACACCCGCTCACAAGCACATGTCCGCGGCGTGTGCACCCCCACCCTGCACACGTGTGCATGCACCCGCACGTTTTTCAAGTGCACGTGGTCCCCTCACATGCCTACCCACACTCATACACCCTGTGCACACCCACCCCCTGCACACCCACCCTGCTGCACACACATGGGCTTCCTTGTGCACACACACGTGCACTGATGTGTTCTCCTTTCACACACTTGTTCTTACTTGCACGCAGCTCCCCTTACACACGCGTGCTCCCCCTTGCACATACCCTGCTCTCTGCACTCCCTTTGCACACCCACCTTTTCATTCACCCCTCCTTGCACACTCGAGTGTTTCCCCCTTGCATGCAACTCCTGTTGCACACATGCCCCCCTTGCACACACACACACGCCCCTTGCATGCAAACACTTCTTTGCACACCCCATCTGTACACACACACCCCCTCCTTGCACAGACACTTTCCCCCTTGCACCCCCCAAGCATGCACCCCCTTTGCACACCCCCGTGCACACTCACTCCCCTTTGCACACCTCTTGTGGACACACCCACTCACACAGACACGCCCCCGTGTGCACACACTCTCCTTGCACACCTCCTCTTTGCACCCCCCCCTTGCGCGAACACCCCCCCTCCTTGCACCCCCCCTTGCGCACACCCCCCTCGTTGCACTCCCCCTTGCACACACACGCATTCCCCCTTGTACCCTTCTCCCTTGCACCCCCCTTGTGCACACCACCCCCCCCTTGCGCACACACACTCCCCTTCGCACACACCCCCCTCCTTGCGCCCTCCCCTGCACACACACGCAGTCCCCCTTGCACACCCCTTGCGAGCAGCCCCCCCTCCTTACACACCCCCTTGCACGACCCACCCCCCCTTTCACACCCCCTTGCACGCACACCTCCCCCTTGCACGCACCCCCCGCCCCAGACACCCTTGTTGCACCCCCCCGCCCTTGCCCTCCCCCTCGCACGCACACTCCCCCCTCGCACCCCCCTTGCACGCCCCCCCACACCCCCCTCGCACCCCCCTCCCGCCCGGCCCGCGCTGCCGCCGCCGCACCCGCCCCTAATCGACTCCAGCTGCAAAAACATTCCCCGCATTCAGAGGCGCCGCCGCCTCCGGAGCCGCCCCCCCGACCGGGTTCCGCCCCCCCCCCCCCCGGCCCCCCCGGGCTCCCCCCGGGCTCCCCTCCCGGCCCCCCCCCGGGCCGGGCCAGCTGCGCCGGAACCGCGTGGCCGTGGGGCAGCCCCACGGCGGGGCCCGCGGGCGGGGGGAGCGGGGCTGCCCTGGGCTGGGGGGGGGGGGCCCGTGTCCACCCACGCCGTGTCCTCCGGGAGGCGCACCGGGATGGGGTACTGTCCCCACCCCGCTTCCATCCGTCCCCCACCCTCCAGGAGGAACACTGGGATGGAGAGGGGAACCCGTGCCCCCCCCCCCCATCCCATGCCCATCCGTCCCATATTCTCTGGATGGGGTGTTGGGTGGAGGTGGGGAAACGTGTCCATCCATCCCATGTTCTCCAGGAGGCACACCGGGATGGAGATGGGGTACCGTGCCCACCTATCCCGCTTCCATCCTTCCCCCATTCTCCAGGAGGAATAGCAGGCTGGAGATGGGGTCCCATGCTCACCCCATGTCCAGCCATCCCCCATCACCCAGGAGGGATGCTGAGATGCTGGAATGTTCTCCAGGAGGGACACCAGGACAGGGATGGGGACCCATGACCACCCATCCCATGTTCTCTGGATGAAGGTGGGGAACCGTGCTCACCCATCCCACGTTCTCCAGGAGATACGCCAGGAAGGAGATGGGATACCATTCCCATCCCACTTCCAACCATCCCCCGTCCTCCAGGAAGGATGCTGAGATGCTGGGATGCTCCCCAGGAGGGTCACCAGGATGGAGAGGTGTCCCGTGCTCACCCATCCTGTGTCCATCCATCCCATGTTCTCTCTGCGGGGTGCTGGGATGGAGACGGGGTGCCACATCTGCATGCCCCATGTTCTCAAGGAAGGATGCTAGAAATGGGACAGGTCATCACATTTACTCATCCCAAGTTCTCCAGGAGGATGCCGGGATGGAGAGATGGCCCCACGCCCTCCAGGCATCACCGCTGCACAGAGGTGGGTCCCCACGTCATTCAGGTAGGATGGAGACAGGTCCCACACCCACCCACCCCACGTCACCAGGGCAGGGCAGTGGGATGGGGACAGGATCCTCCATCTCCCTTGGGAAACCCAAGCCTCGTTAGGGACATCCCTAATTGCCAGGGGGACGCATCCTGTTCTCTGGCAGCTCCGTCTCCTTTAAGAGCGGCGCAGTGAGGAGCCGAATTTAGCCGGCGCGGCCGCCTGTCCTCGCTGGCGTCCGGCCAGTGCTCTGCCGGCCTCGGCGAGTTCCCGCTCCAGCGCCCGCGGCCGGGGGGGACAACGGGGCCAGGAGGGCCGGGAACACCCGGGAGGGCCCACTCTGCCCACAGCACCCATGGGTGCTGGTCTCCGTCAGTCTCGGGTCTCTGCTGGCATCGTCCTCGTGGAGGTTAAGGCCCATCGAGGCACGAGCGGGCAGCTGCCTGCGGGTTGGGGACAGGCAGCAATGTCCCCACCGAGGCCCTTGGACCTGTCACGCCGTTAAAGGCGAAGAGAAATGGTTGGTGGGGACGCATGACGTGCCACCACAAGCTGTCCCTCGTCACCTCCCTCCTCCCCATCACCTCCCTCTGCCATCCCCCCACATCACTGCTGGGGACGCAGGACAGGGGGGTGGTGATGGGGGGCGTGGGGGGAGATGGACCCCACTGCCCCGAGGGAATTGTCACCCTGGGACTGAGCTGGTGGGACACAGCACAAAGGGGGTTGAGACCCCGGGGGACAGGGGATGGGACAGCCCTGGGGACAGGACAGGACTGCCCATGGGACAGGGTCCCATCCCCTGTCCCATCCTGGGAGACAGGGGACAGGAGAGTCCATGGATATGGGGACAGGAGACCTTGTGGCCAGGGTGGTCCAGGGGACAGGATGGCCAGTGGCCAGGGGACAGGAGTGACCATGGCCTGGGGGACAGGAGCATCGGGACAGGCAGTTCTAGGGACATCCTTCTCCCAGTGAGACCAGTTCCTTCCTCCAGCACTCCCTTCCCTGCACTGGTTTCACCCCCAGGCTGTCTCCTTGCTGGGATAGAGCCCAGCGCCATCACCCCACAGCTGACCCAACTCTGGCCGCTCCTTCTGGGGACCCCTCTGTCCCTGTCCCCACCAGAAGGAGCCCTGTGAGCCTCCCTGGACACTGGTATGATGAGTTGTGGGTGCTCTGGGGCCAGTCAGGGCAGGCGTTTGCCGGGCGGGAGGAGCCGGGGTGCACTTTAATTGACTTCTGCCGCGTTGGGCAGCTGTGAAAACAGAGAGGGACTCATTAGGGGACATCAAAGGACCCCCAGCACGGCCAGGCGGGGGGGGGGGGACGACGACACACACACACACGACACACACACGGCAGGACTCGCTGCTGGTGTTTGCTCCCTCTTCACTTGGCTTGAAAGAGGAAAAGGAGGATGGGAGTCACCAGCCTGGCAGGGCTGGGGCTCAGCCGTGTGCAGCGAGGAGGTCCCTGTCCCCTGTCCCTGGGGTTAGCTGGACCTGGAGGGACGCATTCCCTGGGTTAGCCAGCCCAAGGGTGACCTGTCCCCAGGGTTACCTGGACAGGGGGTGACACATCCATGGGGTTAGTTGGACTTGGGGTGATCCATCCCTGGGGTGGCCCATCCCTGGGGTGACCCATCCCTCGGACAACCTAGACCTGGGGTGATGTGTCCCCAGGGTGACCAACACCCAGGGTGACCTGTCCCCAGGGTTAGTTGGACCTGGGGTGACCTATCCCTAGGGTGACCCGGACCTGGGGTGACCCATCCCCAGGGGGACCCGGACCCCTCACTGAGGTTAGCTGGACCCAGGGTGACCCATCCCAAGGGAGATCCATCCTTGGGGTGACCTGTCCCCAGGCTTAGCCTGACCCTGGGTGTCCCACCCCTGGGGTGACAGACCAGGAGACAGAGGGCACACACACTGACTGTTGCTTGCAAATGCCCTCCGGCTCCTTCCCTGCTCGGGCTGCAAACGGCCCTGAGAGCCAAAATCCTCCAAAACCCTCCAACCCCCCCCCAAACAGACCTCTGAAAGGCCCCGGGCTGAGCCACATGGCCGCTGCTGGGGCAGGATCCAGCCCAGCTCCTCCAACTCCAGCTCCAAACCTCCGCGGGCATCACAGGAGCCCACGGGGCCAGGGAGGGGGGACACAGACAGAGCCCCCAGGTGTGTCCCAGCAGCACCCATGGGGTGCTGAGCACCCCCAGAGCTCCGCCCTTGGGCACAGCCTCTATAATCCCGGCTCTGTTTTCCAAAGCTGGGAGTCCGAAGCCTTTCAACAACAACAACGAAAAAATCATCTCCCAGCTCCTGCATTCCTGGGTGGAAAGTTTACATTCCCCCCGTCCCGCGGCGATCCGATGCTTCGCCTCCGGAAAACAAAGCGGCTTTGGGTGGGATCTGCCTTTCGGGGAGCGGGACCCTCCAGTCGGATAATGAGAACCAGCCGCTGGGCAGCACCCCTGAGCCAAAGCACCCGGTGCCAGGGCTGGATACGGCCCAGGGATCCCCCGCGGCAAGGGTGAAGCCACCCATGGCGGTGGTACCTTTGGGTGCACGGGGTCGAGGGGTGCAGGGGGGGGGTCCCCCCCATGTCCCCTTGGCTGAGGCTTATCCTGCCAATGTCACCACCAGCACAGTTTTCCCTCCGGGAGGGAGGCAAAGACATCGGCAGTGTAAAATCAACCCCATTTTAATTCCCATTTCGAGAGCCACCCAAGGTGGGGGGGGGTGTGGGGGGGTGGGTAGTGGGGGGGGTCCCAGCCCATCCCTCAAACTGTTTCTCCAAACGATGGAGGGGGGGAAAAAACCCAACCCTGGATACATCTCCCCCCTCTTCTCTCCCCCCTTCCAAGTCATCGCTGGAAAATTAAACCGGATCCAAAGAGTTTTTCCTTTCCAAAATGTGCTGGAGAGGCGCTGCCTTAACCCTTTCGGGTTTGCCCTTCGACGGAGAATTGGGATTTTTAAGGGGGTTTGGGGATCGTTCCGGGGTTTTTCTGGGGAAAAGGGAACAGCTCAATCCCCCCACATTCCCCCTTTGTGCTCTGAGGATCCAAAAATTCCCCAAAATGATGGAGACGAGAAGCTTTGGGGTTTCTCAGGGCCGGTTTTGGGGCGCTCATGGGGTCAGCGCTTCCCCAGCCAGGTCTCCCTCTCCATTTTGGGAAGAATATTTTTTTTTTTTTTGGGTGTTTTTTCATTTCAATTAAATCCAGCTGATTAAATCCATCCTTCCCCTCCCCGACCTCCGTGCCAGCCCCCCTCCAGCTGGAACTCCCCATCTCCAGCATCGCCCAAATCCCAACAAGCCAAACCGAAGCCAGGACCCGCTACTCTCCGGAGACTTGGAATTGGGGACCCACACACACCCCAAACCCCTAATCCTAGAGAAAATGTGAGCTATTTCCTCCGGGTGGGTCACAGGGGAGGTCCCCCCCATCCCACTCCAAATGGAAAAATCCTTATTTTTGGGGTTAAATAGACATTTTTTTCCCCTGCTAAGCGCTTTGTTCCAGCTGGAGGGAGATGCTGGCTCATCCCCAGGGTGCGATGGAAGTGGGGGGGGGGGGGGGGCCCGGCAGCACCCATGGGGACCCCCCCTTGAATTCTTGATTTTTTTGGGGGGGGGGAAAAAAAGCCTTCAGGAATAAGTTAGCGTTTCGTTTTACTCGTTTTGTATTTGCAAAGGACTGTTTCAAAGGTAATTTGGGAGGAAAAGTCTGCGGCCAAGCTGGGGGGGGGGGTACAGGCAGGGTGGTGCGGGCAGGGGTACGGGCAGAGACCCCAGCCCCGGGTGACCGGGGAGGGGGACACACACACACACACAGAGCCCCGCCACGGGAGCGAGCGAAGGCGGGGGGGAATAAAATAATTAACTTTTTGGAGGAGCTTCCAAAAGGAAAGGGAGAAAAGTGGGATTTTTATTGGGTTCTTTCCTCCCCCCACCCCTTTTCCAGGGGCCGGCGGGGCAGCCCGGGGCCGGGGAGAGCCGCCCCGGAGCCAACACCGACAGCCCCGGGGGCTCCGCGGGGAGGGGGGACCCAACCGGGCAGCGGAGAGAGGGCGGGCGAGAAGCCTCCCCCAGCTCGGTAGGGTCTTTTCCCTTTTTCTCCTTTTTTTCCCCTCACTTTTCACCTTCCCCCCCCCCGCCCCCTTTTTTTTTTGTCCTCCTCTTGTTTCTCCTTTTTTTCCCTTTTTTTCTCTCCTTCTTCTCCCTCCTTTTTTCTCCCTTTTCCCCCTCCTTTTTGTCCCTCCCCCTCTTTTTTCGTTTTTCTCTTCTTTTCCTCTTTTTTCTCTCCTTTTCCTCTTTTTCTCTTTCCCTCCTCTTTTTTCTCCCTCCTTTTCCTCTTTTTTCTCTCCTTTTTCTCTCTTTCCCTCCCCTCCTTTTTTTCTGCTTTCTTTTTCCTCTCCTTTTTCCCTTCCCTTCCTTTTTCTCCTTTCTTTTCTCCCTGTTCTCCTTTTTTTCCTCTTTTTTGTGTTTTAAATAGAAATATATAATTAAATTTACAAATGCTATTTACAGGTTTAATTACAAAAAAAAAAATTTTTTTTTTTTTCAAAGAGAAAGAGAGACACCCCTTAGACGTTAATAAATCTAAAAATAAAAAATATATAATAAAATCCCCCCAAAAAAATTCAAGCCGAAGGGCAGTAGCGGCCGGGCTCGGCGGGGTGGGGGGGGTCACACCGTCGTCTCGCCCTGCTTGCTGTTGGTGAGCCGCGTGTAGAACTTCCTCCACGAGTGCAGGGTTTTACCCGACCATATCCAAAAGCCAGAGGTGATGCCCACGATGAGAGTCATGAGATACTTGATCATGTAGACGGTGAAATCGGGGGTCATGCGGGGGGTGAAGTGGAGCGGGCAGGGGATGGCCAAGCTCTTGCAGTTCTGGCTGATCCAGCTGCGCTCCCAGTGCTCGCGGAAAGCCTGCTCGTAGAAATAGCAAGCGATGACGATGGTGGCCGGGACGGTGTAGAGGACGCTGAAGACCCCGATGCGAACCATCAACCGCTCCAGCTTCTCCGTTTTGGTCCCGCCGTGTTTCATGATGGTGCGGATGCGGAAGAGGGAGACGAAGCCGGCCAGAAGGAAGGAGGTGCCGATGAAGAGGTAGACGAAGAGAGGGGCCAACACGAAGCCCCGGAGAGGGTCGATGTTGTTGAGGCCCACGAAGCAGACGCCGCTCAGCAGGTCGCCATCGATCTGCCCCATGGCCAGGATGGTGATGGTCTTGACGGCCGGCACGGCCCAGGCGGCCAAGTGGAAGTACTGGGAGTTGGCCTCGATGGCCTCGTGGCCCCACTTCATGCCGGCGGCCAGGAACCAGGTGAGGGAGAGGATGACCCACCAGATCGAGCTGGCCATGCTGAAGAAGTAGAGCATCATGAAGAGGATGGTGCAACCTTCCTTCTTGGTGCCCTGTACCACGGTGCGGTAGCCGTCCTCCTGGAAACGCTCGTTGCAGACCACCCTCTCCTCCAGCACGAAGCCGGCGATGTAGGCCACCGACACCATGGTGTAGCACCCCGAGAGGAAGATGATGGGTCGCTCGGGGTAGCGGAAACGCTGCATGTCCACCAGGTATGTGGTGACGGTGAAGAACGTGGAGGCACAACACAAGACGGACCAGATGAGGATCCAGATACGGGCAAAACGGATCTCGTCCTCGTTGAAGAACATGTGGCCGTCGGGCCGGGAGGGCTCGCAAGGCGCCGCGCAGTCCTTCTCGCCCAAGAACTTGTAGTTGAGGTAGCTGGGCACCTTCAGCGCCCGCGGGCAGTGGAAGGGGTGGTCAAGGGTGGCATAACGAGGGGCACCCGGGGTGCCCTGGCCGGCCAACGGCGTGGCGCTGGTGAGCAACGCTGGCGAACCGCCGTCCTCCGAATGGTTCTGCCCCACACAGATCTGCTCGGCGCCGTGCCGGGGGAAATTCTCGCAACGTAATCGCTCCGGCCATTGGAAACCGAATTTATTCATGAGGGCTTCGCAGCCCTGGCGCGCCCGCTCGCAGATGGAGCGACACGGTGGGATGGCCTGCTCCAGCACCGTGCAGACCGGCGCGTACATGGAGCAGAGGAAGAACTTGAGCTCCAACGAGCATTGGACCTTCACCAAGGGGTAGAACTGGTGGACCTCCAACCCCGCGTCCTCCTGGTTGGTGTGCCCCAGCAGGTTGGGCATGATGGTCTGGTTGTAGGCGATGTCGGTGCAGAGCGGGATGGAGATGGGTTGGCAGAAGCCGTGGTCGGGGATGGAGATGCCCTTCTCGCCGTGCAGCTGGCTCCGGCATGGCGCCGGCACGCTCAGCCCCACCAGCAGCCAGGCCAGGGCGGGCAGCATGCCGGGGGGGCCCATGGTGCCCCGAGCTGCTGCGCCCGGATTTACCGTGCCCGGTGCCCAGCCGGCCGGCCGGTCCTCCTCTCCGGATCTGCCGTGCCCGGTGCTGCCTAGACGGCTCCCAGTGACCGGATCTGCCGTGCCTGGTGCCACCTGGATGGCTCCCGGTGCTGCTTAGATGGCTCCCGGTGATCAGATCTGCCGTGCCCCGTGCTGCCTGGACGACTCCCGGTGACTGGATACGCTCAGGTCCCGCCTGGACGGTCCCGGTGCCCAGAGCGTACGTGTCCGGTGTCCGGCTGGACGGCTCCCGGTGTCCCGGTCTACCGTGCGCGGCGGGACGGCTCCCGGCGCTCGGACGTGGCGCTCCCGGTGCCCGGACCGGCCGCTCCCGGTGCTCCGCAGCGCTGCTCCCGCTGCCCGGACTTGGCGCTCCCGATGCTCCCGCTGCCCCGACCCGGTGCTCAGCTCCCGGTCCCGGTCCCGGAGCCGCGGGCGGGCGGTGGCGCTGGCGGGGTGCCGACGGGGGGGGGGGGGGGGGGGGCGGAATGCCGTGGGTGGGGGGGTACCGGGGGGGGTACCGGGGGGTGCCGGGGGAGCGGAGCGGCCGCACCGGACGCTCCCGCCGCCTTTGTGCGGGGCAGCGCCGCGTCCCCGCCGGGCGGAGCGGCCCCCCCCGCGCCCCGCCCTCGCCGGGCCCCGCCCCCCCCGCCCCGCCAATCACATTCAAACGGCGCGGCCGTCCCGCCCCCCGCCCCCCCGGGCCCAGCCCCCCACCCCCCTCGCGGCCCCCCCCCCCCCGCCTCCCCCGGGGGTCACCGGGCCGGGGACCAGGGGGAGCCTGGCCGCCCCCTCCCCCCCGCAAACTTTTTCCGCGCCGTGAAAACTCCCCCCACGTCGTGGGGTCGGGACGGGGCCAGGGGGAAAGGTCCCTCCCCGTGTTCCCGCCCCCCACCCCCCGTGTCCCCAGTGCCCCCCGGTGTCCCTGTGCCCTCCCCGTGTCCCTGTGCCCCCCCCCCCTCCATGTCCGAGATGCACCCCGTGTCCCTTGCACCCCCTGGTGTCTCCTGCCTCCCCATGTCCCCTGCGCCCCACCCTCGTCCCCTGCACCCCCCTGTGTCCCCCGTGCCCCTTCTGTGTCTTCTGCCCCCTCCCGCTGTCCCCTGCCCCACTGTGTCCCTTGAGCCCCTCCATGTCCTCTGCACCCCCACCACGTGTCCCCTGCCCCCCGCTGTGTCCTCCCACCTGTGGGGCAGCTCCCCCCACAGCCCCCCCCAGGCCTGGGACCCACATCACCCCCCCGACACACTGCAGCGGGTGCCCTCCTGTCCCCAGGTCCCCCTTTAGGGCACACCGGGGCGGGATTGCCCCCTGTGGCCCCCTGGCACCCACGAGGGTCCTGGTCAACCCCCCTGGAACAGGGCCACATCGGCCCTGACACCCCTTGTTCCTCGGGTGGTGCCACCACCCCGTAGGGTGCCCATGGACACCCTGGGGTGCTGCCAGAGCTGGCACTGCACAGGTCCACAAGGCCACTGCACAGCCAGGGGTGTCCCCGATGTCCCCAAATCAGCTGGCGGGGGGACACGACACATCCCACGTCCTGCTCCCCCACACTGGCTCCACATCTCCCACTGCTGTGGCCGTGGTGAAGGAGCACCCCAGTCCCCAAAACTGGGGCAGCAGGAAGGAACTGGGGGGACAGGACACAGCAGGGGTGGACTGGGAGACACTGGGGGGATCTGGGATGCAGTGGGGGAGACTAGGACACATTGGGGGTGACTGGGACACGGTGGGGGAGACTGGGACATGCTGGTGGGGGGGTGTAAGGACACAGCAGGGGAGACTGGGACATGCTGGGGGTGGGGGGCGAGGACACACCAGAGGGATTTGGGACATGCTGGGGGGATCCATGACACATTGGGTGTGACTGGGCCACAGTGGGGGGAGGGAAGAAGACACACCGGGAGAGACTGGAACACACAGGGCAAGACACAAGGACACACCAGTGGGATTCAGGACATGCTGAGGGGATCCAGGACACACCAGAGACCCTCCTCGGGGAAAGAAAGTGCAAGCAACCACCCCAAATGTTGGCAGCTGGATGGGGGGGGTGGGGTGGGGTGCCCTTCCCAAAGCAGCATCCCAAGGAAGGGGAAGAAGGGGGGGGGGGGGGAAGGATCTGGCAGGCAGCTCAGCGCCCCCGTCCCGCTCCTTTCTGGGGGGGCGAGGGGCTTTCTGCTGGCTGCCTCCTTCCCCTCCGCCGTCCTCCCTCCCTTTCTCTCCCTTTCCTGTAACTTAAGCTTTTGTTGTGAGCAGGAGAAACCCGGGCTGCCGTGAAAAGAGGGCCCCACCGCCTTTCAGAGCGTAATTGAAACCATTGCGCGGCTCCTGGCCGAGGGGGAAGGGCAGGGGGGGCTCCAGAAATCAAAGCCGAGGGGGGGGTGGTGGGGGGGGGGTGGGGGGACACGACACACGATGCGCACCCGCTCCTGGCCACCCTCCCCACCCACCCACCCACCCACCCCCCCCCCCCGCCCCGTCAGCATTCCCGGCCCGGACATGCTGGTTGGCACCACAGCGGTTGGCGGGATGCTGGGGGCTCCCCGGTCCTGCGCAGGGGTTGGGGGTGGAAGGGAGGGGTCCCCGTGGCCCTGGAGGAGGCCGGGATGGGGGTCCTGTGGAGTGAGCTGAGGTGGGATGGGTGCCGGCGGCCGGGCGCCCACCCGTACCCCAGCTGGGGCACCCGGAGGTGCTGCCGTTGAGGCCCGCGCCGAGCCCACAGCCGCCATGCGCCGAGGAGGGTGGCTCGGCACGGCCGGCGCTTGGCGGCCGCCCAGCGAGTCCCCGGCTGGGGAGGCTGCTGGCGAAGGGCCTGGCAGGGCGCCGGGCTGCGGGGGCCAGAGCCGAGGCCGGATCCTGGCG
This sequence comes from Leptosomus discolor, assembly GCF_034619465.1. NCBI lineage: Eukaryota > Metazoa > Chordata > Aves > Leptosomiformes > Leptosomidae > Leptosomus > Leptosomus discolor. The sequence goes on from NC_141415.1 coordinate 3,337,190, forward strand.
AGCGGCTGCCTCCCGGGCCCGCTCCCGGCGGCTCCCCCATTGGAGGCGTGACATGGGGTGGCTTCTCCGGCCACGGCTCCCTCTCGGTCCCATGGGGGACAGGGTCTGGTTTGTGTGACCCCCTCGGTGTCCCCTGCCTTGGTGGCCTTCACCCCAGCCCCACCAGCTGGGGATGGGGAGAGGGACGGAGGGGGTGTGGGGGTGTCTGTGCAGCCACGTGGATCTTGGCTTCCTAAAAGCTTCGGATTTTGGCTTCTTTCTTGGGGGGGTGGGGGCATGTCGCTTCCAGAGGGGGTGGCAGGGGCTGTCTCCACACCCCCCCCCCATCCTCCTGGGTGCTGTGGGGTGCTGGTGGCTCAGGACAGAAGGTCCCCAGGACTTCTGGGCACCAGAGACACACAGGGACGTGGTCCCAACCAGAGCGGGTGCTGAGTCCTCCCAGAGAAGGGGAAACCTGGAGCAAACCTGCCAGCCAGCGCTGGGAGGGACGCCTGGGTGGGCTGGGGGTGTCAGGGGACACCTCAGGGAGGCAGCCGGTGGGGTCACCCCTGCTCAGGGGTGGCCCCTCGCAGGGACATGCAGGGTGGCTGAGGAACCCCTTTGGTCCCATTCGTCCCTGTCACCAGGCTCCCAGCCCTGTCCCCAGGTGCTGCCAGGGGTGTGCTGGGTGGGAGAGGGTCCTGCCCCCTCCTCGAAAGCTTCTCTGCAGGGGTCTGGGGTTGGCAGAGGGGACTCTGCGGGGCCAGGGACCCATCCTGGCACCCAGCGGGAGAGGGTGGGTGCTGCCAGCAGGCCAGGCTGGGCACTACCAGGAGTATGAGGCCAAGCCCAGCTCCCCCAGGGCTCCCCCTCGCAGCCCCCCAGGAGCTGCTAAGGGTCAGGGGACCCAGGATTCCCTGCCCTCCCCTCGCTCTGCTGTCACTTCACCCCAGTACAGCACTGGGGGATGCTGGTGAGCACCCGGTGCTGCCAGTGCCCTGCCCCCAGCACCCCGGGGTCCCCAGGTTGCTGCCTGCCAGGGGATGGCCCATGGGTGCCACCACCTCCGCAGGGCCCGGTGGCTTTGGTGTCCCTGTTGGAACAGGGCATGGTCCCCATGCAGCCCCTTTCCCCGGGACTCCTCCAGTGCCAAGGGGTGCCAGGGTGCTTGTGGGGTCTTCCCTGCACCCCAGAGGGCCAGGAATGGGGACACAGCTGGAACCCCCCCCACATCCTGGCCTTGGACCCCCGGAAGCACAAGCAGTTCCCAGGACCCCCAGCCCAGAGCAGCTCTGGCCCCTCTCTGAGCCTCCTCCCTGGGGACAGGACCCCCGGTGCACACCCATGGGTGACGCTGGTGCTGGCACGGCAGCTGGCACCGGCCCCGCACACTGCCCTGCTCTTGGGGTGGCCAGCACCGCTCGCGAGGGTGATATTTTGGGGAGGGGGGGGGGAGGGCAGCTCTGGCAGCACCAGCTCCTACCAACCTCATCCCTTGGGGACGGGCACAGAGAAGGATGAAGCAGAAATTGGGGGATGAAGCATCTGCACCACGCGATGCCAGGCAGGACGGGGACCCCCGGGGGTCCCCCAGGAGCTCAGAGGAAGGGCCCCCCCCCCCCCAGCCCCTGCCCTTGGCTTTGTTTCACACTTAAGAACCTCTAATTAAAACCAGCCACAAAAGCCCTGGCTGGCGGCAGGCTCAAGATGCCAGCGGAGGACGGGGGTCTGTCACCAAGGGAACAGAGTGGGATGTGGGGCCCCTGGCACGGGCACCACGGGGCCCCCCGCTGCACCCCCGTGCATGAGCGGGCACACGCATGCACACGCACACACACATGTGTGCACACGTACACAGAACACCCGCAGGAGGGGCGAGTGTGGGGACGCGAGAGCCGGGCTGGGGGGTTGGGGGGTGCTGGGGGGTGTCAGTGTTGGGGGGTGCTTGTGTGAAAGGCCTGCTGGCCCACACGTGTGTGTGCATGTGTGTGTGTTTGCACGCCTGTGCCCCGCTTTGTTGCACGCACGCTATCATGTGTGTTAGGGTGGGCAGGAACCGGTGCCTGCTGTTCTTAGGCCTGGTTTGTACTGGTCTAAACTGGTCTAATGGTCTGCAATAGCTCCGGGGGGGGGGGGGGGAGGGGTCTGTGAGCAGCACTGGCCAGGTACCTGGGGGGTGAGGTACCTGGGGGGTGAGCTGAGCCCTGGGGTACCTGGGGGGTGAGCCGTGGGGTGAGCCATGACCTGGGGTACTTGCGGGGTGAGCCGTGGGGTACCCCAGCAGCAGGGGCAGCCCTCCCTGCCGGCGTGGCTGCAGCGGGCACCCACGAGGTGCCGGCAGGCACAGCACGGTGGCCAAACCCCTGCACCTGGAGGGTCCCCGGGATGGGACCAAAGGGCTGATGGGTGACCCCGAGAGCAGCTGTGAGGATCCAGGGGGGACAAGGGCCAAACCCCACGCCGAGGCGGGCTGGAAGGAGGCCGGCCGGGGCGGCGTGCGGGGGGAAAGCTGGCTTAAGCACACCTTGACCTTCCTGGCAGGGGAGGGATCCCTTCAGCTTGTCCGACACATCTCCTGCCAGCGCCCGGTATTGAAAGCGCGGTGAGCTCGCGCGTGGAGGAACCGGCATGAAAAGGCAGCTTAGGCATCTCCTGCTGCGAGAGATGGATTAGGGGCTGCAGGGAGGGCCGGGGGGACAGCCACCGCGGCGTGCCGGGGCCAGGCTTCGTGCCGGCGGCCGCTGGGCAAGAACGGGCACAGCCAGGCATGGTGCCACCGGCCACCATTTCGTTGCATCCCGGTGGGAGAAGGGGGCAGCGGGCCAGGCCCAGCGGGGTGGGATGCTCCCCAAAATGGAGCATGGGAAGAGAGAGGGACTGTCCTGGCTTGGAGGGGGATGGGCAGGGAGGGGACTGGGGCACCCAGGGCTGGCAGTCCCGCTCCTCCTGGCGGCCCCGGCACCCCCTGTGTGGGTCCCCAAGGCATCCGCCACCCGGTCCCTCAGCTGTCGCTGTCAGGAGGACACGGTATTTTTAGAGCCTCCCGGGGACCGGCAGGTCGAGCGGTGACAATTTTTGCCCGTGGAAGCCGGCGGCGTGAGGTGGGGGTGGCGGGAGGCTTTGTGACCCCACCAGCCCCCAGGAGTTTCCCTTTTTTGCTCTGATTTGGGGTCAGAAACATCCTGTTTGTCCCTGGGGGGAAGTCCCCACCACTGGCAATGGGTCCCCATGGGGTGCGGGGAGGTCAGGCCATCTCTGCTCTGTCCCAGGGCCCCATGCTGGGTTGGGGTCTGCGTTCCCAAAGCGGTGACAGCAATGCCCCGTATGGGTGGCTCAGACCCCTGGGTCCCCCCTCACGACTGTCCCCAGTGTGTGGAGTGGGGGTCGATGGCTCTGGTGGCCCCCATGGTGGGGGTGCCTCGCCGCATGGCTGGCAGGAGGGATGGGGTGCCCCCGTGGCTGTCCCTCTCTGTCCTGGGAACAGCTGTGCCCCGGCCAGCGACAGGGGGACCCTGCCAGCACCGGGCATGTGACAGGAGGTGACAGAGCTGGCTGCTATTTATACCTGGCCCTTGTCAGGGCTGGGTGTGGGGACACAGGCGAGCCCATGCCATGGGCCTAGGGTGGCCCTCGGGGTCTCTTGGGTGCCTGCCTGTCCCCCAGCGCCACCCCTGCAGGGTGGGGGGACTGCAGCACGACTATGAGGACCATTCCTGTCCCCGTGGTGTCTCACGGCCACTCCAGCTATCCCCATGCCCACTGGGGACACTGAGCTGTCCTTGTGGGACACTGAGCCGCCCCTGTGCCCAAAGGGGGCACAGAGCTGTGCCCGATGGGGACACTGAGCCACCCCTGTGCCCAAAGGGGGCACAGAGTTGTGCCCGATGAGGACATGGAGCTATCCCTATCCCAATGGAGGCACAGAGCTGTGCCCGATGGGGACACCGAGCTATCCCTATGCCCAATGGAGGCATGGACTGATCCTTGCACCCAAGGGTGTCACTCAACTGTCCCTGTGCCTGATGGTGGTACGAAGTTGTGCCCAGTGGGGACACTGAGCTGTCCCCATGCCCCATGGGGGCACAGAGCTTTGCCCAAGGGGGACGCTGAGCTGTCCCTGTGCCCAGCTGGCAGAGCGAGGCAGGTTCGTCCCCCAGCAGCCACAGGTCCCCATCGGGCCCACGTCCCCCGCAGGCACAGGCTGCCCTTGGTGCGGGGAGAAGCCAAGGGGGGGCCATTCCTTCTGGGCCCCCACCAGCTCGCTCCTCCGCAGCAAGCGGTGGGGGCCTGGGGGCCGCAGCCCCCACACAAAGCTGCTTCACATGAGAAGAGGGGCCCAGGCGGCCGCAGCACCGGCCTCCGCCTCCTGGCCCCCTGGCCCGCAGCGAGGGGCCTCCTTCACTCCCGGTTCCCGGCCTCCCCCTGCTCGCACACGCACTCACACCCGTCGGTGCACGCCGCACACGTACACACCCAGGGCCGGGGGTCCCCTGGCCTGGGGACACCTTCCCCCTCAAGCACCTCGGGCAGAGAAGCCTGAGCCCTCCCGGGGCTCCCCCCGCTAAGCGGGCTCAGCTCCCCGCTGCCGCAGCCGGGCTCCGCTCACCCTTGTAGCACCGAGGGAAACTGAGGCAGGGGTTGCGGGACCTCCAGCAGCATCAAGGAGGGCACCCAGCCCCAGGGTGGGGGCCACCCCTCCTCCCCGCCTCAGCACCCCCAGGGTGCCAGATCCCCCTCGCCCCAAAGCCCAAGCAGGCCGGGCTGGGTGCCCCTCACCCATCGGGGATGATGAGCACCGACCTCCTGCACCCAGTGGGGTGGGGGTGGGGCCACGCCGAGAAGGGGCATAAGCCACCGGCACGCCTGGGTCCTGCTGGGGGAGCTGCCACACAGCCCGGGCGGGTGCTGGGCACCCACACTGCCTGCCCCAGGGCTCATCTCGCCCGGCTTGAAACAGCTCCATCTCCTCGCGGGGATCCGTCTGTGAAGGACAGTCTGATTTATTGCCTTAAACAACCTGTTTTGCAGATTTTATGTATGTGTCTTGAACAAAAGACAGATATTTTGTTTTACAGTGCAAGTCTTATGCATTAGCCCCAAACCCAGCCTGCTCCCAGGAGATAGGGTGGAGTGGCGGTTCCCCTTCAGAAACTTTAGTTGGGGTGATCGATAAGGGGGTTTCAGTTGGAGTGGCTACCCAACCTCCCCTAGACAGACAAACCCGGCAGAAGAGGAGCATTTCCAGACTCAGCGAGGCCCACTCCCTCATCTACAAGTGAACACTGGATTTAAGGAAGTCCACAGCCTTATCTATAGTGGACAAAACCCCCTTGGAGACCCCAAAATGTCATATAATGTGCCTGTGTCCTAATTAGCATGAAAAGCAAGAGGTGGAGGGGATAACGTGAACAGGACTCCCAAATAGTGATGGAAAGGGACAATCACAATACCAATAATCAAGACAACGGTGTGCACCCACCACTGAAAAACGAAAGATTAGACCAGACGTGCGAGACGTCGCTGGACCCCAGGAGTGGTGATAGTTCTTTCTTGTGTGTTTGTTTCTTTCTTTTCCTTTCTCTCTTTCTCTTCCTTTCTATCTTTCTCTTTCTTTCTTTTTCTTTCTCTTTCTTTCTCTTTCTTTTCTTCTCTCTCCATATTATTAGATAGAACTAAGAAAACCCATACTTTTATCCGATCTGTGAAATGTTACCTTTAGCCAATCTGTGAAATATTATTTTAGCCGATTTGTGAAATGTTACTACTAATAAAGTGCGTTATTGCTGCCATCTACTGCCCAAAGAGGTCAGTATTAATTTGCTGCCTTTGCCGAGAAAAGGGTCCCTCCTGTGCAGAGGAAAACTCTTTCGAAAGAGGATATGAAAGACTCACCGACCCTGAAACCCACCGCGTGGGATGGGACACCATCCAGCTTAGCCACCCCATGGTGTGGGGGAGTCCCACGGTGTGGGTGGGGGTCCCACTGCCTGCCTGCGTGGAGCAGGCGCTCCCTCTCGTGGGCACGGCCCCGGCGCTGAGCAGGGCCCAGGGTGCCCACCCGGGACACACATGTCCCTTCAGCAGAGCTGCCCACGGGGCTGCTCCACGCTGCATGGTCAGGCTCCCCGAGCAGGGATCCCAGCTCCATCCTGCCCGCCTGGACCCGTCCGGGTGCTTCAGAAGGGCAAGGCAGGGGACAGTCCCCTCCGAAAAGGCAGCGGTAATTTCTGGAAGGAGAAAGGCTCCTCCCCTCCGTGCCTCAGCTTCTCCACCCGCCACGGGGCTAAGCTGGAGGGCAGTCCTCGGGGCACAAGGAGCCATGGGGATGTCAGCAGGGAGAGAGACCACAACCCGTGGAGGAGAGGCAGAGGCCTGGCGGCTCCGGACCAGCAGCCCAGGTGGGTGGGACCACAGACCCAATGCAGGATCAAACAGGTGATCCCCGGTGCTGAGGTGTTTGGGGGGAGCAGAGTAAAGCACAGACAGGCACGGCATCGACAGGACTTTCTTAGGGCAACAAGGAGCAAATTCGAGCACGTTCCTGCCTGGTACAAGCTCTCACAGCCACCCTGTGATGCGAAGGTCCCAGCTCTCGACCATGAAATCCTCCTCAGCATGCAGAGCTGACTGATCCCTGGAGAGAGCCAAGATAAAGGGCATTTCCCAGAGAGATTTCCCCAGGGCTGCTGAGGTGGGGCAGCAGGGTAAAAGCCCCATCACTCCTAGCAAGTTAGAGGCAGATGCATGAAGGACCTCCACACAGGAGTCCTGGCAGCACAGCCCAGCCTGGCACATTGCAATAATAGATCAAGTCAGCTCTGCTGCGAGCTACACCGCCTAGCGCACAGCATGGCCACCGCTTTGACCTCCACTCCATCCGACTCGCAGCCTCACGGTGCAGGGCTCATCGCCGCCACAGGCATTCACCTCATCGACAGGTTTGGTGGTACACACGGAGGCATGGTCTGGTGAACACGCTTCAGACAGGCCCGTTTCCGAAATCCTCTCTCCTCACCCTGCCTCGACGTGGCGGCAGAGGGCAGCATGCGAGCAGGATCCAGGCAGCGAGGCTTCTGGTGAGAGAAATAAAAGGAATGAATGGAGAGACAGATGGAATCCGGTTTTCCTGCTGTCGGGGATGGTGGAGAGACGGCGACACACGCTGCCATGCTCAGAGACAGCTGGTAACAGCTGTGGCGGTGGATGGAAAAGCAGGACCTCGTCTGCCGCGGTCCTTCAGCTCAAAGGCCTGTTGGACTGCTGCAAGACCGAGACCCCAGGCATTGTCTGGTGCGTGCAAGCCCGGGGCGCTGCTCCTCCGCCACCACACACGGGGACCTGGTTATGCTTGTGCAAGCCAGACACACGCCTCCCTGCTCAGGGGTGAGGAAGGGCCCCTGCGGCCTGGCCCTGGGTGCTGTGCTTCACCTCAGGGGTGGCCCTGAGCGCTGCGATACAGCTCAGGCTTTGCGCTGGGCACCATGGCCTACCGCCGGGGTGGCCACGGACACCATCACCCGCCCGAGGACTGGCCCCAGACCCCAGGCCAGCTGGGCCGGGGCCCTTCCCCGCCGCCCCAGGGGGCCGGGCTCCTCCATCGCCCCCCGCAGGGCCCCTCAGCCCCCACCCAGGCCCCGCCGCGGAGAGCCTGCGCACGCGCCCCCTCAGCAGCCAGCGCGACCCGCGGAGCAGGCCATGGGGCAGTGGGCGAGCCCGTGCTCCTATTGGTTTGTACCGCTATCACTCAAGAGGCGGGGGCAGCCCCATTGGTTCGAGCCGGGAGGGCGGGAAGGCTGAAGTGCGACTCGCGCCCTCCCGTCTCCCGGGTCGAGAGCTCGCTGCCTGACGGGACTGCGCAGGCGCACCACGGGAGGCGGAGAGGGCGCGGCGCCCTCTACTAGAACCGCTCGATTCCCTGTTGGTTGCCAGGGTGCGCGCGCAGGCGGGGAGCGGCGCATGCGTATTGCGCTCCCCGCTCCAACCGCAACAGGGCTGGGGGGGCCGGGGGGCGACGACGGCAGAGAACGACCACCCGCCGCGGCGGAGGCTTAACGGTGCGGCCGGCGGTGCCTACCGCCCTCCGCTCCTCCGGGAGCCGCCGGTCAGCGGGCCGGCTCTCGTGCTGCCGCCCCTTTCCCGCCGCTCCGCCCGGTGGCGCCGCTGTGAGGGCGGCCCCGCGCCGCGCACGTGACCCTGCCTTGCCGCGCATGCGCGGAGCCGCCCGGCGCGGCGGGGGCGGGGCGGGCGCGCTGCCGCGGCGCGGGCGGCGCTGAGGGGAGGCGGCCGGAGGCGCGGGGCCGAGCCGGGCCGGGCCGGGCTGAGCCAGGCGGCGGCGGCGCAAAATGGCGGACAGGTTCTCCCGCTTCAACGAGGACAGGGACTTCCAGGTAACGGCCGCGGGGGTGGGCAGGCCCCCGCTCTACCCCGGGCGGCCGCGGCCCCCTCAGGCCGGAGCGGGCTGACCCCCCTCTCTCCCCTCCTCGCCGGGGCTTTGTGCGCGGGCCCGTCGTTCCGCGGCGGCGAGTAACGACACAAAGGCACGGAGGACCGGGGCGGGCTGTCAAGGTGACCCGCGGGAGGGGGCCGGAGCGGGGAGGGGGGCAGCGGGCGGCGGTGTTGTAACGGCGGCGGGGGGGAGTATCCCCGCGGAAGGGCCTGGCGGGGGCTCCCCGCGCTGCGGGAACCCTCACCTGCAGGAGCGTGGGGTTTAGTGCGGGGTTTTGTTTGTTTCTTTTTTTTTTTCTTTCCTTTTTTTTTTTCTTTTTTTTTTTTTTTTTTTTTTTTGCGGCGTGTTAGGCCGGAGGCTGTGCGGGAGCGGCAGCCCGGTGGGACGCGGGCCGGGCCGCCGCCTCACCGCGGGGCTCACCTGCCCGCCGCTGCTCCCTGCTCCCGGCCGGGGGCTGCCCCCGCACCCCGTCCGAGGCATCTCCGGCTGCCCCCGGCGTGTGCCAGCGACCCTCTTCTTTGTGGGAAACCCATTTTCCTTCTCGTACACCCCCCACCCCACCCCCCCCCCGCATGAAAACGTTAGTATTTCGGCGTAATTAACGCCAGTGTTGCTCTTTTAAATAAACAATGGGTAAATTAACGTTGACTCATTAAGCCTGAACAATGACATTTTGTTTTCTGACTTCAGCCCGAGAGAGTCTCGGGATTAGAAAGAAAAACAAAAGGAGGGAGAATAAACGCAGCTCGAGAGGAGCTATTGATGAGCTTTTATGTGTCGTCCTTGTTTCAGGAGCCCGAAGTTGGAACAGTGCTTTTCACCCAAACCCGTGCTTTTCATCTAAAGATCTGGGAGGTTTTTTATAGTTGCGGAGCCTGCGTAATTCTGCTTAATGTAGCATTAAGGTGCAATCTTGAAAAGAGTCAGGATATCCAGTAGTAATTCATCTGTGATGTTCCTTCTGGAGGTTTTAGGGGATGCACACTTCCTAAGGCGTTATTAAACTGTGTTAGAACCCCGTGAGAAAACAGGTATCAGCGTGGTTGACTGCACGGTTTGCATTACCTTATCTGTGGACTGTGGGTCTGGCTTCCCAACGAGGCCCTAAACGCAGGGGCTGGTTCGCATCGTTCATTTCCTTAAATGAAGAAATGGCTTGTAATTAATACCGAAATGGTTCGATTCGGTTTTGAAGTTCCTGTTTCAGGAAGTGGAGTGACCCAGATCTTGGATTTGAAAATACATTTCTTGTAATAGTTTGCTTTGGGAGGGGAGAGCTGGGGAACCCAAACCAAGGCGGGTGCTCCAGGACGTACCCAAGAAATGGGCAAGCTCTGTAGTCACGTATTGCACAACTTGCTCGCCTGTGCCTTTTGCTCGCTGTCCTCGTTCTTGTCGCTTTGTGGGGCAACTCCTTTGCAGAAAAAAATAATTGTAGCAGCAAAACCTGTTACTGTGTCATTGCTCTGGTCATGCAGGGAGAATGTGTAGTGATGTCAGAGAGGAAACAGGGCTCCATTACCCGACGCCGAAATCTTAAAAGCTGCCGAGCGTGTGCGGAAACAATAACCCAGTCACAATCCTGTTTTCCCTTGACTTTAAGAAAGGGCACTGTTTTTAATTGGGACTTTGTCTGTGCCAAATATCAGGCTTTCCTTGTCTTTCCCGTAGACTAGAGTAAAAACCAAAAAGGTAGGGATTGTTTTTATAGCAGGGTAACTTCTGTGTTCTTTTCTCCCTGAAAATTTGCCAGTGAGAAGACATTTTATTTTGTGTGTTAAAGCTTACTTTGAGGGAAAAGTGGATTTGGTCCTCTGGGACGAATGGTTTGGAGTTGGTTAAGGCTTGCAGAGGCCTGCACGTGAAAAAGATGAGCTATGGAAGAGCTGGTTAGAGGGAGACTGCGCCCAAGTATCTTGGCCAAGGTTGCACTGAATTAGTAGGAGCTCAAGAGCCTGTGCACGTACCCCTGACAGTTGGTCAGCCTGACAGTTTTGCTGCAGTATGTTGATGAGGAAGGCTTTTTGAACCTGATTTTTCCTTCGTCATCAAAATTGTTTTCAGAGAAGATTTTTGACTTTTTTCCCCTCCTATCTTTAGATGCTGGTCACTTGGGGTACAGTGCTGGTGTGGAATAAAGGAAATGGCTCGCGGTGCTGAGTGTTTGCAGGGCTGCTGTGAAAGCTGTGCTGTGACCGTTGCTAAGCATAGGTAAAAAACCGCCTGCCTTTGACGTGCAGCTTTTGATCATCTCTGTAAAATCCTGGTCTCAAAACTACCGCAAAAACAAGATACTCTGTTAGTGTGAAGTCACAAATTTGTACGTAGGCTCCCTTTGTAGGAGGTTTCTGTCGGTGTTAAGAATGCCTTTCTCACGCCATTTCTAGCAGTTTTAATTCTAAACTTCAGCAGGTGACATTTCTGTCCTTTGAGTGTGACTACGAACGTGACCCCGTGTTGCTGTTGGGACCCCAGTAGGCACGGCAAAAGGGAGATGATGCTCTAAAATTACACAGCTTGGAGTAGGGGTGGATGCGGCGTGGCGAGGGGGAGGGAGGCTGTAGAGATCCCTTGGGTTTCGTCCTTGGGTGATCTACTTGTGATCCTGGTGGAGTAAAGGGACGCGTTAATGTCTGGAGAGCGGAAAAGAAACAAAAGGTCAGGAGTGAAGTGCATGGGTCAAAGGAACCTATTAGCTGTGAGGAAGAAAGGCAAATGCCTTGGGATTAGTGATGTGGCTAATGGAGGAGAGTCACTGGATGGAAAAAAAAAAGCATTTGAGAGTTCTCTGCAATGTTGTCGGCCTTCTTTCTTGAAAGAAACTGGGAAGATTCTGGGTTTGGGAGGATTAGTTTGGCAAGAGTGTGTCGAGAATTGATGTGGGCAGGGGAGGGATGAGGTTAGCAGAGGTGATATTCATGTGTCTGAGCCTCTGATATGCTGGAGGGAAGCGGATTAAAGGTGAGAGCGCTGCTGAGAGCCGTTCGTTCCTGACTGAAGGAAGCTCAGTGCCATCGGGGAAAGCAGGAATGGAAATATACAGCACTGGAGGGGAATGGGGTCAGGAAGGAAAGGAACTAAACCAGCTGAGAAAAAGAAGGTATGAGTGGTCTGAAGTGCATGAAAAGGTGATGAGGGGAGGGGGGTTGTTGAGCAGAGGGATGAACTAAGGATTGGAGAGATAAGAGGAGTGGGGGACCTTCCCATAACTGCAGCCAAACCAGTGTGATGGGTATAAAGCAAGCTGCAGAGGGAGTGGAGACACTGTCATGGGGTTATGAGTAACCCTGAGGGAAGGAGTGGCCAGTATAAGGATAAGAAAGTCAGGTATCCTTCAGAACAAAGATTGTGGTCTGGAGGAGAAGGATTATGTATGTGGAAATTATTCCGAGTCCTCTCTATGGTAGGGTGGAAGGAACCTCAAAGCTAAGGATGGTTTGAAAGTTGAAATTGCCAAAGGAGCAGGAAACGGCGTCGGAGGATATCGCTGCCATGAGGTGATTAAGCAGCTTTTGGTGTTTGGTTTTTTTTTTTTTTAATAGGATTGTCTTGCTTTTGCTGTGCTGTGTAGCCTTCGAAGCCGCACAAAGGCGTAGACCCTCTTCTCTTTGCTGTATGCTCCCAAACCTTAGAAAAACTCAAGGGAAAGCCCCTGGTTTTGGCTGTATTTTGCAGGTGCTGAGCTTGAGGGCAGCTCCAGTGAGAGACATCTAGCTTTGCTCCAGTAATGCTCGATCTTTCCCTGACCAGGGCAGCAGAGCAGTTTCTTCAAGAGACTGTAGGCGGTGAAATACTGAAGGAGGAAGGATATTGCTGACCTTCCTTCTCTTTCCTCTTCTCTAGGCTCTGAAATGGTAAGTTAAGTCTGCTGAATGGCTTACCCAAATAAATCCCAACCTTTTTCCCTTTTCTGTTGCTGGAGGGGTTATTTTTGAGTGTGCCACGGACAAGCTTAGTCCTTTGGTGAAAAGATCGTGCTACCAGTCTGTCGCAGGGATGTCTCTCACTTGTCTGCTTCTGCCGTCTCCTTGATTGACTGGCTTCCCCACGGCAGAGACAAACTTGTGAACCATTGTAACTTCTAGTAATTATGAACGATAGCTGTCGACTGTGCTAACAGTACTTTAGAAGCATTACTGAAAGCTGTGTGAATACGTGAGGCTGCTGCAATAAGTAAATATATTTTTAGTGTTATTTTTGTAATTGCAGTAATTTTATTCTTTAGATTAACTACACTGAGCTCAAAGAAGGAATACTGTGGATGTCTCCATATCGCTGAAATCCAGTGGAGCTCCCAGTTACTCACAGATGTTGAGAAAATGTTTTCTTGCTGTTTCTTTCTCCTTTTCATTGTTGAAGCAGAAATATTATGAGCCATATGTGTATATGTGTACAATAATTTCCTCTTCCTACGTACATTGCACTTACTTGCATCATTAGCCAGACGGAACACAAACTGTTCTGTCTCTTGGTTTTTTGGGTTGTTTTGTTTTGTTTTTTTTTTTTTAGTTTGTTGTATAGTCTATATAAATGAATAACACTTGCACCAAGAAGAAATGCCTGATTTTTGTGAAGTGGGTTGAAATGTGGCCAGTCTGAACCTCAGTTCTGCTGGTCTTGCTTATACCAGGAAGATAGGCAGGGTTTTCTTCCTCCAAAGGATTTGAAGAGCCAACCGAGCACGTCGCTGTTACTGGCTGGCCTGGGCTTCTAGTCCTGCTGCTTCCAGCGAGTTGAGCTGAACGCTGATGGCATGGGGATTTTCTGCTTTTTAATTGGCAGAATGTCAGGGATAAGTTTTGTTCCCAAGCAGCTTAGACAGCCTGGCTTACCCGACATCTGGGCCGACAGTGTGGAGTTTTAAAGTCTGTCTGTCTGATGAGCGTGTGGTGTCAGTGGTGCCGACTTTGGTTCGTTTCTTAGGTGCTGCCTAAGGCAAATGTATTTGATTTTTATGTTCTCCAGCAGGCCGTGACTGCTCGTGGGTTGTGTGGCAAAGTCAGTCGGGGGCTTTTCTCTGTGCTGCAAGGAAATAAATAGGGTCGTTTTCTTTTGCCTACTTTTACTGACTGGGAGAAGAGACACTTAATGGTGAGAATGAGGAGTGGAGTCTCTGCAAAATATGTTCCCCTGAGCTTCCAACCGATATGAGATCCCAGTGTGTGAATTTGCCTTTGGCAAACATAGCTGAGAGCAGTCCGGGAGGGAGCCTTTTCCATGGCGTGTTTTCTGATTTAAGAATTAATCTTAGATTTTCTAAAATCCATTAATATTGTTTAGAGATCCTTCTTTATCATTAGATTAGGGTTACATTTCTGGGACGGGCACAGCAGAGGAAGCATACTGCTCTTCCCTCCTTGGCAAGACATGCTGAGCTCTCTGTTGAGCAAAGCAGGAACATCAGAACTGGGAGTGATTTTTTTCTTTTTTTAAATTTTATTTTTTTTTGCCTGCCTGTGTGAGCAAGGAAGGGAGGAGAAGAGTAGGGGAAAATGTGTTATAAAGTAGATTGAGTAGTATTGGTTCCATTTTTAGAAGATGATGGGAGAATCTGAACTTCAGTGTGAATTTTTGAAACTCATGTGGTAAGTTAATTTTATATGGACCTTTTTTCCTGTCTTGCTTGTACCTTTGCCTGCTCTCTGTGTTGTCATTTCTGTTCCCTGCTGTCGTGCAGTGATGGTCTCTGTTGCTGTGGGGAACTGGATAGGAGAGCACACACGTTATTCTACAGTCCCACAAACCGTGTCTGGGCTATCTCGGCTTCTTCTGAGTGACCCCCATGTAAACAAAACCAAACCCTCCTAGCTCATCTCCAGCACCCACTCCATGGGGATGTAGAGCTTTAGGAGTTCACCTGATGAAAAAGCCCTATTGCAGTTCTCAGCTGACATAGGCTTTTCTCCTATCATACGGTTTTAAACGTGTAGTAATTCTTGGTACTTTCTGCCTTCAAGCAGCTCTATGAGCAATTAATTCATTTGAGATTTTAGCCATTCACAGTTTGAAAGCCACAAGTTGATAATAGGATGTCTGCTTTAAATATCCAGGTATCACTTACCCTTCGATTTCCCTTATTTGACCTAGTTTTGACTCCGGGAATTAGTGTTTGACTACGGTATCTCTTTCTCTCGAAGGCAACTGGTGATGGCGAACGTTTTCCTTTGTAGATTGTCCTGGTAGCTTAGCCACTGAAAGGTGTCTTTTCCTTTGTTTTTCTTCTAGATTTTTCTGTTTTCAGCTTTTTGCATCTTGTTTCTTATGTCCTTCTCTACTATGCCGAAGCACACATTAGTGTGCTGTCTCCTCTTAGGTGAGGGCATATACAGCATTTCTGTCTTAGTCCTTGCCTCTATTGAGAGCCTTAGTGGTCTGATCTCTGAATTCTCTTATGACAGGGAGTTTTGTCATTCCCTTTGTGTTGTTACAGCTTTCTGCATCTTAAAATTTTCCACATTTGTGACTTGAAGACTTGTGTAGGGGATTCTAGAATAGACTCCATCTGTGTAATGTAAAAAAGATGTTTATCTCTGTATGACTTTATTCTTATTTGCTGTTCCTTTGTAACACACCCTTGAACTGCATTTTTATCCTTTTTGCTACCGGATTGCGTGAAGAGGTTTTAACTGGATTTCCCCTGCCTGCTGGGCTGCAGCCCCGTGCTGCAGGAGTGTTTGTAGAGGGCTCTTTGAAAACAGACTTGGTGTTGCTGAGTTCAGGCCGCCGTTACGCGGGTGAGATTGCTCTGTGCAAACACGGTCTCCACGCTGTTGCTTACCATTTGCTGGGCTTCATGATCCGCCGACCGAGTCGGCAGTTGCTCTGTTTCCCCTCTGGTCATTGATAAAAACGTTGAATGGTACCAAGTGTTGTGGAATGAGTTAGGAGTTTGAAGCCAGTTAACGTGCTGCTGAGTGAGGTTTTCTGTGATGTTTTGATTTAGAAACAATCCTTTATCAAGTCAAGCATATTAAGAAAAACCAGAAAGACAGTACTACAAAAGCTTGGGCGTTTGTAGCGGTAGATAAATTATACCCTGGATATTAAATCATTAGCACCCTATTGCATCAGGGTGTTTTCTCTGGCTATCTCTTGTTTGAAAGTCCTCGTTAGTCATGAAGACGTGGGTGCTGGAAGCTGCAGCGTCTTCTGCATCCAGGTGTGTTAAGAAATGGCCAAGAGAAAAGAGGCCAATGGTACAGTTGCTGGAAGCCTTGAAGAGCTGAACAACATCCCTTGTGTGCTGGAACAGATTTATAGCTGGCGTCGGTAGCGGCAGGAGGAATCTGAAAGACATTAACTTGTTCTTGCTTGGTGCCAAGGTATGCAAAGCATAGCGAAGCAGGGACCTGCCTCTGGCTTCCCCTCCTTCTTGTACAAGCTGTTTATCTCTGAACTGTAGAACATGTTTTTAATTGGACAGCTCTAACTAGGTATTTATGTGTACGTTTTCCTGCTTTAAAGCTCTTGACCTACGAGTAGTCTTGAATGTGTTCTGGCAGGTGTTTTCAGTGGTTTTGGACTTAACAGGTAGAACTTTGCCATCAAAATTAACTTTGGTAAACAAAAGGTGCCATCAGCTTCTCAACATGTAATTACAAGGTATTGCTTTCAAAAGTTGCCAATTTAAATTCATATCCAAATCTGAAGTGATTGCTTTTGTTGTATTGTCTTGAGAGGGTTTTCGTGTTAAGTACTCTCAAAATAATTGATGTGTGTGTTTGTTTAAAATGAGGTTTTACTGCAGCTTCCACAAGATGTTGACTGTAAATATTAAGCTATTTTGGAGGGTGTGAAGTTGTGCAGTGTCCGTACTTACCCACTTGTGTTGCTTGTTTACAGGGAAGAGACTGGGAAAGCGATTTGTAACATGTGGAAGGCTATGAAAACACGAAATGTGAATACCTTACCTCTGTTGCTGGGAGAGGATACCTGATATTTTGGTGTCTTTACAGTCACTACAGGGAACAACAGGAGAAAGGATGACTTTTGTTCTGGGAAGCGTTAACAAAGGCTTTCCAGGTACCAGTACAAAGTTGCTTTTGTATCGGTTTTTACAGTTTTGAGAAACCACATGGCCTTTAAAGTTATCCAGGCAAGCTTCCAGTGTGAGCAGGGTTGGATGGAGTCATCTTCTAGGTGCATATTGGTCTTAAAATTCTATTTTCTTCTGGGTGCATAATGAATATTCAGGAAACGCTCCTAAGCTGTGCTTTCCTGGAGTTGTTTTTGAATTCTCTGGATGAATTCTAAACGTCAACATTGCTGGCTGCATCAGTTACACTTTGGAGATCTTCCATTGTGTAGAGTCCTCAGGTCCTGCTTAGCTTAAGAGGGCGGCATAAATTACTGTGAGATCTGTAGACCGTGGATGTAGGGCAGTATGGATCTTGTGGAGAAATTATAAACCCATTGTGTTTCGATTGTGTGTAATAAACAGTTGATTACTTGTGGTGAGCTGGATTTGGTTGTAACACCTTCCCTCTCCTGTCTGTTTTGGCTGGAATTACCTGGTGAGGTTACAGATGATGCAGTTGATGGAGCCCCACAAATAAACAAAACAAGAGGCAGTACTAGCAGGCCTTGTCACTTAGACCTTTCATATTTGATCCTTGCCTGGGGCTGGTTTTTCTTCTCCTGTCTCTGTCCCACATGTAACCCTATAGCCACACTCGGTGGCATGTGTCACCTTCAGGAGGTGTGAGGAGAGGTGGGTCAGGCGAGCTCGGGGCTGTGCAAAACTGGCACGTCTGGTCACAGCCGACCAAGCAGGAAAGATTTTTTTAAAAAAGAGAACTAGATGCAAAATACAACCCGAAATGAGCTGAATGTCGATTGTGGTTTGCTGAAATTCCTAGCCCTTGGGTTGGGCAAGAGTCTGGTGCTCTGTCAGGTCCCTGCAGTGATTCCTGCGTCCGTCTCTTGGCTGCTGCGCTGGTGTTGGACTGGCAGTGTTCCCGCAGGTGTCCTGGATGCGGAGTGCTTGGAAGAGTTGTGCGAGGAGCCACCTTTGGGAAAAGAGATGGATGTTAAGGTGCCTTGTCCTCCTAAAGGTCTCATAACTGCTCCAGCTCCTCCTTTAAAAAAGAAAATTTTAGGTTGCGTAGATACTTGCTTCTGGAATCACTGAGTCTGTTTTTTTCGATCTGTGAAGGTGCCGTACGCGTGCAGGCAGGGAGGATTTTGGAGAGGTGGCATTTGCTCGCTCGTGTTCAGATGCTGCTGTGGTTTCTTGCGCTCCAGTGTTGAGACCTTGCCTGTGTGCTGACCCGTCCCAGGACGGCTGCGGGAAATGTCGGCCGCGCTTTCCAGCTGCGAGAGCAGAAACCGGCGGGCGCTGCGAGTACTCCGTGATTTGTAGCGAAAGCAGTCTGCCGAGGCTTTATCTGCACTAGAAAGTGACCTCTTTTGTGGGTACTTGTTTAGTTTTTTAGATATTCCTCGTGCCTCAGCTGCTGGTTTGCAGCCTAATGCCTTCAGAGCCTTCAGGAATGGGGAGAGCGCTTGGTTAAACCTTTTAAAGTGGCACTTGTGGGTAACACTCTGAATTTTATGGCTTGACTTTAATATTTTTGGGAGCTTATTGATTGAATTGATGGATAAATCGAATATGCATAAGTGGTGCTGATTTGCTTTAGTGTTTTAAAATAACATTTTCTAATGTAAATGCAATATAAATGGGTGGTTTTGAGTCTTTTCCTGAAATTCTACTAGTGTAAAACTAATTTTTGAATATCTAAGGAGCACGCTGTGATCTTTTCAAGTGCAGTTAAGCAATCATGATCATGCTGTGCTCTTTTCCAGTGCATTTAAGAAATAATGATAGTGAGTATACTGAGGCTTTGCTGCAGAATTACTTCCTTTGGATTGTTATCTGCATGGTCATGGGAAGAAGCGTTTTCCTAAGCTGGTCTTGAAATTCGGTATGGACATAAATAGTTTCTGCTTTGACGTCTCAGCAGCTGCATTCTGCATGTTCCCTCCCCAGTATCCCTGGTGTTAGCGTTCTTAGGCATAGATTTTGTGCTGGGATCTTCTCTTGTTTTACTCCATTCACGCCATTGAAGGTGTCGTCCCTGTGACTTGTGGAGCAGGCAGCGATTCCCCCAGGTATTCTCGTTCTGGGCTCTTTGGGTCTGACCTCTGTTGGTTTTTGTAGTTTACATCATCTTCTTTCATATTAATAGTAGTAATGTTTGTGTAACTGAGCTCTCTTGTTGAGCAGAAACTGAAAGGACAGCTGAATGAAGGCATTCTGAAAGAAAACTATTGCCTTCACATCCCCATTATACTGCTCTTTAGTTGTAGTTTTCTTCTCTCTCTGCATGAGTGCTGTGTTTCAAGGTTTGGCCTAGCTGCTGAGATGTAGACAGCCACACTTACTTTTCTTTTGAAATAATAACGTGGATAACTTAGGGCTGTTCATAAAAGAAACCACTAATTCCTGTCAGGAATGCGCACTGTATGGAATGTATTCTGCGTGCTGACATCTTAATGTCCTCTGTGCTCGGGCAGATTGGAAGGAGCAGTCCTGTCGCTAATACCCGGGGAGGTCTAACAGCCCTGAAGGGGCTGAAGTGACTCATTGTTCTTTCCTCCCTGTGGTGTTGGTGCTGTAGGTGACTTAGAAAATGCAGTGCTCGGAAGTCGGGTCTGGTTCTGGATATGCCCTTTTGGGGAGTGAGAGGGAAGGAGAGAGCGTATTTTCCTTCTGCCTTGTAGTTGTGAAGATCCTTTTAAAAGGACCCCCCCCACACCCCTGGTAATAGCTGTGTGTCCTTAGGTGCTTTGTCTTTGCTCACCTTCATGAAAAGGTGACTCGTGTAGGGGAGAAAACGAATCTGTAATACTAAACCTACTCTGATAAATGGGCTTAAATCAACAATCCATTTCACTTGCATTGAGTCATTTATTGGCAACGATTCTTGCCACTAAACATTTTGGGATCAAAGTGTGATTAAGTTCTTAATTTTTTTTTTTTAATTATACTGACTGGATCTCACTGCTACAATGTTTGGAACCCTGTAAGAAAGAAGGAAACAGCAGTACTCTTTCCCCTTAGCTGTTTGACTTGAATTGCTTCAGAAAATGCAGTGACTCCACTATGTTTAATGACGGACAAAAATGGTGTTTGTTGGGCTGGAGCTCTGAAGTATTTACAATCCAAATAAGGGAGAATAAGGGTCTAAAATCCTGCGTGGGGGCGGCTTTTGTTAGTTGATTTTTCAAATGCTGTGTTCGTAACTTGGCGGTTAAGCGTGCTTGGGCTCCAAGACATAAGGTTTGGCGAAGAGCTTCGTGCACAGATCGAACAATGGGGAAGTGGAGGAGAGAGGAGAGGCCGTGTGACTGTGAGTAACCAAACTGGGTAGTTAGCCAAAGTTCAGATGATACTGCTCAAAACATTACAGGATGCAAACACTCTGGCTCCTGGAGATGAGCACAGCAGGGAAACTTAACTGGCGTGTGTGGTGTGTAACAAGGAATGGTTAGATGTTGTAGGCTTGTCCTTGCTTCTCATCCAAGTAGTAAAATACACTGAATTTCAGTATGCTCGTAGTGAAGCACCTAGCGTTGGAGCACCTGCTGCATGTGGTGGATTGGTGTCTGGTGGGGTTTTGGTGGAAGTTTTGGTAGCGGGGGAGGGAGCTACAGAGGTGGCTCCTGTAAGAGGCTTCGAGAAGCTCCCCTGGCTCCAGTTTTGGACCCACCTCTGGCCAAGGTCAAACCAATGGCGCCTCTGTGAATAAGAGTGAAAGAACGTGTTGATTGTCAGAATATGTTGATTGTCTGCTTTTGTTTGTGTTAGTGAGGGGGAGAGAGAAGGATGGGAGACAGCCCTGCGGACACCCCGGTCAGTGAGGCAGGAGAGGGGAAGCTGTGCTGGAGTGAGCAGGGACCTGGCCTGGAGCAGCCGCGACTCCGGCCGCGCTGATGCCGCCGGTCGGTGGGAGGGCAGCAGCCCCGGGAGGGACCCGCGCTAGGGCGGGTGGTGGAGGAATGTCTGCCGTGAGAGGGACCCCACGGTGGGGCAGGGGAGGGCTGCGAGGGCCCCTCTCCCTGCAGGGGAAGGAGCAGCGGAGACCCCTTGTGCTGGACGGGCTGTGACCCCCATTCCCTGCCCCTTCGCTGCTGAGGGGGAAGAGGGAGCAGAGCTGAGCCTGGAGAGGCAGGAGGGGTGGGGGGAAGGTGTGTTGTATTTAAGACCTGGTTGTATCTCTCGTTATCCTTGATGGTGGTGGTTGTTGTTATCCCCAAGTTGAGTATTTTGCCTGTGACCGTAACTAGTGGGTGAGCCTTCTGTGTCCTGTGTCTCGACCCTCAAGCCTTTTTGCTTGTATTTTCTCCTCTCCATCCCTTCCAGGACAGGGTAGGTGTGAGGGAGTGGCTGCGTGGTGCTTTTGTTGCCAGCTGGGTAGGCTCAAACCACGGCACTGTAGCACAAAGTGGTAGCAATAAATGATGCTTGAGTGGAAGCCTCTCATCTTATTTGCTCTGCTGTTTTAGGATGGAGGTAGCATCTGTAAAAAAGTGACATAAGCAGTGCAACATATCTTGTTTTACAAGAAGTGAGGAAGCCTGATAGAGGCAGCTTTAAAATGGAGGGGCAGAGGGTGAGAGGGAGAACGGCACTGCATTTGGCCCCGAAATCCTTGTCCACGGGAGTAGGTGGAAACTGTCATGAGCTATCAGGGCCAGGGTTTTACTGTATCTCTGGAACAGTCATACAGGGAAGAGGGTTTGCGAGTAGGTTTTGAATAGTGCTGGTTTTAATGCAGCTGTTATTTTACGGCCTGGTATCCATTTTGTAAGGATTGAGTTCTTCTGTTCACTTAAAGGTTTCCTCTGAAGAGGGAAGCATCCCTCAAGTCTACTGAAGACGCAGCTCGAAATCATATTAAAATGTGATCTGTGCTTACAGTTTGTGTTTGCCAGAAATGTAGTTTCTTCTCAACAGATTCAACGTTTAGAGTTTAATTAATTGTTAGATTTAAATGTTAAAAGTATTTTGTCTTCCTCTGATTCATTTTCTTAAGATACAGCAAACCAGAAATGTGATAGGGATCCGTTTGATGTGCCAGGTTGAGGGGTTGGAAAAGAAGTAAACCAGATGGAATTTCCCCCAACTTGTTCCTTGGCCAGCTCCAGGGATGAGGAAGCAAAGGGACAGACTGTGCCGACTCCAGCCCCACAGCGTCCCAGCTCCAAGAGGCCTGCGATCGCCACGGTGGCAGACAAGGCTGCCTTAAGCTGTTTGTTGTCACCTTAGAACCATTCTTCTCCTTGCTCGTTAGGCACCGTCAGGCTGAACACACTTGTGAATTTGACCTCAGTGTGACTGTTGGATTATCCTCTTGCTTTTTTTTCCAGGGCGACTTACTTTATGGTGGAAGGGAAAAATTTTTCCTTTGTCATTTGTTTTAAGTATTGATAAATAAAGAACAGTCTCTGTGATGAGTATTGATTTCAGTTCAGTTTGGACACTTGGTGTTTCTGATGCCTTAAATTACCAGGCCTGCAGCAGACAACTTCCTCGTACAGTGAGCAGCTTGTCAGCGTCCCGCCAGCGCTTGTTCCTGTCTGCTCGGGTGGCATTTGTGTACCCCGGAGTTCGAGGTGATGGGAAGCACCGGTAGTATTAATAGTGCTGTTATTTGTAAGAACAAGCAACCTCACTCCAATTACCAGTAACAGAAAAACCCAAAGTAAAAGTAGGTAATCAACCCCGAAGTATATAAATATGTAAAATAAACCTCAAAATATCTAAAGTGGAAAATAGTGAGATCGCTGGAACTTAGAGAATGGCTTTGTTTGCCTTCTGACTTCTTTGCATTTGGCTGTGACATAGTGAGTGCTCAGTCTCTTATGTAGTTTCTGAGAGGAGACGTTTTTGAGCACAGGAAAATCGAGTTGTAAAGCCTCAGATCAGCAAGGCGTGCTTTCAGACTGCAATTGACCCTTGCCTTTGTAAAAACAATTTTAACTGTTTTGGCAGGCAGTGCGCTGAAGGAGATGTGAGTAGGCAGAAATATTTTGCCAGCTCCAGGTAATTTATTTGGCACATTCTGAGCTATCTGCAGGCAGCAAATGGGGTTGTGAAATTAGGCAGAGGGGGGAAGCATGTCTTTGTTTTTGCTGAGAGTGTTTCAAGTGTTTGTTAACTAAATGTTATGTGGATGTATTTTTTTATGTATGAAGTTTTAGTGATGTGTTTTTGCTAGCATTCAGCAGTCAACAGTGCAAATTCATTAACTAACAGCTTGTGTGCTCTTGACTGCTTTTGTTCTTTTGGGCACTCTTTTTCGGGAGGCTGGGCCGTGTCCTTTGGCTGTTGAGGAAGGTTTTATGTTCTCTTCTCCCTGCTGGGCTCCCTGACTTCACAGCACACGCATGTACAGTCTGTACATCTACGCTGTGCCTGTCTCCAAGAATTACTAGCTTTAAGCAGCTCAACGACTGCATGTGCATGGTAAGTTTGCCTTCAGCTTCCTCCTTGAAGGCTGTCCAAAAAAAATGGGTGGGAGTGGATTGCTGCTTGCAGATTAAGCCTCAAACTAGCTCTGGAGAGGCCGTGGGAAAGAAGACTACTGAGGGCAGAGCGTGGCCTGGGTGAATTATCGCTGTGGACTGCAGATGATGTATAGGCTGGCAGTTGGGGCACGAGCATCAAAGCATGTTCTCTTGGCAACAGGTTTTTGTCAAGATGGTCTCTTGAAGATTTGCATCACCAGATACGAACACTCGTTCCAGAGGATTTTTGGAGGCTAGGGCCTGGCTTGTAAAGTTCCAACAGGCAGTCCAGTCCGTTCGACGGCAGTGTGCTCTTTCCCGTGCTGGATTTCATTAAAATTCTTGCAGAAGGAAAAGTTGGTGTTGGTAGAAAGAAGGAGAGTGACAACATGTTTCTTTTGGCAGTGGTGTTGGGTGTCCCTGCTCAAAGTAATTGCGGAGCTGGGATGAAAATAAAACCTGCCAGGTGTTTGCTGAGCGGCCAGAAGGGTTTCGGTGGCACTGCAGGGCCTGGGAAGGAATAGGGGATGACAGCCAAGGCCTCGGCACCTCCTGGGGTTTCGCAGGGCTGGGACGCTGAGCAGTGCCCGGGGAATGTAGGAGAGCCTGCTGAAATGACCCCTTAATGACTTCTGTGATAGTCTCAGCTGCAGGCGTCTCTCCTGTTTGCTTTTGAGTTTGCAGCTAGAAAGTCAGAGCTTTTTCCTTTCCAGGCCTGTGCTAGCGACGGTGGATGTTAGTGCTGCACCATAGACCTATTGAACGGCCAAAAATGGTTCACCATGTTTGCAATTTCAGGAATTTGAGGTTTCAGAAGCCTCTGAAATGACAACAGAGCTACAACAGAGATTGTTTTTTTTTTTTTTCCTGAAATGGCCATTCATGCTGATGGTGTTCCAGCACCACCGGCTATGCTGGAGGACAGACTGCCGTTGGCCTTCCCAGCTCATGAGCCCTGTACGCTTGGTATCCAGGCAAAAGCATGGAAAGGTTGAATTTTGCCGTAGCAGATGCTTGAGGAGGATGGCTCAACTCTCGCCTCCACTCCAGTGGCTGTCGTTCCTGTGTTGTACTGTGCTCACGTGGCACTGGTGGGGAGGGGAGAGGTTGCCCTGCTCAGAAATGAGCAGTCTAGAAGTGTGCCTGGCGTGTGGTGGCGGAGGCTGGGTGCAGCACACCATAGTAACAACCCTGTTTAATTTTCCCAGCTACTTTAATTATTACACATGGCCAGTCTATAGGGCTAAAGATGTTTCATGGAGTTGCTCCAAGAGTGTAAGGAAACACGGTGCTTGGATTTATCATCCTCTGCAGCATTTTCTTTGCTGTGTGAGTATCTGCACGCTTCATTAGTGCAGTTTCCCCTGTATCTCTTGGTCCATCTCTCTTTCCTCAAACATGTTTCTCAGCCCTGTCACTTTTTGTGTAGCAATTTAGGGCCCGAAGCTGGTCCGTCTGGAATGAGCGGTTCTGCGTGTGCATCCCGGCGTTCTTTGTGCCAACACGTGTGGCCAGCTGGCTGGGGGGACTGCTCGGGGTTGAAACCAACGGCTTTTCTGTGTGTTGGAGGATCACGTCCACTAACGGCTCGCTGGGCAGCTGCTGAGATGCACAGGAAGGGCTGCTCCAGACCATGAACAAGTGCTGTGGGCACGGGGAGAGGTTTCGTTTGGTACCACTGTGGGTTTTTGTTGGTTTAAGGTGTGTGAAATTACATGTATGCCTCAAGCAATTTGGATTTCCTGCTGCCAGGAAAGCCTTACTGTTCTTTAAAAGAGAAAAGACAACAAAAAAACCCCTTTATAGTGGTGTTGGGGTCAATTTCTCCTGCTTCTTGTCTTGTGTGGTTTTAAGGCCATCACTGGTGCTTATGGGCAGTGTTTTCATAGACTTTCTAAAGAAAAAACCCCAAAAGTATTATTGTACATGTTTGATATTTTGCCAGCTTCCACAGTTTATGATTATCATCAAATCAGCATAGTTTTTAGAATATTTTTTTGTTCTTACAGCCTATATACTGAATTAAGCCTGTATTGCAGTAAGTTCGTTTGTTGTATAAAATATAACACTCTATACAGACCTGAGTCTCGAAACTGGACTGCTGGAAATGTGTTCTTTGCCGTAGAGCTAACCCTCCTTTTCTTTTACAGGGCAATCACTTTGATCAGTATGAAGAAGGGCACCTGGAGATAGAGCAGGCATCCCTAGACAAGCCTATAGAATCGGTAAGACACATACTCATCAGCATCGTCAACCCACCAGAAATTAGGCCGTGATCGGATGGTACTTGATGTGAATGCAGTCAAATTAGATAGGAGCGGGCATCTGTTTGTCAGTGCAGGGTTAACTTGTGGTGGTGAATTGCATGCTGAGATTAAGTGGGCCTGGGATCTAATCTTTAGTTCTCCTAAAACTATAGGTGAGTTTAAATTTTAGTTCAGCATGATATTTCAGAAATGATTAAAAACAATACATTCATTCATAGATATTTCTTTCGTTAAGTTTTTATGCTTTTCTTTGAAGAATCAGTTGAATTCATATGTGAACCTGATGGGATAGTGTAGTAAAATGTATTTTGATCCTCTTTTAGTTTGTTTTTGGAAAACCACTGGTGTGTTAAAGCGTTAGAATGACAACTGGCAGTACAGGGATGCATTACAGTGTAGCAGGCCTTCTCCGGGTCTGAAACTGCACTGGGAGTTTCTGTGAAGTACCACTTCGCTTGGAATTAGGTGTGGAGAGTATAGCCATAAGATGGGGAAAAATTAAGCTTTTAGTTTTACCTTTTTAAATTTTTTGGAGCTTTTTAATTTTTCTCTTTGCAAAGCATCTTCTGCTAGTCTTAGGTACAATCGCTTGTTCAGCCTAAACTGGACCTAAGTTTGACACTGAGCTTTAGCTAAGTTTCATTTGCAGTTTCAGTACGAGAGCAAGAAAACTTCTAGTGAATAATCGAGGGTCGCTTAGGGGTGTTCTGATTAAGACTAGATTTTTTTAAAAGAAAGTACTTGTCAAGTGTTTCTTTTCCCTAATAATTAAGTTCTCTGTTAAAAGTTTCTTCACGTTAGTCTGCACTTAGAAGAAGCTTAGCGTTAGCAAAAGATCAATATGTATTTTTCATTCGTGTGTAGGTTGGTGTTGTGTGTGTTTGTGTGCGTGTTAGATGTTTACAAAAAATTTACACAACTTGGGGTGTTCGACATTTTTCTTCCGCAGCAGTTGGCCCATATTAGCTAAGCAGCCATGATCTGGTTTGTATTGCACGGTCTGCCTTTTTTAATTTCTTCTCTAGGGTTTCCTTTCCCCTTCTTATTTCTGTTCTTCTGGTCCAGTGAACACTGCATATAGTACCTACTGTCTTAATGTGCTGGCATGATGCTAGATTTAGGCATGGCAGTAATTGATGACGCATGAGATAATGCTGCAGAGATGGGAATTCGTATTCAATGTTCTCCTGAATACTTCAATCTTACGTTGCGATGTGGGGATTTAATTAAAATGCCAAGCTTGTTTCCTGATGTAAATACAATGAGAAGTACTCGTTGGTAGCCTGCTCTGTGCCATGCTGGAAATTAGCATTTCGAGATGATTCAAATACTACCTGCAGACTAGACTGGGCATCTGATTCCTAAAAGTGTTTTCCCAGAGAGAGGACTGGAAGTGGTCACAGATCACATCTCTCTGGTGTTCTGAAGGGAGTGATGCCTACAGGAGTGTGTAAAACATGAAGGAGTATGTGGGACCCAACCACGCGGGCAGCCAGACTTGCAGTGCAGCCTGGATCATCTGCAGATGTAATAATACTTCATTGCAGTTTGATTAATGTTGAACTGTGGCAGAAAAATAAAGTTCAATTACAGCTTTGATATTTTATTCATATATATATATCACCATCCAAATATTGGGACATTATTCATCTTTACAGCTCTCTGGTGGTCTTTAGTATGTACAGTTCAGCCTAATGGTTAAATCTGAGAACAGTTTGATGGAGAGGACAAGCGAATGGCTTTTTTGGGAGGAGAAAAAGCTAAAACCTCCTATTGTTCTTACTTTAAAATCCAGGTTTCTTTACTCTTCGCTTGTCTGTAACAAGAGAAACAAGCATTGGAGGTGTAAGACCCCTAGCCTGGGACATTAAACTCTTGGGAGGAGTCACGGAACTGAGTAACTGTGTGTTCTGCATTGTTGCAGCAGCTGTGCTGCGTCTGAGCACACTTGAGCTGGCTCCGTGTGCTAGTCCCAGATTTCCAAAGCTGTGACTGCTGCACGGCGTGGTTTTTTGGTCTCCTGAACAAGGCCGGTGTCAGAAACTGCAGTCGGAAACAAACCGTGGTCTTTGTTAAATACACTGTTGATTCTTAAAATAAGTTCTGTAGCTGGGAAGCACACATGATGTTATCAAGTTTCCTGACACCTGTGGAAATGGTTTTGCTTCCACACTGTTAGTGACCTTTGTGCTTTTTCAATTGGCAAATTACACACGTTAAAAGAGGGAACAGTTTGCTTGTCAGAGTTCAGCGGTGCACCTCTCCTGCAGGATTTTTCACTAGGACAGAGGTGTTCATGCTGCTTTTTCTGCCTTCTTGTGTTCCATGCTGTTTGCTCACCCAGACGTGGATAACATCCTTGAACCGAAATTGAGACGGAAGGAGGAAGGGCAAGTCTCTAATTTGCAAACACCACACATTTAAATATTTGCAATATTAACAAATTGTTTTATAATCCTTGACCAGTTCTCTGTTAGCAATTCAACTGACCTTTAAGAAGGAATCTGCTCAGCGCAGTGAGTAAGAGCCTATGCCTCGCGTTATGGAAATAGTTCGACTGACAGATGCCTTTGTGCGAGGCAGGGTGTCTGTAACAATAGCAGATCAAAGCACTTCTCAGTTAAAAGTTAAAAGTTCGATTATTCTGCAGACTAAGGAGTGGATTAAGTGTGTTCTCTTAAATGTGCTTCTTGCAGCTTCTCCCATCTTCTTAGCCATATGAAAGTGCTTTAAAGACTAAAGGTAGCTTGCATTTGGAAATGCCGGGGACAGAGGGTTCCACTTGAAGTATGCATTTGACAATCACCGCTGAAGTGAGATCCATCTCTGCAGCATTATCTGTTGAGAGGTGCTGACTGTACTGCTACAGCATGCAACTCAAAGGTGGCTGGAAAAATAGGTTTGGGAGTCTACAGATCATTACAATGTTGAAATGTGTCCTCAATTAGCGTTACTAGTATTACTGTTCCTGTGGAAATCCTGCTTTGTACAGCTCGTTTAGGCCAAAGATGTCTGGACTGAAACATGCGACTATAACCAAAGTACGTTTATGGAAAACAGAGCTGACATGAGCTAGTGGATGTACGTAGCCTAAACGAGAAGCCAGCTATTTTCCTGTGCTAAATTGAAGAAAATATTTCATATCAATGGACTCTTCATAGCTGCAAATACTGATATTTCCCACCACCACCCCCTCCCCTTGCCAAGTAACGACTTTTTTGGTTCTGGTTTGAAAGATGCTGCACTTACACCGGCTGTTCATGTCAGTGGAACCACTGGTGTGTGGTGTCCTTGAAAAATCAGAGCACTTAACCCTTTCTTAAATTCAAGAAGCTGCATGCATTTGTCTTAAAATATTTTAAGTGCACCGAGTTCAGGTATTCGAATGGGGAGTCATAAAGTATTGCAGCTTTAATAGAATCCAGATATTCTTCACATTAATTCCTTATTTCTACTTGTTTACTGAATCTTGTTGCTGTGAATTTACGGTTTCCTTTGTCCCAGCAGTACAGATCCAGTAGGAGGTAGCAATGTACCCTTACAGCCTACCCCGGAGAGCAGGCCTTGCCCCGCGCAGGCAGTGTGTCAGGGAGTCGAACCAAGCTGTCGCTGTTGCAGGTTGGAGGCCAGACTGCGTATCACCCACTTACTCTGGAGCTTGTTAGTTTGTCCTTGTCATAACTAACAAATGTCCTTCCCCCTTCTCTCTAATTCTGCTCAGTTACACAAGGAGGTCCTTGAACTACACGAGGTTTCAGGCTTCAATTGGTAGTTGTTTGATGACCCCAGGCTATTGTAGATGACGGTATGAGCTGAAGCTGGGTTTTGTCGCACTGTATATCTGTACAGATCTGTGGACTCCACTAGTTCCAAAGTGTAATTTGATGAGGCTGCTGATTTGACGTTTAGCAGTAGCCATATGTGGACAGCGCTATAAATAATGTGCTTCTTGAAGCTGAATGGTGTAGCATTACTATTTGGCTTTTCTCTCTAGTCTTCATTGTGTCATCTGTAGTGAGCTATAGGTTTTGTTTTGGGAATCTTTTCAACCTCTTGTTTGCATGGGTTCACCCAGTAGCATCCGATCCTTGCTTATAGATTCCTCAATACACAGTCAGCACAGCTTACAATCCACTCAAGAGACGTATGGTTGATGCCGAGACATGAACGATGCGAACACGATCCGTGGGGTGGCGTGGGGATCTCACAGCGACCCTGTGTCAGGCAAAATGAGTGTTTTGGTTTATCCGTAATGCAGCTCAATCCACCGACTGTGGATTGTACCCTGTGTACCACATCATCAAAATCTTTCAGTCCTACATATCTTTGCCTTTTTCTTTTTTTTTTTTTTTTTTTAATTCTTCTGTTGGCCAAGACCTTGGTCAGAAATTTGTGCTGGGGGTGTCCTGGTCAGGAATCACTGATACCTGTGGAAAGCAGTGAAAGGCATCTTGCCAGGGCTCAGGATGGGGAACTGGGGAGGCCAGATTGAGCTGTTGGAGAAGGTCACTTTGGATGAGATTTTTCCGAAGTGGCTTAGCCAGCTCCCACAAAGGCTTGGTGAAGTCAAGACCGTTACATTTCCTACCCACTTTTGGGAAAGTTACACTTCATCTGTAATGCAAAGTTCTCCATCAGTAATGATCACTACTGAGCCGCTCCAAAGTGGTGAGAGTAATGCTGAGACGTGTAAATTGTTCCGTCAGGAGCCTGCCAAGCTGCTCTTTCCTACGCTGAGCATCCTCCCGCCTGGTGTCCAGCGTTGCCTCCACGACTGGGTGCCCAGACAGATAGTGCTGCTGTTGTGAGTAGTTTGGGTGGTAAATGAGAGCTCACTTGGTCACTCGGACACCTATCGGACACTTATTTTGACTGCCTCAGTAATTTTTGTTGGGGCTGTAACACAAGGAGCTCCAAAACGATAGGGTAGGAAAGTGAGGAGGCTCGTGCCAGCTCCCTGCTGAGAATCGGGGGATTTCCTCCTTGGGCTGGGGGCGTTTTTGTAGATCGCTGCAACTCTTCCCTGGAGAAAAATTGCAACAAACTTTGTTCAAATTCTTGACATCAACAGGAAGTTTGATGTAAAAAAACCCACCTCTTTTCTATGTGAAAGAGTCCACACTTTACAGAACTTTCACTTAAAAATGCAATTTAAAAAAAAAGCTACCAGCTGTTGCAACACTTGCTGCCCCATGTCAAATTTTGGTCCTAATATCCCCGGCTGCTCCCCAGGCTTCGCAGGATGGCTCTCGCGTGGGAGCCTGGCAAGCCTGGCCTTCCCTAATTTAATTTTAGGGCAGCATTTACGCTGAAGAGCAGTCCTGCCTGTCTGCCTCCAAGAAGTCTGTGATGGTGATTTGAAAGGGAGGAAGAAGGTTGAACGTGGCTAGAAACGAGCAGACTAATGACTAGGTCCCAACTCGAATGTTGATATTAAATTCCTACAGTTGTTCTCCCTAGTCAGTGAAACTGAAGATGCTCCATTTCAATTCAATAATATTTAAAATTAGGAAGAGTTTCACGGCTTAAGCAAACAGATGAAAGCAATTGGGGGGGACGGGGGAAACCACCCTTGTCCTGGGAACGGAGACAGGATAATATTCTGGCGTAATTCCAATTTACGTCAAACAACTTGCGACCATCCTCTTGAGTGGTTTTGTAAAAGTGGTGCTAATGTGTATAACCCTTCTAAATTTTTCTTTTTCCCCTTTAACATTTGTTTACCCCTTCACTGTGTCAGTCACAACACACCGCTCTTGAATCTCCCAGCTGGTCTTGACTTGTTGAATTTATTTTATGCTTTCACTCTTCTTTAATAAATACATTACTTGCAAGCAGTGAATTGAAAACAAAGCAAAAGAAAAACTACCATTAGTGATTGGACAGTTTCTTACTTTGTGTTACATTTAACTGTTCTTTTGACAGCCCAGTTTTTAAAGCCAGGTTCGTATGGAAATGCTTTCACTCCACTTGCACTGCTTTTGGAAATAGCATACTGCTTCATCTGTCTTTATTTTAGTGCATTCATAACACAACACAGTCAGCACAATGTCTCATCTCCACGTAGCAAAAGATTGCAAAGTACTCCTTGTCCTTTTTATTTCTTTTTTTTTTTTTTTGAAAATGCAGCCATTTTTGTCAGCACCGGCTTTTCAAATCGGATTCAATAATCCTTTGTCAGATACAGTTGCAATGCTAATGGTAGAACAATTAGTGCCTTATCCACAAAACCTTTCAACTTTGGGCCCCTTTTGCATGAAGGACTGTGCGGTCGCTGGGGCCGTTGCAGAAACGGTCTGCAGCAGATATGGTTGCAGGTAAGTTTTCCTCCACTTCCAAACGGATTGTCTTCTCCGTGGGGTTTGTGGCTGGAATCCATATTTGTTCATTTTTCCTTTTTTTTGCATATATTGATTCAAGCTTTTATAACCAGACATTTCCTTACTTCTCCTTTTGTATTTTTTTTTTCTACGTAGCCCTAATTATGTCCTGGGGGAGAGCCAGTAGTGTGGGAAAGACGTACACTGTTGCCTCGAAAAACACAGAGAGACGAAGTGTCTTGCTTTACTGGCATAGGTGAAAAAAAAAAAAGTAAATTTATACTTGATAGAATCTTTTTGAGGAAAAATGTATCCATGCAGCCAATATCTTTGGGAAGATTGTGTCTTTCAACCTGATTCACCAAAGTTCTGCAAACTGTGTGGTCATTTTCTTCAATGTGGAGTGAGTGAAAAAACACTGCTATTGTGATTTCTGTTGACGACTTGGTTATTTAATTAAAGAAACCTGCAGCAGCATATTTTTTTTAAGACTCCATGTACCACTCAATGTTACGGATTCACAGCCTGTTGTAATTCAGGATATTTCTGTGGTATCTTGAGTTGTGATTTGCCTTATGACAATTGATAATCAGCAAATACATATTGGATTTTTATTTTTTATGATTAGAAGTTGAACATGGTCCTAACTGAGAGTCCTTCTCTGAGGAGCTGACAGTTGGTCTCCGCTAGTAAACTGATGCGTAAGGGATAAGCTGTCAGCTTCAGAAGCTTACAAGGGTGCTGTTAGCATTCTTGTTCTTTGTTTCGGGGAAGAAGTCTTCCATAAAAACATAATGAATTCCGCTCGGAGCCCTGCTCAGCCCTGTTTTCAAAAGCTGACACTTAATTGCTGCCTCAGTACTTTTCCACTTATTCCAAAATACCTTTTTTTTTTTTTTAGGAAGATGAGACATTATGCTTATTGTTTCCCCTACATGCACTAATGGTTCCTTGCTGTTAACTTATTGCTAGGCCTGTTTCATTCTAACATCTTAGTATTTTTGTTAGTTTACATGTGAAATGCATCACCCAGTCTGTGCTTGAGCTCATTTTATTTAATTGATTTTATTTTTTTTGTTTTACTAACCTCACTGTTTTTTCAGTTTAATATTGGCTGCATGCTAGTTTATATATATATATATACATATATAAAAAAAACCCAATCAAGTCTAGCCTGGATTTTGCTATGATTGTGTTTTGGTTTCTAGTGGTGGGGCAGTCTTGCACTTACAACTTACTCAGTATTATAAAAGCCTGACACACAAACAAAATGACTAAACACATTGTAGATTTTCTTTACAAAAAATCTTAAGTGGTACTGTCTAGGTGATGGATATGATTGTATAAATAGCTTGATTTTATGCTTTTTACTGTCAATTTTTATTGGTACAGTTTATTTTCTCCCACATTGCTTTTTTATTTACTTATTTATTTTTTTTTATTTTAAACGTGATGCACAAAAGTTGCCCAGCACACCATCAGAAAGTGACCGTCCCCGATACCCTATCCCCCCTGGAAAAATTCTAGCCAGCAATTTTTGACATTTGTCTTTCCCTTTTATTGGGCATATATTGCCTTTTCAGTAGCATTTTTTTGCATGCATATATATGTAGAAAATCTCTTGCTCATCACATGTTTAAATGTCAGCGGGAAGGGAAGAATATATTATTGGAATATTTTTGGTTTGTTTTCTCTGTTCTGTCTGTCAGGATAATATTGGACACCGCTTACTCCAGAAACATGGGTGGAAGCTGGGCCAGGGATTGGGAAAGTCACTGCAGGGTAAGTCCAGTAGCTTGTGTCTGAAACATTCAACACCAGCTTCAGTCTCTAACAAAATTATTTCTGCTTTTTGTTCCTAGATTAGATTTTCTTTCCATTATTAATATATCCAATCAAATGCACTGTTGAGTTTCATATTTAGCAATTTGCAAGTGGAAGCTGCTGCATCACTTATTGGTACAGGTTAGACATGATGTGTGTCGTGTATGTGTAAGAATCACAGTGTTTGGCCTTTTTGGAGGGAGGGAATTAACTGCCTACTTACTAACAGGTAGTTGTGCAGCTTCTAAAACTATAATGAAACTCTGCTGGCTGGATGCTTTGATATTAAAAGAATTAAAAATACAAGCTAGTTTACGATGATCTGTGTGCATGTTCACAGTGGTGTCAGAAGCCATTAGAAGGCGAGTAAAAGGGCCCACTGAAGACTGAAAGTGGTGGCAGAGGTTCTCATGGATGGGAGAGGCTCACTTCTGGTTTCTCCAGAGGGCTTTCACGGGTTTGACTCATTTCTGTTCCCCAGCAGTCTCTTTGTTAGGGGTTTAGCAAATCTCCTTGAGACGCTGTAGTGCTAGTTGAACCAATGCACTTAGTCCTCATGCTGTCCTGAGCCTAAATTATTCCCATGACGCTAAATCCCGTGATTTAAATTGAGCCAGTGCAGCCCAGTTCATGCGGGTGGCTTTAGCTCTTCCCCTGCCCGTGTTTCCAGTTGTGCAGAGGCCCCAGCCAGGGCAAAAGCCCGTGCCTGAGTGAAGGCAGCGCTTCCCGTCCGTTGGTCCTCGTGAGCTGCCGGTGTGCACAGCGTCTGCCCGTGGTCCTGCGAGCGAGGTGCTCGGTGTTGACCGCAGGCACTCTGTGCCCGGGCGGTTTCTGTCGATCTTCTTGTAGTGTTTGAAACTCAAGGGCGCCCTGAGTTCCTCAGAGTAACTTAACTCGTGTTCCCATGCCCTTAGTCTGAAGACCTGGGAGCTTGTAATTGGACTTCCCTACCCGTACAGTGAGCCCAGTAGAGAGATTAAGTGTTTCTGTGGAGGACTGTCGAGAGGTAACGAGTTCTCTGAACTCTGGGAATGCATATTAACCTCTTGGACTAAGGCACTCTAACTTCTCAGGCAGGACTGCGTTGGTGGTTAATGCTTCTGGCTTCCTCTAACCTGGTTTCATTTGAAATCCTCTGGTTAATGCATGGCACTTCTTACAGTCCCCTTGTCCTGTGCTGGTGCCACAGCTCAGGACGTGGTTGTAGTTGTCACCTCTTGGGCTTCTGCTTTGGCATGGCGTTGGCTGGACGTGTAATTTGGTCTGTTTTCTCTTCTGGGTGCCCTGTATTGCTCTGTGCGTCACCAGTGTGGAAACATGGAGACCTGAAAGAAGCTAAAGCCTTGTCCCAGCCCCAGCCGGATTCAAAAGCAGAGCCCCAAGGGGCCCTGTGCCGTGTGGTGTGGCAGGCCCTGACGTGACGGAGCAAACAGCAGATGACTGTACGGGCTTGAGTTTGGGGCAAGAGGGTGGTGTCACCGTCTCCTGAGGACGAGAGCGCCAGGGCTGCCCGCGGGGCTGATCAGGCATTTACGTTTTGATACTTGTCCAGGCTTAGATTCTCCCCCTGTACATTTCAAAGTGTTGAGTCTCTGCCCGATCTCTGACTGTGTTATCGAAGCTTGTCTGGAGCTGCCGTGGGCATGGGCCGGGAGGGTTTTCCTGTGCCTCCTGCATCTTAATAGAAGTGCAGGAGTGAAACCAGCCTGTCTACGTTAACCCAGGTAGGTGCTGAAACCTTCCTAAGGTCAGCTTTGGAGAGCGTGCAGGGATGGTATAGTGCCTTTCACCTTCGGGAAGGAAAGCAGCGCCCTGCCCGTCTGACAGACAGACAGACAGCGTCGCCGGCCGAGGTGCGGGGCAGGCAGAGGATGCGGAGGAGTGTGGCTGCTCCAGCTCTGCTCGACAGAAAGACAGCAAGGGTGCTCCCTCTTCGTTACGAGCAGCCAGTGCCTGCTGCCTGTGGCGTTGGTGATGATCATGTTGGGAGTGTTTAATTTGTTATCCAGTGACCTTTTTACATGAACTTTAGATCGTCCCCAAATCCAAATATAAGCTGCCAGGAAGGAAACGTTTGCATCCAATTTGAATCTTATTCTGGGAGTTTGGAGAGTGAAGTCACTTGATGTGCACTGAGAATGGAAGAGCAAAACAAAAAAGTTCTCCCCCTCTTCCACGCTCCCTTCTTGCTCAGAAAAGACCGGGAGAGATTTCTCAAGAGATGTAAGAGTAGCAAATGCAGAGCATCTCTGTTGTTAACAACTTGCTTTGTGTTGTGCTTGAGCCTGAAATCTGAAGCAGCCTACGGTTAAGAGTTACAGCAGTAGTAGAACCGCTTCAGGTTGTCTTTAGCTGTGGAGATGGTCTCTGACTTCCTGCAGAAGGCCTCTGCAACAAACCCTCAAAACCCTAAATCTTGGTTTACATATATGGAATTGATAACGGCATTAATCTTTTTTCCATGCAGTTGACTAAAAGGAAGTCGATGAGTTCAGTGTGCTTATTTTTGTTAGGTGGCTTTTAATTCTAGATGTTCATCTGAACTGGGGCTCCCTCTTTAGTTTTGGTGAATCTAAAAATGGTGCTGCATTATACTTGCCAGTCACAAACGCTTATTTCTTTTAGTAAGGCCCTTATGTGGCTGTTCAACAAGAACTTCGTGCTGCAGGACTGTACCGTTGTGACGGCCTCCTTGGCGTTAACTGCCTGCTGTGGATATAATCCAGCGGTGAGAGTGCTGAGCTGTTTCTCTGGATGACAGCTGGAATAGCCCAAAATTCACAGTTGCCAGTTGTTGGTGGTAACAATCTGCTGCTGTAGTACAAAGGTACCCAGCAGATTGGCTCATTCTCTGCAAAATTTCAGAAGCAGAGTGGGTCTGCACCTACTGGGCAGCTCCTTGCGGTGTAACTCTTGTTAACCATCGTAGCTGGTGGAAGAGGTGAGCCACTTGGATGGGAAAGCAAGTGTTCCATGTCCTTAATGACCTCGCTGTCGAAAGAGAAGCTATATTCTAGTTGTGGCACATCTGCATCGTTTGTTTTCGATGCGTATTGAGTGGAGTATCAGACAGGGATAGTGCTGTCGGCTCTGACCATGCAAGTGCTAGAATACTGCTTCAGAGAAGCTCATAATGAATTCAGCGGAATCGTTCCTCTGCTCGTGTCTTCTCCTGATGTTTTTCACATTTTTTTCCCCCCAAACAACTTGTGTTATATTTGGAAATGATGCTTCAACTTGCTAACAGCCAATGAATATGAAAAAGCAGAAGAGGGGGTTGCCAGTTGACAGGGATCTTTTTTTAATCTGGAAAGTGTGGCTTGGGGAACCACTTTTCTGTAGAGATTGTGATGGCTGTGCTCTTAAATGAGAAAATGGTGATTGTAGACTGTTTTCTCTGCAGGGGGAACACGTGTAATTGATAATCTAGAATTCTGTGGTCTACTGAAAAAATAAAGTAGCAAAAGATATGGTTAAAAACGCTGGCTGACCTTCATGTGAAGCCCTGTGCTAAATGAGATTGAGGATTGTGAATAAATCAGAGGAGTTACATAAGTCAGAAGGGGAATGAGAGGGCTGAGTGAAATCTTGAATTCAAATACTCTGATGATTTCTTTTGGAATAAGTATTTCATATTAAGTTAAAGTTCTATTATGAAAAGCATTGAGAGATTGACATGCAGAAGTGGTATCATTTTAATCAGACGTTTGAAAATATTTTTATAAGCTCTTCGTATTTACCCTGCGTTTTCAATTTTTTGACAAGTCTTGTTTAAAAAAAAAATAATTGTGCTGAAAACTTGGGGTTTTTCTTTTGGGCTTGTGTGTTTAGTATGAGGTGGTAGTACTCTAGAGGAATAGGTGCGAGACTAAAACCAGTAGTTTAATCTCATTGAATAAGACCAGGGGAAACTGAACAGAGTAGGTAAATGCTATCCTTAGGAAAGACAAAGGCTATTAACTTGCTTTGCCAGAAAACACAGGAATATGTGACTTCCCTTGATGCACTCGGGAAGAGGGTAACACGTAGGACACAGGGTGAGATGACCTAGCGTTTCAGACTGGCTGATGTTTTAGTTTGTCTCTCTTGAATCGGTTGTCTAGCTCACCTGGGGAGTCCTGCCTGAGGAATCAAATGGCTCTGTGGGATGAGGTCAGGACTGGCGTGTGTGGTGGGGAGTATCTGATAAAGGAGGACAGGGTAGACCCGACAGCGAAGGGCAAGCAGGCAGGCTTTAAAGGCTGGTTAATGCCCCCATCTCCGTACTGCTGAGTGAATTCACAGCCATTCTCCTGTCCTCATGGTTATCCTGCTGCTCCCTCTGGGGTAGCAGGGGCTGTGGGGGGGAGCAGGGTGGGCAGCGCTGAAGGGATGGTTTGCTGCAGACAGAGGTGGTTTGGAGGGCGCAGATGGGTCGGTTCAAAAGGTTTGCCTGCTGGTTACTGGCCGTGTGGAGAGCACTCTCAGGAAGGATTGACCAGCTTTGGTGGACAGGTCTAGCTCATACTTTGCTAGTCGCCCCGTGAGTGGGTACTGGGTAATAACTGCAATTATTTGACACAGTTTTCTAGATTTGCCTTTTAAAAGTTCTCTCTTAGGGAGATGTGCTTGCTTGACTGTGACCTTGATTATTTAAAAATGGCTCCAGCACCTGTACAGAAAGCGGTCGTGTTAAGTTTCCCTGTACCACAAACTGTGTGTAGTGTACGATTAGTTTGGTACATTTAAAAGCATTGATTTAATTCACTTTCCCACCGTACTCCCAAGACTGGGATTAATCTGGTCTTTTGTGATATCTGAGAGGTGAACCAGAATCTGGTACTTTGCTATGGCAACAGATAACGTACGTGTTTGTCATGGCATAGCTACTCTTTAAGTATTTCTGTTTAGATAATACAGGGTTTAGTGTAGAGCTAGAGTTGAGCCTTGAAACTTGATGTATAAAGTTTGCTCCTTGTTGTTTGTAGGGGACTAAGGCAGCTCTTCCGTCGCCTGGCTATTGTTGTGATGAAAATGTTACACAGTGGAGTCTACTAAGCGAAGTTCTGAGGTGGATGGCAGCGCTTTGTGGGATGCTGTTTTGTACTAGTACTGGGGTTGTCTCGGGTTTTCAGAAAATAGGGGGCAGCAGGTGGCTGTGTCTGGAGGGAGGTCCCTTTTGGGACAGTTAGTTGAAGTAGCAGTAGCTTTACCTGAAGCCTTTGGCCCAAAAGAAATGCCTTCTCTCCCCTGATTCCTATTCCTATTTAGTAATAACTTTCTTTTTGTTTGCTTATGTTTTTAGCGAAGTTTTGGCGTCTTTTCAGCATAACTACTCTGAATCTTCCTGGAGGGCAGCGAAACTGGTGCAGTGCTGCCATGGAGGAGGCAGGCTGCCTGCAGTCAGAGCCGTGTTCAATGTCACGGGGCTCCTGGCAGTGCCATGCCAAGCTGGGAGCCCCTTCCTGCGTGCTTGTTCCCTTCCACAGGCTCACACAGAATCACAGAATGTCAGGGGTTGGAAGGGACCTCGAAAGATTGAGTCCAACCCCCCTGCCAGGGCAGGACCACCCAGAGCAGGTCACAGAGGAATGCATCCAGACGGGTTTTGAATGTCTCCAGAGAAGGAGACTCCACCACCTCTCTGGGCAGCCTGTTCCAGGGCTCTGCCACCCTCACAGGGAAAAAGTTTTCCCTCATGTTAATGTGGAACCTCCTGTGCTCCAGCTTCCACCCGTTACCCCTTGTCCCGTCATTGGCCATCACCAAGAAGAGCCCGGCTCCGTCCTCCTGACGCTCGCCAGTCACATATTTATAAACATTCGTGAGGTCACCCCTCTGTCCTCTTCCACTCAGGCTAAAGACAATAAACCCTTTAGGGTTGTGTCAGGACAGTGACACAGCAGTCCCTGTTGATCAAGGTGTGCTGCAGACTCATGGTATAAGTTGTACTGGTGACACGGAGGGCACAACAGATCTTTGGTTTCATTTTATCCTTTCATGAGCATATAAATTATCTCACAAGGTAGCAAAGTCAGATAGATCAATTTGTTAGAAAATGCTAGAATTCAGTTCTTCCATCCAACTATTTTTGCTGTGTGATTCTTTTCAATTAGAAAAAAAAAAAGCACAAGTGGATTTCTGCTCTGACTTGCAAATTCTGCAATGGTAAATATAGTCATTGCTCCCTCCCTTCAGTTATACTGTGATGCAGTTCTATTTGGCACGTTCTTCATGAAATCTGGTCAGACAAGCTCTTGTTTTCCCTCTTGGTATAAAGGATGAGCAGAATGAAAGAACAGAGCTGTCTGACAGAAATGCTAGAAGATGCGCAGAGAGCCTGCAGGTGAAGAAGTGGTCCTGTGGCTAAGGCAGGAAATATCCGTTCTCTGGCAGCCTCTGTGATAATTCTTGTTTCTGAGATCAAGCTTGGTAAGAGTCCCTGTTCCAAGACTGCGTCAGGGGGCCGCGGGTGATGCACGCTCTGTTTTGTGGATGCCGGTTGTGTTAGACATGTGGGGAGTAAGAAGCAGAGCTTTGACCACTCGAGGGACTGAGGTCAGTTGCAAATGTGACCACTTGGCAGCTGCGGCTTGGAGAAAAGCGCTCAGGGTTTGAATTCCAGAGGTCTTGAATCCTGCCTCTGTCACCAGTTCACCAAGTGGCTTGCAGCTAATATATTAATCTATTTTTCCATTTGTTAAGTTCTCTGATCTCATGAAGGCAAACAGAGTAGATGTTTGTCAGGCCTTGAGAACATGGAACAATGAACATCCGAGAAAAACAGCACGAGGAAATGAGGAATGTTATATTTCTTTCTGGGTTTTGAATATTTGTAATAAGAAAATATGGAAGAGAAAGATAACAATGTTTAACAGTGCCTTTATTCATTAAGTGTGGAATGATTTGGCAGTCTTCCCCAAGAAGTAGATGTGAACATGCTCTTATCTTCTTGTATCTTAACATGTCCTCGTGGGAACCTGAATTCTGGCATGGACTAACATGTCCACGCTTGTTTGCAACATAAATCATTGCAATAGTTTTAAGACGAACATCTTCACGGGAAGTTAGCTTTGAAAAACGTGGGTAATGTGGCTTTGAAAGCCTGCTATCATCACACCAATCTTCATTACCATGTCGAAATCCACGAGACCGCAGACCTAGAGGAAGGTTTGCTTGATGCCTCTGTCTCCTTTGGGGGAAGCAGTTGCACCCTTGTTTGCTTTCAGACGTGTAATATCCTTCCCTTGATTACGGGTGGTAAGTTTATGGGTTACTTGAGCGTGTGCAGCCAGCGAAATCGTTGTTCTTCCAGTGACATGTGCTTATTGTGACAGAGACGGCCTTCTCTTGGCTGAGTACCAGGCTTTATTGCCCTTTGTGTTTGTATAGCGTTAAAGCAGTTTTATTAAACTGTGGGAGATGGATGTGTGGGACGTGAGCAGTCATGGCCGTGGACAGCCTGCCACCACTCTTGCAGTGTAGCCTTAAATCAGACAGGACTCTTCATCTCTCTCTGCTTACTGAGATGAAGACAGTGACTCTTATCTCTGATTTGTATTCTAGATCGACCAAGACTTGTTCTTGCTCTCACATCTCCCATGTTGTTCTTTAATGCCGTTGATCATCATTTGGGTTAGGGATGTTTTTTGACCCGGACTCTGATGTGCCTTCCCTTGCAGGGAGCGCTGCTTGGTTTTCTGCAAGTGTCACCCTTGGCTTGTGCGTTGAGGTTTCGAGCTCCTGTTTGAAGTTTTCCATGGGATTGGGGTGCTTGCCATTTCTCTTTCGCTTGTCACTTCTCTCCTGCTTAGCAAGGATTAAGTTCACAGTGTGGTTTTGGAAAACAGTTTCTCCTCACTGGGACTTGATGCTTGTTGCTGAGGATGATGGACATTTCAGGCTTTGTTTGAAACTGTTGATGGTTTGTGACCCCTTCCAGAAATCGAACATAAACAGGATGAGCTCACAAATCTAATTCTCAAAGGAGACCAGGAGAAAAAGTTGCCCTTGTTTGTTTATTTGCTTCTTGGAGCAGTCGGAGTGAGCCTGATAATGTAGTGTCATCTTTAGCCAGCGTGAAGCCACCACAGAGCATGCTGGGGCTTGTTCACCAGTAAAAATTTGTGGTTTTCCTCATCTCTCCCCTTTTGATGTACTGAATGAGGAGTCTGACTTTTCAACGTGACAGCTGTTGGGCTATCAAAACATGCAGTAGCCCCAGGAAAGTTTTGACAGCTTGCAACATCTTAATCTTTGAAAGTGAAGTTCATCCATGACCACAGCGACTCCTTCCCATCTCCAGTCTTCACCGAGGCAGGGTAGGTGAACAGTAGTCATGCCCAGTCCCTGTGGGCGCATTGCTGTGGGTGTCGGTAGCCGACTCCGGGCGCCTGCTGACCTTTCACAGCCTGCAGCGGGGGTTGTGCCGCAGGTGGGCGAACAACCTGACCCACCAGAGCGAATCCAGCGGCGTGATTGTGAAACTCCCCAGCGCTGCCTTTGCACAGCCCTGTTCCTAATCGCTGCGGTAGTCCCTTTCCAAGAGCAATTCAAACCTCCTAGAAGGCTGTCTCTTACCGTGGTTTTGTTTTTGGTTGTGGTGTAAAGATAGCAGATAAGTAAAACTCCTCAGTGCTCAACAAGATCCCATCCTGCTGTTTGTATCCTCCTGAGACTCCCAGTTCATGAAACTCTCCTCCGATGAAGAGTGTGATATCAGTCTGTCCTCTAGGATTATATCCCACAAAGCTTGTACCTGGGAGGAATTTCTATTAAGATGTCAACATCGTGAGCAGGATTACGGCTGTTCTGTTACCTCTGTGACGCTGACGTGCTGTAAGTGATACA
Source organism: Leptosomus discolor (assembly GCF_034619465.1). Classification (NCBI taxonomy): domain Eukaryota; kingdom Metazoa; phylum Chordata; class Aves; order Leptosomiformes; family Leptosomidae; genus Leptosomus; species Leptosomus discolor. The sequence goes on from NC_141415.1 coordinate 3,379,366, forward strand.
CTGAAGTATATTTGGTTGAACTACATTAACACATCATTTTGGGGGTGCATCTTTTTTTCAGTGGGAGCATCCTGTTCCTTGTGTCGTTAAACAGACCTTCTGAAACGTCTTGTGTCTGTTGCAGTGCATGGTATTGCTGGAGGGAGGAGTTCTGAATCTGCAAATTGCCGATGAAAACTGTTTTCTGTTTTGACTGATTGGGGGAAAAAAAAAAAGATAAAATGTGCACTAGTGTTGACAGCGCCAGCGTTTCTAGACTGGCTCAGATGGCAGGTCCATCTGGTGCAGCGTCCTGTTCCGGAGAGCAGAGCAGCATCTACCCTCCGTGTCCAGAGACGGAGCACACACCCCGCAGCCGGCAGCTGCGACACGGCAGTCCTCTGCGTCCCCACGACTTGGGGGCTGGTACCAGAGCCCTGAAGCGTTAGGAGTAGCTCCTTTCCCTGTTCATTTATAGCACTGGTGGCAAAGTTTTTGCTCATATCCAGTAACTTTGTGCATTTAAAAAGGAGAGAAATTGGAGAAGCCTGCCCAGCAAGGTGCTTCCCGCTGGCTGCTGCCTCCTGCCCAGCAACGTGCTTCCCGCTGGCTGCCTCCTCCCTGCCACTGGCAGATCTCCGGGCAGACACAGGGCTCGAGGAGGAGGGTGGCTGTCGGGGTGTGTTTAGGGGTGAGCACATTTTTCACAAGTTGAGAAAAAGGTTTCCCCATTTCTTTGGGAAGAGGAAAGCAAACCGAGTATATCTGGCCAGTTTTGAAATCTCCTTTAACTTCTGAATAATGGAAATAATTACAAACTTCATTTACTTTAAGAGATTGGATATTCTAAGGTGCAACTCTGGTGTAAGCTGCTTGTTTTTCCCATCCTGCTGGAGGTTTGTGCTTGGTCCTTTCCTCGAGGCTTTCCCTCAGATGGAAGTGTTTTATACAGTAACCCACCCTGGTCTGGGGTTTGTACCATGTGTATGCGACTGGTCTGTAAAGGAAGGAGTTTGTGACCTGGTTCAGAAAGAAAGTTTTCGGGGGGGTAGGGGGCTGGGGCGTGGACACAGCTTTGTGAGTTCTGCGTGGTTTACCATAGCGGGAGGGTTAGTGGTCGATGTGGCAGTGCTTGCAACCCTGCATAGTGGCATGAAGTGTGGGAATTCTTGCCCTTTCTTGGAAGCTCGCTGTTTCCTTTCGGAATATGTTGGTGTACCCGATAAGGGTCAGCAGGAACCAGAAATCTGGGAGTCCCACAACATCCGAGAACCATGTTACATGCTGGTAAAGATCCCGTTGTCATGCACAGTAGCTCCGGAATAAATTTTCTTCAGGAAGCTCTTTAAAAGGAGAGCTGAAAAAGCTAAACTTAAAAAGTCCTGTTTTCCCCTTTGGCTGTGCTCCATCTTCCGCCCAGCCCGCTTGGCAGTCAGCGGGCGAGGGGCGGCCCTTGGGCAGCACAGAGCCCCTTCCCCTCCCTCGGCCACAGGGGCGTTCTCGGACACGGGGCAAGGCTCCCCCGGCGCCCGTGACCCCCCGGTGCTGTGCCCGGCAGCGGGTCCTGCTGCCCCGGATGGAGCCGCGGTGCCGGGGCCGGCTGCCAGCGCCGTGCTGCAGGGGCTCGGGCTGGGCGCTCAGCGGGACGTCCCGTGGGTGGCTGTGCTGGCGGCTGCTGCCGTGTTCCAGTTGTAACCAAACGATGGTTGAGTTTGAAACAAAGGCATCGCTTTTCACGTTGAATGTTGTCCTCTTACCTGAAAACAGAGCTCCTTTTGACCCAGAATATTTGTAATTAAGATCCTGATTCATTTCCTTTTTAAACTCTTCAAACTGGGCCGCCACCAGGAGCTCAACCTCTTCAACACCCAAAGCTATCAGGTTGTGAGCGCAGCTCTGGCAACAAATAACTGCCTGAAATCTACCAGCTCCCCGATTCCGCAGGGCAAAGCATGGTGATGGGGTGGAGGGGTGAGGAACAAGCCTCGTATTATTTTTCTTTTTTTTTTTTTTTTTTTACCCATCCTACCTGCCTACTACAAACGGCCTATTTTCTGCCCCTAATGGTTTCTGCCTAACAAATGGTGTTTCTTTTTTACAGCGTTATGATCCTGGACTTGTTGTGGTGATGGTAAACTTAGCAGTGGTAATTTTTTATTTTCAGACTGAATTACTCCTTTTGTCATCAGTGCACCAATATGTTAGGCTTACTTTCTCTGTTGTAGCCATCATCCTTCTGCTTGGTCTTTCATTTTCCTTTCCTTTCCTTTCTTTATGCACACTTGTCTGATCCTTGTTCATTAAAGGGTATTGCTAAGAAGGGATGTTTCTGTTTGTGTTAGAACTGCCAAAATCAGTTTAAACGTAAATTTCTAATACTGTCCAAACTTGATTTTCCCCCAACACGATGGGCACTAGCACTTGCTACTGCAATTTCCAAATAGATGTTGAAAAAAACCCAAAAACCAAAGCCAAAACTTTGACTGCCTTAGAAGGCAAAAGTACTGATGCATTGTTTGTATGCAGGGGTTTACCAGGGCAATGAGGCTGCATCGAAAGATCTCAATTGCTGGACAAATGAAACAAAACAAAACAAAACAAAAACAAAAAAAAAAAAAAAAGAAAAAGAAAAAAGCTTGGAAAAAAACCAATTAAATTGTTGGCACTTGCTGCCAGCCATTCCATTTGGGTTCACCGCTTACCAGTAAATCCCTGGCTGAGACGTTATGAAAGTGATATTGCACTTAGGAAGTCATTTTTATAACCTGTCTTTAATTTGGTCCTTTTGCTAAAAATTGCAGTCACTGCTTACTTTATTATACCATTGGGCGTAAGAGAAACACTTTCAAAAGGGAGAACAATTAAAATACCCAAATGAAAGCTCAATTCCAAATGAAAGCTCAATTCCAAATGTGATTTTTGGATCAGTGTGGTAACTGGTTTTGGACCTGGTGGATATATGCCTGTCAGATCTACGGGCGTATAAACAAAAACGTAAAGGAATTAATTGAATTGACTTGTTTCTGAAAGAAAAACACATGCCTCTGTGCTTTAAAAGACACAAGTCCGACTGGAGCAGGTTCCCGTTGAGGACTCTGTGGAGTCTGAGATCTGTGGGCTGTCACTTTTGCAGGAGCTAGAGAAAGCTGATCTTGGAGAAGAGAAGTTGACGCCTATACGGGTTTTCTGAGGCAGTTTTAAAGACTTGAACCTTTTGCGCATGTGAATGGCAATGGAATATTCTCGGCATGATTAAAACCTATAGATCTTTTAGCCCAAAGGTATAATATATGTGTATGTGTGTATAACAAAACAGTTGTTTACACCAAAACAAGAGCAATAATAAGGGAAGTAAACATTCTGTTTTTTTACTCAAGGTATGCACCGGATAAGGTAAGTGCTTTTTCAGTGGGCTTACATCACAACGAACAGCGCGAGTTGTGATGTAAAAATAAAAATAATAATAATAATAATTAAAAAAAGCTGTGGTAGTAAAGTGCTTGTCTGCCCCATTTTGCTTTGTTTGGCTGGTTATGAGTGGATTAAAGATATGTTTAAAAAAAAAAAAAATCTCCAGCATAGTTTGATTAGTTCAAAGTCAATTTTCTTCGCAACTAGTCCTTTTCACAGCTTACAGATGACGCAGCGAGTGCTAGAGCATCTCTCGGCAGGCGCTGGGGAAGCAGGTGCCTGACCACCTGGCCTGGACCGGGCGGTCGTTACGGATGAGAGAAGTTTGGCTTCTGCGCCACGCTTCTCAGTCAGCTCTCCTTACTCTGGGGAAGGGACGAAAGTCGGCGGGAGGGAGGCTTCCACATCTTGTACAGGAAAGTCCGAATCAATTATTAATGTGGTAGAGCAGTAAAATGTATTTAATAGCTTTTTCACTTGCATCAGAAGATGAGGAGTATGCATTGCCTGATGTGGAAGCATTGAGGGGGAGGTTCATTTCTCAAGTCCTGTTAACAGCCCTGCCCTAGGACTTGTCATGGTTGAACATTAACCATGAGAATATTTTATGTCACTGGTTAATGTTCAGAAAACACCATTTATCAGTACTCGGGGTGCATTTAGCTGTAACCGGTTTGGAGCTGAGAAGCGGGTTTGGCTGTAAGCTGTGAGAATGGCTTGTGTTTGGTTCACTGTAGCTTTCTGGTCTCTGCACTCCAAGGCAAGATCTCTAACCACCCAAACCCAATGTGTAAAGCGAGCTGCGGTGACGGGCCAGCCGCTGACCGCCTGTGTGTGTGTTCCTCTTGCAGGGCGGACAGATCCCATCCCTATCGTCGTCAAGTATGATGTCATGGGCATGGGGCGGATGGAGATGGAGGTAAGCTCGCCTGGCTGCTGCCCTGCGCCCGGTCACTCCTGGCATGGCTCTCAGGGGGTTGGTAGGGAAGAGGTTTAAAAGTGAGAATTTGTGCATCAAAGGTGAAGAAAAACTTGCTCTTAAATCAACACAGTAAGAAAACGCTTATCCTCAAAATACACACTCTGTTTGCCCACGGGTACCTGATTTCTGAGGTCTGGGTTCTCTCTGGAATTCCTGGGCTTTGTGATTTCCCTTCTGCAAAGCTGCTGAGGCTGCTGCCGGCTGTGGCCGGGCCTGCCGGGAGCCTCCACCTCGGAAGGATTAAATGAACCGCTTTGCATGTGGGTTACACCGTGGGATGGCAGAGCAGGGAAAGTGAAGTACAACAGGCAAAGATTCTGTTTCAAACCTCATCTTTTCTAAATTACGTGTTCTGGCAGTCTCAGTAGTGCAAAATATTTGTGGGACAAATTGCATCTTTTCTTTTTTTTTCTTTTTTTAAAAAAAGCTTGACTACGCCGAAGATGCCACTGAGCGGAGGCGTGTACTGGAGGTGGAGAAAGAAGACACCGAGGAGCTGAGGCAGAAATACAAGGTACTGAAACAGGGGCATTAACATCAAAGTTCCCGTGGGCTGAATGGGAGATGATTTGTTCTGATAGGACAAAGCTGCTCTTGCTAGGCCGTGGTAATGGCCGTAGGAATTTGATATACTTGTTTTTTTGTCATTGTTGAGGTTATTTATATTTTATCAAACTGGTTTTTCACTTCCTGGAATTAACCTTGGTGTTTGTTTAGCTGTTTAAGAGCTACAGGATAGCAGCAGGGCTTTCTCGGTGTGCTTTGCTCCTGTTCTGGAAAGAACAGTCCTAGGGCAAGCAGACCATTTCCTTCCCTAGACCCAGGGCTGCCAAATTTTTCTAGTGAACCTGCCACGCTGTCAGCACAAGATCTGCAGGCGCAGATGTGAGATGGGCAGTTATCAGCTGGAAGCGGGGTGGATCTTCTCTTGTTACTGAGCAAGCAGTAAGTAGCGCGGTTTGATCCTGTTGCATAAATCCTGCTTTCTTTGAAAAGGCAGGACACGGCTCCAGTTTTGAGAAGTCGATGGGCTGTATCTCATTGGAAGAATTTCTCAGACAGCATTAAAAAGTATCTATAAGGATTTCAATAGGGTTTACAAAACCTGCGGGCTTCTTTGTAAACCAAAGGCTGCTATCTTTTTAATGATAAAAATGGGCCATCATGTTGGCATTGAGCATCACACGTTGGAGCTGTAAATGAGTTCTCTGTGGAGACATGGTCTTTGCTAGTTCTTTAATCCCCTCTTCTGCTTACCAGCCTGTAAAGTACATCAAGTCTTAGGAAAGCCTTCTTGTTTAATTGTCCTGAGATTTGAGAAGTACCAGGGTCAAAGAAGAGTCCTAGACATTGGAATAAAATGCCAGTTTTGCATAAATTTTAATTCTTTGAGGAATAATTCAATTCCATTAAAATGAAACATAACCAATTCCATTTCACCGGTTCAACAGTTAATACTGTAGGCAGTTTATTCAGCTATAAAAATTTATAGCCTCCTTTCCTGATTCTCCCCCACACCCCCCTTAAGTTGAGACCTTGACTTGCTTGGTAAGTGAATTGCTGGTATGTTTGTTCATTTAAAAAATAAAAGCCATTGTAATTACTTTTAAAGCTAATTATTAGTTTGGAGCTGAACACAGTTAATGATCTCTTCTGGCACACTTTAAAGTACAAGTGTGCTCTTAAATGGGCTTATGCAGCTGGTGCTGAACAGTTCCTCTATGTCCAGGTGCACGTTCTCCTTGAAGATGTTCCTCCTTTTTGCTGTTGATAATCTCCTGCTGGGTGGCACGCTGCTGGCACGCTGCTCACATGCTACGGAGGGAAGGTTTGGCTGTGAGGTTGGCTGTTCTTGGGCAGCGTGTGGCTGAAAGCCTAGACCCCTTCCTGCACAAACCCCCAGCTGTGACCTTGGGCATCTTCAGGCGGCAGCAGCTGTCGGGTACAAAGTATTTCTTCATTTCAGAGTGGTGGGTAGGAGCTCTTGTCAGCTGCACGTGATGACGTTTTGTCTTGAGCCTGCAGTGCGATTTATGGTGAAGTTCTTGGGTTTTGCAATTGTGTTTTCTAATGCAGTTGGACGTGAGTTGCTCTCAGACTGTTTTGTCTTCCTGCCATTATTCAGCACAGTTGGTTGTTGTTTTTTTTTTTTTCAGGAACTCTGTGGAGTGGTAGCAGTCTCTCCCAGCTCCACCGTGTTTTTATTAGCATGCTTTATCGTTAGGCTCTTGCATTTCTGTATTAATCTGCGAAAAATCTCTGCAAGCGTCATTTTTTCGTCGCCCCGCGGGAGTCCATTATGTAATTGCCAACTGTGGCCGCATCCTGATTAGCCATTCAGTGAGTCTCAAAGGAATTTCAGATAACTCAGCAACCAAGAAGCAAGCAAGAAATGTTCTTTAATTCCCTTCTTTTGTATAGATGCTGATCAGTCTGGGGCTGTGTTCTCATTGTCTAGCCACAGGATGCTTTCTGAAAAAACCTACACATGGCGCAGGAAGCTTGTTCAGGGTTTCAGAGGAACTTTAAATGTCATTGTTTTCTGGATCTCATGCTGCTCTGTTTTCCTTTCTTGTCTTCCCGGAGACCTGCTTCAGGCTCAAACCTCTAGACAGTTTTGTTGATTTTTTTTTTTTTTTTTTTTCCTTCTTCTTCTTAACAAGGGCCTCTGGTAATAGATGGAAGCAGGGACTTGAAATAGGTATTTTTTGATTTTAGAAGGTCAATGGTGCTTTAAATTGAAAAAAATTCTAACCTTTTAGCAGTAGAATTTTCAGCTTCCCCCCTCTGCCAAGCGTTGAAATTTTTTTACATGAATTTTGCATTGTAGAAAACATGCTCAGTGATGTTGTTTTAATGTAATTTTGATGTGGTAACTGGGAGATAAACCATTTTGCCTTGAACAAGATCTTAAAAAAAAAAAAAAAGGAAAAAAGCTTTCATAATACAGCCTTTTTAAATGTTTGCTAGTTCCCCTTGCTAATGCAAGGAGATTTCCCATAAGAAGTTTGTATTGAAGACAGAAACTTAAACTCTGAGATGCTTTTTCTCAAATGTTAGGCTATTTTTTCCTTGCATAGTTTCCCTCTATTCCATTTGAAACGCAAATGGTAAATAGCTCTGTGGGGTATGCTGATGTTAGTACAACACACTTTGTAATGCTGCATTTGTAGCTTTTTTTTTCTATACATCAGTTTAAGTGCTTCCATCTTGTCAAGGTAAACCTTCCCCAGCTTTCTTGTAAGGAGTGGCGATGTTTTATCGATTTTGCTGGTGGGAGTGTAATTGAAACGACCTGGCCAGAGGAAGAAGCTGCTTAGCCCCGAGATCAGTGTGTGTCAGCATTGGGTGTGTTTCAGAGCCCCCCAGGTCTGCACCGCTGCGGCTGTGCCCAGGGGCCGGGGCTCAGAGCAGCACAGGCTCACTTCCAGGACTTGGACTCCGAGCCCTTACAGCCACTTGAGGGACTGGGATTCCCACGGAACCCCAGAACTTTTTGACTCTGCCAATCTAAAAGCTGCTGCTTTGCTTTATAGCAGAAGAGGGGAGGCTGTCACCATTGCCAATTCAGCCACCTCACCTTTACCTGGAGGCTTGGTTTTGCACCTATACAAAAGTTGAATTATGTAAGGAAAAAAAATACTGTCTGCAACCTCAGAAGCGATCTCCCCCTGCTCTTTTATTAAGTGACAACTACCTGTACCCCTTCCCAGGTAATGGTAGTATTTGAGCTCAGCTTACTGGACAGCATTGCTCTTGGGAAGATTTCTTTGGCTGAAAAATTACACTGAGGTGGATTAGACTCAACGGTTTCCGAACTGTGCTTTCCCAGCCGTGGATCTGCATTCCTCCCTATTGAATTGCAGACAAACTGCGATCAAGCAGACATCTGTTAGCACTCAAAATGGAGGAAGTATCGTCAGTTAAAGTTCTAAGATTCTGTTCCAAAAGCAGTGATCTTCCTTGGTTTGGTGTGTCCTTTGTGCATCTTAGGCGAGCAGGCAGCTGCCAGTTTGTTTATGTGTTAGCTTGAGGCTTTGAGCCCCTCGTTTTATCTCGAGACAATCCAGCAGGCTCTCCTCTTGCAGCTGCAAAACTGCCTTCCTGCCATCAGCACTGGATTTCTTTTTTTTAAGCAGTCTCCTTTTGCTGATACCTCTGCTAATGGCAAGATTATGTTCTGTGTTGGGAAACTCAGTCAAAGCTAGATATTGCAAAGTTTATCCTTCAGACCTTTTAATATGCAAAGAGTGGTCAGCTTAATAGGTATAATCATTGGTGTATGCAAAGGTTTTCTTAAAAACTATTTTTCCTCAAAGGACTACTTCATCATCTTCCAATTTGTTTTACAGGAAGTTTAACAGAAGCATTTTTTCGTTAATTTTGCAGGATTACGTTGATAAAGAAAAGGCAATTGCCAAGGCTTTGGAAGACCTCAGAGCAAACTTCTACTGTGAACTCTGTGACAAGCAGTATCAAAAGCATCAGGAGTTTGACAACCACATAAACTCTTACGATCATGCTCACAAGCAGGTAAACAAGTGTTGACAGCACGTTCATCGCTTCTCTGTTCATTGCAGCGGACTTGTTTGTGGTTAATACTTTGAATTTCCCCAATGTATCTATTTTCCTTTTAGCCCCAGGAATAGGTGTTTTATGTCACTGGCTAAGGTTCTTACACCTGCCATACATTTAAAACAAAAAAATCCAAAAGAACAAACAAAAAACCCCAACCCATGGTTGGCATCAAGGGGCCCCATTTTGAATGACCCACAAACAGGAATGGGCTGCTGGTAAACTGGGAAGAGTACCCGTGGGTAAGGATGGCTCCCAGTTTGCATCAGCTTTTAACAGAGCACGACTTTGGAGACTGATGATACGCCACGTGTGCGCATTTTAATGCTTTAGTCTGTGTTCTGTCACGTTACTGAAAACAGACTGGGAAAGAATGGGCTGTGTGAGAGGGTCGTGAAAACAGGAGCACTTTGCAAATTCTGTAATCCTGAGGAGAAGGTGGATTCAGAATCTGTGTGGAGCTGGCTTTGGTCCCAAGGCAGGGCTGTACCGTAGTAGCTACACGATACTTCACACTGCACAGTAAATAATACAAGTCCATGTGTTAGCCTGATTTAGTTGCCCGTTTGAAGCTGCTAAATGAGATGTAAATGCACAGCAGATAGCAGGGTTGTGCTCGTCTAGAGATGAAATTGCTCAAAGGAGGGTTTTCGATACTCCTAGTCATAAATTTTAGAAATGCAGTCATTGAATTGCTGATAACTTCTGGAGGATGTGCTGTAGAGTACTAGATCTTGCAAAATAGCAGTGAAGCAACAGTTTAAAACCAAGAATATGGCATTACAGAGTATGATATCCCCCCCACCCCCCTGTGTGTTAAGTATAGGGTGCGATAGTTCACAGTAAATTCACTGAGGGAGGCTTAATGGGAATTCTCTGTTTGAGTACTGTGGTGAAGTGTGGTTTAATAGAATCAAGAGCAGAAATTCATTCATTTTGTTTGTATTGGGAAAACGGGCTGCTTTGACCGAGCCGGGGGCGCAGTCGTGATACCCGATAGCAGTGTGCTTCGTCCCAAGTTTTCCATCAGCTTGGTTGAAACTCAAGTGCAATTACATGCATCTATTTAGGAGGTGGAAGGACCTGTTTGTGTCACATTCTTACAGCGTGGTGATGCAGTATGATTATGTCAACTCCTGTTGAAAGCCCTTGGGTGATTAATAGGGGGACTGACATGCAGTTGGCCAGGCTGAGAGCTTTCCTAGTGTCTAAAGTTGTGGTGGAAGAAGAAACAAACCTGTGGAAAGCAACCACCCCTCCTTGGTACAAAAGAAGTCATCAGCAGGAGTGCAAGAAGAGTGACCTGAAAGAAAAATGTCTTGGGGACACGCAGGGTGGTGTAATCTTCTCATCAGTGGAAAGGATTTGGGGGTGCTTCGTACTGCTGATTATTTTTAAAGGAATTGATGTTCTCGGGTAATTTGCATCCATTGCAGTAACTTCAGGCAGGCTTTGGAGAAAATGAGCCTTCAAACTCTCGCTACGTCACCCAGCATTAATTTGTAGTTACACAGGGATTTAAACAAAGAAGCAATCGTGCTTTGCTTAGGGAAAAAATTGCTTGTCCAGCTTTATGTCATGCTGAAATGTGTGTCGTGCTGGTGGGTCAGTGTTCAGTAAGTGAGCTTGAAACTACCTAGAAATAATGAAGGTAAATTTGCATAAGTAACACTATCTCCCTTCTGTTGTCCGTTACCGCTCAAGATAGGCTCATTTCTAACAGTCTGTTCCAAATTTTAAGGCAGTTAAAAGCCAGCAACGCAGTAATACACTGCACGTTGGCGTTTCATATTTTGCCTCTTTGGACAAAAGGTTACATAAAGGCTAACATAAATTTTTTGAGGAAAAATGTCAAGTTTTCTTAAGAGTAGGCTAATCAGTAGGCTTTCTTGGAAAGATGAGATATTACAGTATCCTAGATAATTACAGCAAACCGGCTTGGTATATATTATAAGCAATGTTTTGTCTTCTCAGTGGTAATTCTCGAGGCAGCACTGCTTCATTTTTGCCTTTTTCTTAGCTTGTTGAACAGATTTCCACTGGATCGTTTTTGCTTTTAAGTATTTTTAGTTACACATACGCACGACATTGAAGTGTTTGCTTATTCCTTCTGTGGCTCAGCGAGCATTAGGCTGTCCCTGTAAATAGATGTTCCATCCTCAGATCCCTTTCCGCTCCCGAGTTATAAAGACGCTGTCTTGTATTCCAGGAAGGAACTCAGGATTATTGCGAAACAGGGACGATAGGTAAGTGTATTGATCCCTACCGGATAAATTTTGCACCCACCACCCTGTCAACACCAAACAATTAAAGGGGAGGTTTTATTATTATTATTTCCTGACTATACTGGTTTCATATAGCATTTGGATATGTCTGAATCGACCTCAACACCAAGTTTCTAGCCAAAAGGCAGTATTTGTAGGTCACCTTAATTGGGAAAATAATCTTCAATTTATTATCATAGACCATTGGCCTGTTCAAGTCATTGTATTTTAAACATCTTGTTGGTGGACGATGTTGTTCCTTAGATTTTATTTTTTAATTAGATCAATACTTGAAATGAGAAGTACAGATGTTTTAAGGAACAGTACCCCTATCTATTCGCCAAATGGTCAGTCCCTCTCGGGAAGCCAGAGGACTAAAAGCAACTTGAGTTCATACGGGTGGCAGTGCAAGAGGAAAAATAAACTCAGTTCCCTTAAAGATCCTTCGGTGGGCAACTGAAAAAGGCTGTAACCACAGACGTCAGAACTTTTGGTACCCTGGGAAGCTGCTGATACCCGGGTTTTTTAGTTGTATCATCATGAGCCTGGCACTGAGAAGGACTGCAGCTTATGAAGGACCCCCGCCGCTGGTGTTGCACAGTCCTGACTGTCAAGGGAATAATAACAGTTACCAGACAACTGCAAAAGCAGGCAAATGTAGAAAGAAAACTTCTCCTGAAGGTGGCGAGGAACTTGGGTGCTGAAGATGGACTCTGTATTTTTGCGCTGCCTTCCTGCAGATAGGGGATGTCCGGATGCTTGTCCTAGGATACGTGGGAGTGTGTCCTTAGGGCATTACATCCCAGTGGGCCTTAATTCTGTTTGGGGGTTTGATATCAAGATAGACTACTTCATGTTAGATTAGTATGAAGATGGATGTGGGTCACCTTCTCGGGGTGGTACCTGGTTGTGTGTCGTATCAATAAACCTGATCTGTGTTGCCCATCGCTTAGAGCAGCTGCAAAAGTTGTTACCCTCGGAGTTCTCATACGTGTAAGTAACGCAGCAGTTAGTCAGCTTTTACTGGTTGGGGTTTTTAACTTCATCCAAGGACTTGCTTACAGAATCTCACCTCTTTCCTGCTAGCATGCCTGATGAAGGGTTGAGCTCTTTACTGAGTCACTGACCCAACAGAATGAAACCATTCACCTTCTGAATTCAGTGTGAAAACCAAACATGTTCCTGTGTGACCTTCTGCCAGGTTAACTGTGAGAACACTAACCAGCATTGAAATGCAGTCTTTCATGTAGATTTCGTTTTACTTCTAAATGTGTGGCATTTTGGAGGTGTAGGTGATTAATTCTGCATAGATTCCCTTTGTAAAAGGACAAAGGGAATGTATTTCCATAAAGAAGTTCTTTGGAAAGAGGGTGGAGCTAAGAACCAGAAGTATAGATCTGCAGTTCTCTTCATGCCCTAATTATCTGGATTTTTGCTTCTAATGCCGAGGGGGAAGGATCTGTTTAAAGCACAATAAAATTACCAACATGGTCACGGCTGTAGTTGACAAGTACTCTAAATCCAAACCCAAAACTTCCTGGTTTGGGAAGAATTGGACTTGTGCTTCCCAACAACTTGTATCTTCAAGCACAGCTTGAATGTAGAAGACTGAAGAGAGAATCTCCGAGATACTTGGTGTTACATAGGAGGCTTTTCTACTCCAGAAATGCTTTACCCTCAAAAAACCCGTGGTATTTTTCTTAGCCCAGTTTTAGCTGTGCAGCTGCTCATTTGCTGATGGCAAACACATTTGGAGAGTGTTCAGTAAAACAAGAATTCAGTGTGCAAGTCCTGGACATGGCTATTAGGAGCGACGCTCGCCTCCTGAAGGCTCGTGTCATCGGGTTATCTCTGTCGCGTTAACGCGTGGTATATTTTCCTAAGCTGAAAATGAGGTGTCAGGGAAGAAATTAAGATGAAATAAAACTGCAGTTGCGTGCCATTTCCCCTCTGCTCTTTTCACTTCAGTTACAAGCGTGCAAAGAATGTTGATTATGAAAAATAATCAAGGCTTGTGTTCTCACTTATATAAAATTATAAAAGTTGCCATCCTTTGAGCTCGTGTTTAGCTAATGGTGCAGTTCACTCCCAGAAGCTTTTGTGGCAAAGAATTGAGCGTACGTCAAAAGTTCAGAAAGCCAGAAATCTGCTGGCATGTAATGAAAAGTACATTATTATTTTATTTAATAGGGATTGGCAGAGAGACTGGAGAACAATAGCAGGGGAGGAGTAGGCTCTAATGGGATTGTGCTGTCACATGAGCTGCCTCCTGTCTCAAGCCAATGCAGAAATCTCGCTGTACATGGATCCAGTTCTAGCCTGAACGTCAGGTTTGTCGTGAAAGTCTGAGGTCTTCAGGGCTAGTAAAGCAGTGTAGCGGAGGGCTGTTATTATGATGATGATGATGAGGATGAGGATGACGTGATTTCTTTTTGCTTTGCAATTTTAGGCAAAGAATGCCCCTCAAATAGGCCTCGGTTCAGCAAAATTGCATGGCTTTGTGAACTTAAATTGAGAAACTCCATTTACTGCTGGTCCTGAACCCAAAAAGTGACGTGCTCCAGTTGGGTACTGGCCAGGTCTTACCACGATACCACCTCGCCAGCAAGATCTCATGCACGGTTGCCACAGCGTGCGCTGAGTTTCTTCTTGTTACGGCAGTTTCTGACCCCTGATCGTCCCGCTTTTATTTAGCCACTTTCACTTGTCTGTGAGGGGCTCTCTCTGCGGCTTTTAAACGGTGCCGCAGTGCAGCTTATTTAAGCCGATTTGAAGAGAACTGTAAGGTAACGGCGTCGTATGCCAATTTGGCCCCTCCTGAGCTCTACAGTGATCAGGAGATAATCCGTTACCGTAGCCTCTTTGTGCTGGAGTACTGAGGTTAGCTCTGGATTTCATAGAAAACCCGTTCTTTAAGAGCTCGATTTGCACTCCCATTGAAATTTATAGACTTCTTAGTAATTTTGTTAGAAACAAGGCTGAAAACTTAAAATACTATTCTTTGTTACAAAGCTGAGGTGGGTGGCAGCTATTAATAAAACACAATACCAAGCTGAAGGAAGGCTGGAGGTAGTGAAGTACTCCTTCCAGCGTGCACAAATTTGGACAAACTTTAAGTGCTAGTGATTTGTGTCCCTGTTGCTGGTCACTGGGCTGACTGATGTGGCCCTTCTTGTAGCTGTAGTAAACCAGCAGAATAATATTCCTTGGCTTCATGGTCACTATCATCCTACAGTTTGTAAATGCGTTGCTGCTTAGATAAACCCTCTGCTTCCTCAGAAAACACATGGCCTGTGAAGGAAAAATGCTTCCTAATTTTTGAATCCTGTAGTAGCATGAAGCTGTATGTTTGATTTAATACAGGTTGGTGGCTCTGATCCTGTTGAAGAAATTACAGTCTTGCTGAGCACTGTGGGAAGACTTAAAAAGGCTGGTTTCACCCCAGCATGATGGGTTCCCAGGGCTCCTTTTCCTTAGTTGGTGGGGAGAAGCTCCCTGAGGATGGTTGAGTGGCTCCCTTAAATTCTTGTTTAAATTTCTTGGCTGTGTTGGGGGAAGGGACAGCTGTGCGACTCTCCTCCCGCGGCTGTCCAGCCTCTGAACACCCACACATATGGTGCGGTCCAAAAAGTCATTTAGAGATTTTGGAGGATTAGAATAATGAACACTTGCCGAAGGATTAGATGGAAATTTCTTTAGTGTAAGCCTAGCTTAAATATCGATTTAGTTCAAATAGCTTTCTGGGAAGGCTGGGACCTGGGGTGTGCTGAAAAGCATTTCATTGCTTCGATATACTCCTCCTGCTGCTGTGAAATTGTACTTTGGGCTTTTTATTGCTTCACCCCAGTTAGGTTTGGGGGAGGAGGGTAGGATGGCTGTAGTTAACTGGTTATCCACTGCTCTTTGCATGGATAAATGACTGGATTCAGTTATACGCTTGAAACAATGAGTGAGGTAACAGTTATCCTGACAGGATATTTTGAAAAGTTCTGGCTGTTTTAAAAGTTCAGTGTTAATCCGCTGCCTGCAAACGGGGCCTTGTAGTGATTTGTTTTTACAGATGAGCAATCTGGTCTTCTGTCGTCCCTCCTTCCCCTACCCCAGGTTTTATCTGTGTAAGATAATGTGGTCCAGCCAGGTTTCTTGGAACGTGGCTCCTTGCAAACCTGAGAAACCATTTCTGATGGTAGATGCATCGTTGTAGGTCGGTCAAAGATGCTGAGCTACGTTATGTTCCGTTTTGTACCTTCCCAGGGAGACGGCGTGGTGCCGTTTTCTATCCCGTACTTACCCAGCAAGACCCTTCTTCCTTGTGGCCCCTGTGGGACAAAAAGAAACTCAACCTTGAGATCTCATGGTCCTTTGTAAAATCGGACCAACCTTTCCCCAATTTGGGGAGTAATAAATTCTCAGCAGTCTTGAAACCACGGTCAGAGGTTTATCCTCTTAAAAGGCGCAGGTAGCGGCGTGGCTGGGTCTTGTGTAGTGCATGTTCTGGGGTCGCAGTGCATCGGGGTGGTTCATTTGCTTCATCACGTCTGAGTGTTGAGAGTGGGAGGTTTAGGGGAGCAGAGGCACAAAGGTCAGCATTTAGGGAAGTGGCCATTTAATTCTGTTTTCGTTGAAATGGTCCGTTGTACTGAAGGCAGGATTGCACTGCGGGCAGCTGCATTGTTATCAACTGACTTTGAGCCCGTTTTATTTCACGGGGAGACATTTAAGGCCTTGTCTGGGGGGTGGGTGTCCGAGTGCACCATTGCACCTTCCTCTTTAAAGTAAAAGGTCACAGTTCCCTGCTGTTGTAAATAGCTGGGTCGTATTTTTTTTTTTTCCAAATGGATGAGTGATGTAGAGACTTGGCATCAGACCCCAGTTAAATAGTTTTGTCAGCTGTTGGTGACTTTAACTTCCTGGAGCATTTTAGATACGCTTTTTAGATCAGCATGAAAAAAGCTGATAGCATTGCTTAGTCCACTTTTTCTTTTTCCTCTCTCTTGGAAAAAAAAAATTTACTATTCGACATTGAACATACACCACAAAACCCTTGAGCCCTTTACTTGTCCTGGTGAAAGTAGCTCTGTTGTTCAGGTGGGATCATTGCTGTGTCTGTGTGTGTTTGTGTATGTGCGTCCCCCCTTCTGCTCCAGACTCCCTGAGCTCGATCTTGTAGCTCCGCTGGCTCGGCTCCTCCTCTGTAGAATAGCTCACAGACACACCCACAGCCTGTGTAGTAATGCTTGCTTTTTATTTTTTTCCCCTCTCTTCCACTCTTGTTATATTTTTACTTTCTTTTTTTCTTTGTGATGTGACGTTTTCAGCTGATGTATTGAAAGCAAACCCTTCTAATTTTGGAGTCCAGATCACAAGAGTGAGTTTCTTTCTACTAGTGTCTATAGCTGTATTTTTTTTTGTGTGTCTTCCCTCTGATTTTGGTAACGCTCAACCACATTTAGTAAATATGATTAGGTAAGAGAATCCTCTGTCTTGTCAAATCTCTCCCTTATTCACAAAGCAATGTTCTCTTTACATTGGGCCAACTTAATTCCTCTGATTTGGGTTAGTTTGCAGATCCACTCTTTCTGTGTGTACTGGTCTGACTCCGCTCCACTGAAGAGGCAGAGTCAGCCAGCCCGAAGGTATATGTAGAATTCACCAAGGATTTGTACATCTTGTACAAGAATTTTTCTAAAGTGACTCCTGCTTTGAGTACCGTTAAGTCTTTCAGACCCTTCACGAAATGCCTGAAAAACAGGAAACTTCTTCAAAAAGCTGGGTACATGATGCTTTCTGGAATTGGGCCTTTTGAAAGGGTGTCAAATTGTGCACCAAAAAAAGAAAAATTAATCCCTTGGGATGGTAGAGGTCTGTCTTTGCTGCTTTCTGTTACTTAAACTTCTGTATAGCGCTCTAAAAACATGCCTGGTGAATTTTCACATGTATTCAAAGAAAAAAACAGCAGCCCCTTCCTAGTGCTTTGAGACAAAGGCTTTCAAAATTTTTCTGAAGTCTTGGATGTTGGATTTCTATTAGAATTGGATATCTAGATTTTCCAGTGATGTTATGATGTTTGAAATTCCTTGGGTTTGGTTTTACTTCCTCATATGATCAGATTTCTGGGGAACTTAGTGTTTCTGCCCTCTAAAGTATTCAAACACCCCCCCATCCCCCCCTCAACACCCCACTGCATTTTAGAGCATTTTGTTTCTTGAGAGACTCAGAACTACTGTCAGGAAAGCAAGTAACTCTTTGTGGTGTATGTTGTATTATTTATTTGCTTACCGGAATCGTTTGCATGGGATTTTTGGCACCTTCTCCAATGTAATTTGTACATTGCTTTTGTAAGATACGATACCCGGGTAACTCTCTCGCACCAGCTAATCCCTTTCCGTCCTCTGGCCCGTGCTATTAAGACTTCTCTCATGCCCTGTTTGTCCAGTACATGTGCGCCCTGCAAGAGCAGCAAAGTAAACCGTCCTTTTTCTTTTTTTCCTTTTCCTTCCAAAATCTGCGTGTTGCTTTGAAATCAGCTTTATTGCACATGCTAAAGAAAACCAGTAGTGTTGACTGGAAATGCGTATGCACAGGCTCGAAGTCATAGCCAAAAGCGATCAACAGTTGTCTCTTCATTTAGCTGCTGGGGGGATGGCAACGTGCTCCGTTGGGTTTGTTGAGCTAAGATGCTCTTGCTCCATCCTAGCTCAATAAATGTTACTGGGGAGGGGCTTTCCGCGCTTTCGAACACTTAACCACAGGCGGCTTTTGCCTGACCTGTTCCTGCCTTCTTTTGCCTCAGAGGTTGAAAGATCTCAAGCAAAGGGAATTTGCTCGCAATGTCTCTTCGAGATCGCGTAAAGATGAAAGGAAGCAGGAGAAGGCGCTCCGGCGGCTCCACGAACTGGCTGAACAGCGGAGGCAGCCGGAATGGTGAGTGCGGGTGCACCCCGAGCCCCCTGGGAGCGCGTGCGCGGGGGTCCTGCCCTCTGCGCTGCCGTCTGGCTCCTGGAATCCTGCGCGAGTTTTAGGGGCAAAGTTTCACGCTGAAGTTTGGCCTCGTGCTGTGGTTTTGGTAGGAGTGAATTCGCTAAACGGGTAGCCCAGAGCATCCCCAAATTGCTTTATCCAGCAATAGGTTTTCTTCGTTTTTTTAATATTATTAAAAAATTGAAGCTGTATAATGCATTTTAGTGTGGATTTCTGGATACAAGAGTGCTTGAAAAGTGTAAAAGACTGTTTTAGATGAGGCATGAATCCAGCTGCAGAGGTATACAAATGGCACTCAGCTGTTTTTCTCTGTTCTAACTCGTTCATGCAGTGCTCCTGGAAGTGGACCCATGTTCAGAACCACCACGGTGGCTGTGGATGAGGAGGGTGGAGATGATGACGATTCTGCAGCCAACAGCAGCTCTTTCATCCAGACGACGTCTGGCCAGGCTACAGAGATGACTATGGACAGAGGTTTCCTAACCACGGGACAAGTCGGTGGCTCTCTTATGCCAAGCCAAATGCCCATCCAGACAGCGCAAGCCATCAGCTTCGGCATTAAGAGCACTTTGGGAACTCCGCTGCAGAAGATAGGCGTGTCGTTTTCATTTGCTAAGAAGACTCCGGTGAAGCTTGAGACCATAGCTTCCGTTTTCAAGGACCACGTGGAAGAATCAAGTTCTGCAGATGGAGCAAAAGCTGATGAGAGAGGGTCCTCGGATGCAGGGAGCCTGCAGAGATCTGGTGAGGGCGAAAGCACAACTAATTCTGACGGCAAGGCGGAGGAGGATGACCAACATGACAAAGACAGCGGGTCTCTGACCACTACGTTATCTAAACTGAAAAAGATGAGACGAGAAGATGGACCAATGGCAGTTGAACCAGAATACTACCACTATATTCCCCCAGCCCACTGTAAAGTAAAGCCTAACTTTCAATTCCTGCTTTTCATGAAGTCTACCGAACAAATGGAAGCTGAAAATGTGAACAAAAAAAACACGCATGAAGTTAAAAAGGGTAGTTCTCCAAAACCCAAACCGGGCAAGCACGTGGAGAAGGCTGCTGAGAGCACAGGGCAGCAGAAGGAGCCGAGTACTACTGAAACTGCAGCTCAGCAGAGCAAAACAGAGCTAAAAGAAGCCCTAGAAAATGTGAGTATGCAGGAGAGCAAGCGCCTTCCAGAGAGCAGCCTCCCTGAGCCAGACACTACTAAGGAAGTCGCTCAGCCTGTCTCAGGCTGTAAAGATGTCTCTGAAGGACCAAAGCATCCGACAGGACCTTTTTTCCCTGTTCTGAGTAAAGATGAGAGCACGACTCTCCAGTGGCCTTCAGAGCTTCTCATATTTACCAAAGCAGAACCATCCGTTTCGTACAGCTGTAACCCCCTGTATTTTGACTTCAAGCTCTCTCGCAACAAAGATGCTAAAGGTAAAGGGGCAGAGAAGTCTAAGGATCCAGGGGGGCTTTGTAAAGAAAACGTTCAGAGCACGGAATCGGGCGAGATAAGCAAACCCAAGGAGGCAGAAAGCGCAGCTAACAGTTCTGCTCTGAAAATGGAAAACAAATCTCTGTCCACGTGCGGCTCCCAGAACAAGCAGGAGTGCAGCTTGGCAAGCCTCGGTAAGGGAGAGGGAGAGGACAGTAGTAAGAGCATAGCTGGTAAGAGCAAATCTGGAAGATCCCATAAACACAAAAAGAAAAAGAAGCACAAAAAGTCCAGCAAACACAAACGTAAACACAAGGAGGAAGCTGACGAGAAGGGCCGAAAAACTGACCTGGGGGAAGAGAAACCCAAGAAACGGAAAAGACACAGACACAAAAAAGGCAAATCCTCTCTTTCTAATGAATCGGAACGAGCGCTAAAAGCCGAACTGTCTGAAGACTGCAGCCATTTCCAGAAGAAGAAGCGGTGCTCCCAGGAGTCCCAGAGGAAGTCTCTGTCTGCTGAAGAGGGAAGCAGCGCGAAGAAGGAGGACGGTGGTAACTCCTGCCAAGAGCATGGTAGCAAAAAACACAAGGCTGACCTGCAGCAGTTCCCGGCTTGGAGGCGACGGTGCTCGGCTCCTTCCCTGGGCAGGACCGGCCGCAGGAGCCGGCAGAGCAGCGGGGACTACGACAGCGACGAGGGCTCTCACAGGAAGCACTGCCGGCAGAAATCCCCGTCGCAGTACAGCGACGACTACGACTCCGGCAGCGACCACTCCAGGAGCCGCTCGAGGTCGGGGCGGAGGCACTCCTCTCACAGGTCCTACTCGACCAGCTCTGACGCTTCCTCGGACCACAGCCGGTACAGCCGTCGGAGAAGTTACTCGGATGACAGCTACAGCGATTACAGTGACCGCTCCAGGTGCCATTCGAAGCGGTCCCACGACTCGGAGGACGACTCTGACTACAACAGCTCAAATCACAGATCGAAGCGGCGCAAGTATTCTTCTTCTGAAGATGACTACAGCTCGAGTAGGAGCAGGTCGAGGAGTCGAAGCAGGAGCCGAACCCACCCGCGAGGCAGGTCGAGAACAAGGAGCCGGGGCAGAACGCGCAGCAGCAGCTGCAGCCGCAGCCGAAGCAAGAGGAGAAGCCGGAGCGTCACGGGGCGCAGCTGGAAACGGAGCCGCAGCTACAGCAGGGATCGCAGCCGCAGCACGAGGAGCCACTCGCAGAGGTCTCTCTCGCGAAAGGGCTCTCGAGGCCACGAGAGCCCCGAAGAGAGGAGGTCTGGGCGAAGAGACTTCATCAGGTCCAAAATCTATCGCTCGCAATCTCCTCACTATTTCCGGACGGGCCGAAGTGAAGGATCGTCGCTGAAGAAAGAGGATGGCAAAGGAGAGGATCTGAAAGGATCTGGCTCGCTCTCCCAAAACAGCAGCAGCTCTGGCACGGGGCGGACCTCGGAAGGTGACTGCAGTCCAGAGGAGAGAAACTCCGTCACTGCAAAACTTCTCCTGGAAAAGATTCAGTCCAGGAAGGTTGAGAAGAAGCCCTGCGTCGCTGACGAGATGCTGGCAGGGGCAAACAAGGTGGGCATAAAGCTCAAAGATCCTCCTCAGGGCTACTTTGGCCCAAAACTTCCTCCGTCCTTGGGCAACAAACCGGTTCTCCCCTTAATTGGGAAACTGCCAACCGTTCGAAAACCAAACGCCAAAAGATACGAAGACTCTGGCTTGGAGAGGGGCGAGGAGCAAGAGCTGTCGGATTCCGAGGATGTTTCCCAAGGCATTGAGGAGGCTCAGTTGTCCGCCCAGTCTCTCCTGGAGGAAGTGGTGATGGTAATTCAGGACAAACCGCTGGATGAGCAGAAACGTGACGAACCTGCCGTGGAAATGCCGTCCATTCCCCTCGAAGCACCAGCGCTCCCCGAGTGCTTTGGCTCTGGAGATCTGGTCATGCCGCACAACTTCCTCTCGGATCCGAGCGATGGCGATGGGCTAGAACCTATGGATGGAGGCAACCAGCCGGTCCCGGTGGAAACCAGTATGATGCCCTTAGTTCCAGATGTTGAGCACTTTCCTGGCTACGTGCCTCAGAGCGGGGAGCCGAGCATTGAAGGGGATCGGGAAGGAGGAGAAGACTCCTCGCTAGCGCCGCTCGAGAGCCAGCCGATCACCTTTACCCCCGAAGAAATGGAGAAGTACAGCAAGCTGCAGCAAGCGGCTCAGCAGCACATTCAGCAGCAGCTCCTGGCAAAGCAGGTCAAGGCCTTCCCTGCCTCGGCGGCCCTGGCGCCGGCAGCGCCTGCCCTGCAGCCCATCCATATTCAGCAGCCGGCGGCGGCGTCGGCCACCTCCATCACCACGGTGCAGCATGCCATCCTGCAGCACCACGCCGCCGCGGCCGCCGCCGCCATCGGCATTCACCCGCACCCCCACCCCCAGCCTCTCGCTCAGGTTCATCATATCCCCCAGCCCCACTTGACGCCTATTTCGTTATCCCACTTGACCCACTCGATTATTCCGGGGCACCCTGCTACGTTTCTAGCCAGCCACCCCATCCACATCATTCCGGCGTCAGCCATCCATCCGGGCCCCTTCACTTTTCATCCGGTTCCTCACGCTCTTTATCCGACCCTTCTTGCCCCGAGACCTGCTGCCGCTGCGGCCGCTACGGCGTTACATCTCCACCCTTTGCTGCACCCCATTTTCTCAGGACAGGACTTGCAGCATCCACCCAGCCACGGCACATGAAGGACAAAATGAAGTAACCTTGGAGGAAGGAGAATATTTTGCATTTTGGGAAGGGGTTGAAGTTGGTCCAGCTGGCAGGTGAGGCCTGAGAATTTCCTTTCACTCTTCAGCAGCCAAAGAAGCTCGAGGGCTGGGTAGCAGCGGGTCGGTTTGTCAGCGTCGTGTGTATCTGCTGCCGGGGGCTGTCCTGTGTCCCCGACACCTCCGTGCACGTAGCGGCACTCGTCTCCCAGAATCATTTCACGTGTAGACCAGCGAGACGCTTGGAAAGGCTTTTTTTTTTCCCCTGGATTCTTACACTTGGTCATCTTCCTTCTGCCACCTTGTATATGATAAATGAGATTTCATACACACTTAATAGGTCTTTCAGTCCTTTTAACGAGGTCATCTAATTAAAATAGTCAGCATGACTGAATCCGGCTCGTAATCAGCGATGAAACACGGAATGACTGACAGCTGGGGATCCTGGCGAGGAGGCCGACGGAAGGGCAGTGCCGCTCCTGCTTTGGCTGGGCCAGTACCCGTTTTCAGGCGTTACGGGAGATCTCTTGGCACCCTGACACTGTGTTCTTGGGGTTTGGGTTTTTTTTTTTTTCTTGGGGTGAGCAGCAAAGGTGGGAGTGAGATCTTACTTTAAAGCCGAAGAGAGGAGCTGTGTGTGTGCCCAGAGCTCCGACCCTTCTCCATCTGCATTAGCATTCTCCTGCGCGAGGGCTGCGCCCCGACGGCTGCTGGATGTTCTGGACTGGAGGGAGGTTCTCGGTCCAGGGCTGGCGACCTCAGTCTGGGCTTTGACCACTCTTCTCCTGAGAGGGGAGGAAACAATAATCACTCTGACTTCCATCTTGGTGTTGGGAGAGAGGCACTCGGATGAGAGAGAGAAGGAAAATCCGTTTAGGAATTGAAGCAATACAGAGGACTGGGGAGAGTGGCCGGGGTATGTAAAGTGTATTCTTTCCTCTGTGATACTGATGGTTTCCTTATTAATTTATAGGGGTTTTTTTTTAATGTAAAGAATTGCACTGAACTCTGTAAACAAAGATGCTGCTTTTTGTAGCTCATATAAAAAGGTTACATTTGTAGTATACCGCAATAATATTTTTTACAGCCAGTTCTTTTAGTGGTACTTGTTCTGGTGGCTTTTGTGTAAATATGTTTGCTGTAGGTGAAATAAGACACTTGTAAAGGTTCAACTTTATAGTTCCAGCTAGATGCAAAATGACTAAGCATGTATATTTTATCAAGCTCATGTATTTTTGAAGTTTTTATGTACTATAAAATGTAAAAAAAAAAATAAAATAAATAATAATAATCTTCACTTAGCATTTTGCAGAAGAGGAAAAAAAAAAAGTGAGACTTGGACTAGGTGAGGTGCGTGGGCGACACCAGTGACTCGACGGGCGCTGCGGAGGGAGCAGCCCAGGCACGCTGCGCTCGGCTTTCTGAGGCAGCTGCTTGTGGGAATCGACACTGGAGGCAGTCTCAGGAGTGGCCAGAGTATAAAATACCCCCTTTTTTTTTTTCTTTTTTTTTTTTTTTTCTCTCTTCTTCTCCCCTGGGTTTGACCCGGTGCTCTGCGGGTGCCAGCCCGGCTGCGAGTTCAGTACTTTCTGGTGAAGGACGAGCCTTTCAGCCGTCGCCCTTTGCCATCGTACAGGCGGGGAGAGGCGGTTTAGGACCGATCCGCGAGGCTGTGCCTGCCCTGGTGCTCCGTGAGGGATTTCTGTTCTTTCCAGCACCGTCCTCTGGCTGCAGGGAGCACTAACCGTGGGAGGCTTCTCCACCCACGAGCTGGTCCCATGGCGCCAGGAGGAGCTGCTGCTGTCCCCGCAGACCTGGGAATTCCAGGTTCGGGTCCTCCTCGTGTTTTGGGGGCACCGTATGGTGCTGGTTTCAGAGCAGGCAGACCCCCTCCTACCCCCCAGCCAGGCAGGAGCAGGCAGCGAGGGGACACGGAGGACATGCTGGCTGCCCGGCGTCCCCTGCCCCGGCCTCTCCTGAAGCGCAGCGCCGAGACCCGGGGGGAACAGAGATTGAAGGGATTGACAACTCTTGCGCTTCCTCACGGTTCAGACGAGAAACTTTGCATTCGAGCAGGTTGGGCTGAAACCCAACGGTCAAAAAAAGGGACTCAATTTCTCTGTAAATAATTAACAGGATACAGTATTACCGTCTCAGTGCTGAGCTTCATTAGCTTCTAGATCCGATGCGCGCGTTCTGGCACCTTCACACCGCAGTCAGGGCTTGGGGTTTTTTTTTTTTGACTTCCAGAGTAGTGCTAAAATAATTAACCTGTCATTACTTAACAAGCATAAACAGACTGTATTTAACTTTGTCACATAAGATATATATATAAATATATATATATGCTGTAAAATGAGGGGGAAAAAACCTTTCTAATAAACCAATGATTTGTGGAAAAAAAAAAAAATGTGTGGTTGCGTGAGACGACTTGGAGCTGCTGCATCTGATCGCGCCGTAGCCCAGGGCTTTTTCCTAAAATAACAGTATTAGATGCTTGGGTCATCGGGTGAAACCACTTTGAATTGGATATTGAGCTGGATGCAGAGAAAATGTACTCTTTAATTTTTTTTTTTTTTTTTAAAGGGCATTATTTGGAGTAGGAGCCCTCGGCTTGCTTCTGCTGGGAGGTGGCCCTAACCCCCAGCAGAGCGGGCAGCTGGGGCCAGCGTGCTTCTGCCACCGTCACCTCCGCAGCCGAGGGCTCAGCAGCTGCTGCCTTGGCTGGCTCTGTGTCGTGGAGGGTTGCTGGCCGTGCCCCCCGCCGGCCTGGGGGGCTTGCTGCTGCTTTGGGGGGCGTGCTTGGCATTTGCCGGCCTGAGTGAGTGTCGGAGGAGGTGAGGGCTCGGGGTGAGCGGCGCCAGCCTGGCCTTTCTTAACTAAAGGACCTGGCTTGCTTAAAGGCAAAAATGGAAAGCCCTGAATTGGGTTGGGGTGCGGGCTGCAACCCGCCTTGGCTGGGGCTGTCCTCTTTCGGGTGGCCTAGGAGCGGCTTGCCTGGGTGAATGACAGCAGGGGAAGTGTAAGAAACAGGAAACTTAAGAAATTTGATAGAGAAAAGAAAGGCTGCCAGCCTGGGAAGAGACCTCCTGAAGAGGAGCAGACCCCTGTGCTCAGCACCCTCTCCCCGGGGGCCTGGAGCTGAGCCGGGCTCAGCTAAACCCTTCCCCTCTCTGGGCCTGCGCTCAGCCCCGGCTTTGGGCAAATCCCACCGCTTTCTGATTGCAGCTACTCCACGGCACCCAAGAGGCGGGAGCTGCCTTAGACCCTGGGACCACCCCATGGTCCTGCCTTACTTCCCACCTGCACCTTCGGAGTCGATCAAAAGGATGAACCCCCTGTTTCTGCACGGGGGGGCTGGCTCCCAGCGAGATGCTCCAGTGCCTCTCCCTGCCGCCGGCTCCCGGTGAGCGGGAGGAGCCCCTGGCAGCTTGAGTTTGTGTTTAAATTTCATTGTGTTTAAATTCCACAATTGACTTAAGCCGAAGGGGACCCAGGGGTGGCCGTTGTTGCAGGGCCCCTCCCTCCTGGGGAGCGGTTTGGGGTGTCCCTGCCCTGGGGAAGGGGAGACAGTTCAGTGGCGATGCCCAGGGCTGGTGGGGAGCCAGGCCTCCCCCACCCCCTGTCTGCTCCATCCACATGTGGAGGGGACCTTGGGGGAACGATGGACAGGCCCCTGCACCCCACAGCTGTCCCCCCCTCGCCGCTGCGCTTCCGCTGGCTGGGCCGTGGCTGCCTGCACCCCAAGATAGGCACCCTGCGGCGCGGCACCCTGCGGCACAGCCCCCAGCTGGGTTCGGCCCCGCTCTCCGGCGGAAGGATGGCGGGCACAGGCTCTTATGCTGCCTCCTGCCATGGCCCTGTCCCCCCCACCCCTCCCCGTGTCCCCCGTGGGCACTGCCACCTCCTGCCCTGCTCTGCCAGCTGGGCCAGGCACCTCTGTCCCCTGGCCAAAAGCAGGACACCCCCCCCTGCACCCCCGTACCCCCTTGGCTCCCTGTCAGGGGTGGTTGTGCGTGCGGGGGGGGCCCTTCCTGTGTCCCCCATCCCCGTTCCCGGCTGCATCCCCTGAGATAAGCAGGGGCATGCTGGTGTGGGCTGTGCCGGGGCTGCATTTTGGGGTGGCGATGGGGGCTGCTGCTGCCCTGCTCCGGGCCCTGCTGCTCCTTGGGGGGCTGTGCTCGGCCCCGACCCTGGGGCTCCTCCAGGACCCCCCCACCGTGTATGAGGGACCCCCTGGCAGCTATTTCGGCTTCGCTCTGGATTTCCACATGACCGAGGGCAGGTAGGGAGACACCAGGGTGCCGGGGCTGGGCTCAGCACCCCTTCCCCCCCACCCTGACACCTGCTCTGCCCACCCCAGGCCCAGCGTGGCGGTGGGGGCACCCCGCGCCAACACCTCCCAGCCCGGCGTGGCTCAGCCCGGCGCCGTCTTCCTCTGCTCCTGGCCCCCCAGCGAGACCCCCTGCCACCCCCTCCCCATCGACACTACGGGTGCGTGGGTGCCGTGGGATGATGGGTGGGCAGGGGGGGGCTGCCGGCCTGGCACACTCCCCCTCTCCCACTCCCCCAGGGAACGAGACAGAGATTCAAAACACCCTGAAGTTCCACACCTACAAGTCGCACCAGTGGCTGGGGGCGTCCGTCACCAGCTGGGACGGCAAACTGGTGGTGGGTGCACACGGCGGGTGGGTGGGCACCCTTGGGTGGCGGCAGGGTGGGCACCCACCTTGTCCCCATCCCTGTCCCCAGGCCTGCGCCCCGCTGCAGCACTGGAACGTGATGGACGGGCAGCAGGAGGCTTTCCGCACCCCGACGGGCGTCTGCTTCGTGGGGGCCCCTGGGCTGCAGCGCGTCGCCTGGTACTCGCCCTGTCGTGACCAGCTCATGGCCAGAGCCTACCGCCAGAGCTACTACAGTGAGGGCGGGGGGGTGGGGGGGGTGGGGGCGGGGGGTGCCCCCCACCCCCCGGTTGGTCTGACCCAGCCCTGTGCCCGCAGCCTTCGACATGCGCTACTGCGAGATCGGCTTCAGTGCAGCCGTCACCCCGGTGAGATGGGGGCTTGGGGTGGCCCCGGGTATCCCTGTGGGGTGTCCATGGGGGTGCGCCAGGGGTGCAGAGGGTGTTGCTGGGATGGTACCTGGGTGTTGGGTGGGGATGCCAGGGTGGCGGGATGCGAGGATGGGGATGCTGGGGTGGGGGATGCTGGGGTGAGGGTGTCGGGGTGGGGGATGCTTGGGTGGAGGATGCTGGAGTGGGGGATGATTGCGTGGGAGATGCTTGGGTGGGAGTGCTGGGGAGGGGGCTGCTGGGGTCAGGGTGTCAGGGTGGGGGATACTTGGGTGGGGGATGCTGGGGTGGGGGATAATTGCATGGGAGATGCTTGGGTGGGAGTGCTGGGGAGGGGGCTGCTGGGGTCAGGGTGTCAGGGTGGGGGATACTTGGGTGGGGGATGCTGGGGTGGGGGATGATTGCGTGGGAGATGCCAGGGTGGGAGATGCCAGGGACAGGGTGCCCCAGGGTGGAGGCTGACACCAGCTTGTCCTGCAGGACGGCGCGCTGGTGCTCGGTGCCCCCGGCGGGTACTACTTCAAGGGTGAGTCCTGCCTGCCGGGCACTGCCCCCCAGGCTGGCTGGTCCCACTGTACTCACCTTTGGGTGGGCACAGCAGGAGGAGGGCACCCAGGATGAGAGACGCCCATAGGTGCCACCCCCAGCAGCACTGGCAGCCCAGGGCGGGTGCCGGTGGGTGCCTGGTCAGTGCTGGTGCCCACCCCAGTGTCCCCCAGGGCTCCTGTACTTGGTGGAGGTGGACGACATCCTCACCCGCTTCCATGGCGAGTCCCTGCTGTGGCCGGAGCGCCCAGGACGTCCCACGGAGATGCTGCTGTCCACGGACTATGAGGACGGGTACCGGGGTGAGCAGTGGGCATGGGGCAGCCCTGCCCCCACAGCCGGCTTGCGCCAGGGCATGGCAGGGGTCACCGGTGCCCGTCTCCCCGCAGGGTACTCGGTGGCCGTGGGCGAGTTTGATAACGATCCCCAAACCAAAGGTACGGCCAGGCGGGCGCAAGGGCCAGGGCCACCTGGGTGGGGGTACACGGGTCCTGGGCACCCTTGGGCTCTGGGGTGCCCCTCCTCTCCCAAGGGCTCTGGGACAGGGGTTGTGCCAGCTCAAGAGTGCTGGCCATCTCTGTGCCCCCGTACCTACCCCAGTGCTGGGGGTATCCCCGTGCCCACCCCAATACCACGGTGGGGGCACTCAGGGCTCTTGTCCCCTGCAGAATATGTGGTGGGGGTCCCCAACAAGTGGAACACGAGGGGTGAGGTGAGTGGTGCCAGGTGCCCGGCTCTGTGTTGGGGACACCGCTGCGGCTGGGCACCCCAGGCTGGGGACAGGGACGGGGCCTGACGCTGCTCTGGGCAGGTGGAGATCTTCAGTATGGGGGCGACCCTGCGCCGGCTGCGGGGCATCGCCAGCGAGCAGGTACCCCCCCACCCTGTGCTGCCACCCCACAGCACCCACTGCTCCCAGGCCCCACGCGCCATCACCCCACAGCACAATTCCCCCCCCCCCCCCCCAATCACACCCAGTGCCTCTTCCACTGCCCCCAGTGCCCCCCTTACCCAGCTATCCCCTTCCAGCACCCCACGGCTTGCTGGTGTCCCCTGCCACCCTGCCCATTGCCACGTCACCCCACAGCACCCAGCTGCCCCCCTCAGTGCTCCACAGCACCCCTGGACCCTCACCCCATAGCACTGAAGCACTCCCCATCACCCCCAACTGCCCCCCCCCCCCCAAACCCCCAGCACCCAGTGTGCCTCACAGTGCCCCTGGCACAACCCCCCCTTGTCCCCCCCAACTCGGACCGTTTCCAGGTGGCATCGTACTTCGGGCACACGGTGGCCGTGGCTGACGTCAATGGGGATGGGTGAGAGCTGGGACTGGCCCCCCGAACCCCATCCTCCATGGGGGCACCCTAGGGTGCTGCCTCCTTGCCTGGCACACCCCTGAGTGCCACCAGTCCCCAAACCTGGGCACCCTGACCCCCATGCTGGGCGCAGGCAGGACGACATGCTGGTGGGTGCCCCCCTGTACATGGCCCGGCGCCCCGACGGCCAGCGCAGCGAGGTGGGACGCCTCTACCTCTACCTGGGCGGGGGGCAGCGGCCCCTCACCCAGCCCCCCCAGATCCTGACGGGCACCCACCCCTACGGCCGCTTCGCCGCCGCCATCGCCAGCCTCGGGGACCTGGACAAGGACGGCTACGGCGGTAACACCAGCCTGGCACGGGGGTGGTGGGGATGGAGGGGCTGTACCGGGGGACGTGCCACCCACCCAGTGCCCAGTCTGAACCATTGGGGAAACTGAGGCAGGAGCACCCGGGAGGGTGGCGGCACTGGGATGGGTCACCTGGTGGGTGCTCACCTCCCCCATGTCCCCAGACGTGGCCGTGGGTGCCCCGTTGGGGGGTGACGGTGGCAGCGGGCAGGTCTTCATCTTCCGCGGGCAGAGCGAGGGTTTGATGCCAGTGCCCACCCAGCGCCTCGACAGCCCCTTCCCCGGCCCGGCCGCCTTCGGCTTCGCCCTGCGCGGTGCCACCGACCTGGACGGCAATGGCTACCCAGGTACGGCCCAACCGTGTGGCCACCGCTGTGCCACCCCAGTGCCACCCCGGTGCCGCCTGCCCTGTGACCAACCCACTGCTTGTCCCCACAGATCTGCTGGTGGGGGCTTATGGGGCAGCCAAGGTGGCCGTGTACTGGTGAGTGCCCGTCCCACCAGCTCTGGTGGCAACTGCATCCCAGGGGGTCCCTGCCCGAGTCCCCAGGCACCTCAACTCTGTCCCTGTGTCCCAGGGGACAGCCCGTGGTGGTGGCCCGGACCCAGCTGAGTGTCCCTGACGGTCTGAACCCCGAGGTCCTGGACTGTGTCCTGCCCGGCTCCACCACCACCCACGTCAGCTGGTGAGCTGGGGGGCACCGCCATGGGGACACCACCACCATGGGGACACCACTGCTGTGGGGACATCACCCCGCAGATGGCGGCATGTCCCTGAGAACCCCTGGGTGCTGTCCCCCTCACAGCTTCCCCGTGGTGCTGTGCGTCAGCGTGACGGGCCAGCACATCCCCCAGAGCATCCGTGAGTGCTGGTGTCACCCAGAGGGGACAAGGGGCACCTCTGGGGTGTCACCAGGAGTGGCATGGGTGCCAAGCTCCCCCCTGCCCGCTGTGTCCTGCCAGACCTTGACGCCGAGCTGCAGCTGGACCGGCTGAAGCCCAGGCTGTCCCGGAGGGTCCTGCTGCTGCAAGGCCACCAGTCGTCCTGGCACCAGGCACTGGTGCTGGCCCCGGGGACGCCCCCCCTGTGCCACAACCTCACCGCCTACCTGCGGGTACGGGGACAGTGCCAGGGCGGGCTGGCACGGGTGGGGACAGTGGTATCCCCAACCTAGGGAGGGTGGGGGACAGGGATGGGGACAGTGGGATCCCCAGCTGGGATGGGGACAGGGATGGGGACAGCGGTGTCCCCATCCCAAGGAGGGTGGGGGACAGGGATGGGGACAGTGGTGTCCCCAACCCGGGGTGGGCACGGGGTCCTTGCCGGGGTGCTCTGTCCATGGGTGTCCCCAGGACGAGGCCGACTTCAAGGACAAGCTGAGCCCGGTCGCCCTGAGCCTGAGCCTGGCGCTGCGCGGGGAGGCCCCGGGGCTGGTGCTCTACGGGGACACCCTGGTGCAGGCACAGGTAGGGGGGGACATGGGGACATCCCGCGATGCCCCGGGGTGGGTTTGTCCCCAAGGTTGGGCCAGGGCACCCGCTGCCACCGCTGCACCTTGCGGTCCCCAGCCTGTCCCCAGTGTCCCCAACCCCTCCCTGGGACATAGCCCCTGTTCTCCCTGCTGTCCCCAGTCACACCCCAGCATGTTCCCCCAGTACCCCCCACCGTCCCTGACCCTTCCTTGGGTTGTCCATCCAGTCCCCTTCACTGTCCCTAGTCCCTCCCTGGGATGTCCCCCTCGCTGTCCCTGCTCCCTCCTTGGGATGTCCCCCCAGTACCTGCTGCTGTCACCAGTGCCTCCCTGGTATGTTCCCTTTGCACCCCATTCCTCCCCAGGATGTCACCCCAGTACCCCCTCTTGTACTCAGTCCTTCCCTCACGATGCCCCCTCTGTACCCCTCACTGTCCCCAATCTCCTCCTGGGACCTACTCCTCCCCTCCCTGATGTCCCAAATACCTCCCCGGGATGTCCCCTCTGTACCCCCTTTTGTCCCCAATGACCCCCCACTGCCCCTCCTCCCGTCCCCCACTCCCTCCCAGACCCACATCATACTGGAGGACTGCGGCGAGGACAACCTCTGCGTCCCCGACCTCCGCCTGGCTGCCGACACGTGAGCGCTCGGGGTGGGCGAGGGTGGGCGCCCAGTGTCCCCCCGGGGGTGCTGAGCCCTCTCCCCATGGGTGTCCCCCGCCAGGCCCAGCAGGCGCCTGCTCATCGGGGCGGAGGCCGCGCTGCGCCTGCGCGCCAACGCCAGCAACGCGGGCGAAGGCGCCTTCGAGGCCGAGCTGCGGGTGCAGCTGCCCCCCGGCACCCACTACCAGGCGGCCCGCAGCAGCATCCCGGTGGGTGCCGGTGGGGGGAATGGGTGCCAGGGGGTGCCAGGGGGGGCGTGTGGGGTTGGGCTTCATGCCCTGCCCTTGGACCGTGTGGGTCCGCGGGGTGGTTGGAGGGGTCCATGGTGTGTCACCTCCCTGTGTCCCCCCCGCTGCAGGGGCAGGAGAAGCTGAGCTGCAACCCCAAGAAGGAGAACGGGAGCCACGTGGTGCTCTGCGAGTTGGGCAACCCCATGAAAGCGGGGGCCCGGGTAAGGGGATGTGGGGTGTCCCCCCGCTGAGCCCATCACCCTGGTGTCAGGGCTGGGCACGACCAGTGGTCATGGTGGTGGTGGTGGGTCACCCACCCACCCTCCTGCTGCCCTCCCAGATCACCGTGGACATGGAGCTGAGCGTGTCTGGGCTGGAGGACATGGGTGATGCCATCACCTTCCAGCTCCAGCTGCGGAGGTGACACTGTACCAAGCCCCTGTCCCCCACCCACTGTTGGGACCCTGGCACCTGGAATTTGGTGGCCTCAGTGTGTCCCCAAACTCGGTGGCCATCCCTCACCCTGACGTGTCCCCGCAGCAAGAACAGCCCCAGCTCCACCAACGCGTCGGTGACGGTGATGGTGCCCGTGGAGGCGCAGGCGGTGATGGAGCTGCGAGGGTGAGGGTCTGGAGGGGAAGGGGACCAGGGGGACCATGGAGGGACACTGACCCCCACTCTCCTGCCAGCAACTCCCTGCCTGCCACCACGGTGCTGCCGGTGAGCTGGCACAGGGTGGAGGGCAGCCGGCGGCTTGAGGACCATGGCGTCAAGGTGGAGCACGTCTACCAGGTAGGGTGCTGCACCCGTGGGTGCCTGGGGGACTGTCTCCTCCCCAGTGTCACCTCACCGTCCTCCCACAGCTCCACAACAAGGGTCCCAGCACCGTCAGCGGGGTCACCCTGCGCCTCGCCGTCCCCAACCAGCTCGGTGGCCGCATCCTGTTCTACCTGCTGGAGCTGGGCACCGAGGGGGGCATGAACTGCACCGACCCTCCCGGCCTCAACGCCGAGCAGGTAGGGTGCTGCCTGGGGGCTGGCGCTCAACCCATTGGGTGCTGGGTGGGTGTCCAGACGGTGTGCCGCCCCCCCCCCCCCCCCTTTATCTTCTTCCAGCTGGAGATCCCCCAGCCCACGGGCGCAGCACCCCGATACGGCACCCACGAGCGGGAGCGCAGGGAGGTGGAGGAGCCGCCGGGCGCTGGGGTGGAGCAGCCCATCCCCGTGGTGAGCGGGTGCTCCCCAGGGGCCTGCAGCCCACAGCGGGTGCAGGGGTGGGTGGGGTGCCCCCCCCCCCCCCCCCCCCCCCCCCCCCCCCCCCCCCCCCCCCCCCCCCCCCCCCCCCCCCCCCCGGGGTGCTGGGTCAGGTGACACCCGCCCGTGTCCCACAGAACTGCAGCAACACCACGTGCGTGGCCATCACCTGCCGGGTGCCCAGCCTGGCCAAGGACCAGCGGGCGCTGGTGAGCGTCCATGCCCTGCTCTGGCTGGACACCCTGCAGCAGGTACTGTCCCCTCTTGGGTGCCATTGTGTCCCCAGGGTGTCCCCGCCATGTCCCCCTCCTGCACGCTAGGTCCTCAGGGACCTGCGGAGAGCAGCCCTGGGGACCCTGGGTGTGGGGTCATGGGTGCCCCGTTGGCTGCTAACACCCCGGCGCCATGTCCCTGTGTGTCCCCACGTGTCCCCACGTGTCCCCATGGCCGTCCCCAGCGGGATCACCTCCTGAAGCAGTTCCTCATCCAGTCGCAAGCCTGGTTCAACACCTCGGCCATGCCCTACCGCGTCCGGCCCCGCGTCCTGCCCTCCGGGGAGGCCACGGTAGGGCCAGCATGGGCACGGGGGTCCCAGGGACAAGCTGTGGTGGCAGTGGTGCCACCCACCCATCCCTCCGCAGGTTGTCACTGAGGTCGTGCGTGCCAGCCCTGGGGGCGAGGGGGCTGTGCCAGTGTGGTGGGTGGTGCTGGGGTCCTCGCCGGGCTCCTACTCCTCACCCTCCTCATCCTCCTCATGTGGAAGGTGAGTGGGTGGGGGGATGATGACACACCAGGGACACTGGTGACACCCTGCCATGGTGGTGGGACTTAAATGGCACTGGAGGGACTCATGAAACAGCAGACCCAGCCCTGGGGGTGGGGGCTGCAGGCACAGGATGGGGGGCCAGCACTTGGGGTGATGCCATGGGGTCCCCTGGGGGTGATGCCGTGGGGTGTCCTGGGGTCGGGCTGTCACCTTGTCCCTCTTCCAGATGGGTTTCTTCAAGAGGACACTGCCACCGACCGAGAAGGACGTGCAGGAGCTGGCTCCTTGCCAGGCCCAGGACTCGGGGAGTACCCAGGGCTAGCGGGGTACCATGGTGTCCCCCTGTGCCCCCATCCCGTGACGTGTTCCCCAGCCCAGCCCCCATGTCCCCAGCACCCCGGGGTGCCCATGGGGCCCAGCACCCCACTGCTGCCCCTGGACAATAAACCTCGGCCTGGCACCGGGCGGTTCCTGCGGGGTGATGTTGGGGTGAACCCCCCCCCCCGGACCTGGGGAGGGGACAGGCCACACGCAGGGGGAATAGGGGCAGGGGGTGCCTGTGGGGACCCCCTCGTGGGGTGCCCCAGGGACTGTGGGACTCGGCACAGCAGGTGCGGTGGCGGTGTTGGGGTGCCAGTGCCAAGGGGCTGGTGTGGTACTGGGGTCGGTGCTGGGATGCCCGTGCGGTACAGGGGTGGGTGCCGGCACTGGGGGTGGATGTCAGTGCTGGTACTGGGGATGCTGGTGTCGTACCGGGAGCTGATGCTGGAGGTCGTGGTACTGGGAGTCGGTGCTGGTACCGGGGGTGGGTCCTGGGATACCGGTGCTGCTACCGTGTGTTGGTGCTGGGGTCAGCACCAGGATGCCGGTGCGGTACCGGGGGCTCGGGGTGGTACCGGGGGTGGGTACAGGGTGTTGGTGCCGGTACCGGGGTCAGTGCAAGGATGCCGGTGCTGTACTGCAGTCGGTGCCGATACCGGGGTCAGCGCCGAGATGTTGGTGCGATACTGAGTCCCAGTACCGGGGTCAGTACCGGGATGCTGGTGTCGGTACGGGGTGATGGGTGGCGGTACCGGGGTCAGTGCTGGGGGGCCGGTGTCGGTACCGGAGGATGGGTGCCGGTACCAGGGTCGGTGCTGGGGGGCCGGTGCGTTACCGAGTCCCGGTGCTGAGTGTTGGGGTGGTGCTGGGGGTGGGTCCGGGGGTCCGGGGTGGTGCCGGGGGTGGGGGGCCGGTACCGGGGTCAGTGTCGGGATGCTGGTGCCGGTACCGGGGGATAGGTGCCGGTACCGGGGTCAGTGCCGGGATGCCGGTGCCGGGGGATGGGTGCCGGTACTGATGTCAGTGCCGGTATGCCGGTGTCGGTACCGGGGGATGGGTGCCGGTACCGGGGTCAGTGCCGGGATGCCGGTGCCGGGGGATGGGTGCCAGTACCGAGGTCAGTGCCGGGGTGCCGGTACCAGTACCGGGGGATGGGTGACGGTACCGGGGGATGGGTGCCGGTACCGGGGTCAGTGCCAGGGGGCCGGTGCCGGTACGGGGGTCGGGTGCCGGTACCGGGGTCAGTGCCGGGATGCCGGTGCCAGTACCGAGGGATGGGTGACGGTACCGGGGGATGGGTGACGGTACCGGGGGATGGGTGCCGGTACCGGGGTCAGTGCCGGGATGCCGGTGCCGTAATGCGGTCGGTGCCGGTACCGGAGTCAGAGCCGGGGATCCGGGCCGTGGTACCGAGTCCCGGTGCCGGGTCTCGGGGCGGTGCCGGGGGTGGGTCCGGGGGTCCGGGGCGGTGCCAGGGGTGGGGGGCCGGTGCCGGGGCGGGGCGGGCGGCCGTGCCCGGCGGCTCCGGCAGGTGGAGCCCGGTCCCCGCGGCGGCGGCGGCGGCGGGCGGAGCGGGCCGGGCCGGGCGGGCCGGGCATGGCGGGGTAACGGCGCGGAGCGACCATGCGGCCCCGCCGCCTCCTGCCGCCGCTGCCGGTGCTGCTGCTGCTGGTGGCCGCGGGCGGGCGGCGGGCGCGGGGCGCGGCGGAGCCGGGAGCGCACGGTGAGAGCGGCCTTTGTGTGCGGGGGCGGCGGGCGGCGGCGGGGGGAGGCGCCCGCCCCCGTCCCGACCCGCCCCGACCCCCGCCCTGACCCCCGCCGGCCCCTCCATCATCCCCCCCCCTCCCCCATCCCCGCCTGCCTGACCCCCATCCCGCCGCGGACAAGCCGCCTCGGGCCCCCCCGGGCTCCCCCCCCCCCCCACGGCTGGCGTCAGTCTGTCCCCCCCCCGGCTGTCCGGCTGTCCCTGGCTGTCCGTCCGTCTGCGCCCCCCGGCTGTCGGTCCGTCTACCCCCTCCCCGGGCGGTTCTGGCCACCGGCGGGCGTTGGGTGCTGGGTGGGGGTCCTGGGGGGCGCCTGAGGGTGCAGGAGGGTGTGAGGGGGGGGGTCCTTGGCAGTGCCGGGGGGTTGCAGCTGAGTGGGTGGGGGTCGTGGAGGGAGCTTGGAGGGGGTGCAAGAGGGTGGGGGTGGTCTTAGGCCACGGGTTGCAGGGTGGTGGGTGGGGGTCTTGGGCAGCGCCGTGGGGTGCAATGCGATGGGTGGGGGTCACAGGGCAGGGGTGAAGGAGGTGGGAGGGGGTCCTGGGAAGAGCTTGAGGGTGGAGGAGGTTGGGTGGGGGTCCCAGGCGGTGGGGTGCGTGACGGTGGGTGAGGGGTGTGGATGGAGCTTGGGGGTGTGGGAGGGGTGGGGGTGGTCCCAGGCCAAGGCGTGCAGAAGGGTGGGTGGGGGTCCTGGGCACAGCTTGGAGGTGCAAGAGGGTGGGTGGGGATTGCAGGCCAGGGGGTGCCGGATAGTGGATGGGTGGGTGGGGTCCTGGGCAGCACAGGGGATGCAACATGGTGGGTGGAGGTCCTAGGCCGGGGGTTGTAGGATGGTGGGTGGGGGTCCTGGGCAGTGCCAGGGGTGCAGGTAGGTCAATAGGGTCCTGGGCAGCACCAGGGGATGAAACATGGTGGGTGGGGGGCCAGCCCAGGGAGTACAGGAGGGTGGATGCGTGGGTGGGGGTCCGGAGCAGCACCCAGGGGTGCAGGATGGTGGGAAGGGGGGCATCCTGGGCAGGGTGTGGGGGTTACTCCATTGCAGGCACCACTGCCCGCTCCCGGGAGGCAGGGTGGGCCCTGGGGTGCAGCTTACCACTTTGGGGTCCCTGTGGCTCCCTGTGACCCCTGCCTGCACCCCAAACCTTCCTGGCAGTGCCCCTGTGGCAGGGTGGGGTGTGCCCGGGGGGGTGAGGTGGGGGGCAGTGGGGTGAGGGGGTCCTGACCCTGCACGGCCACAGCCCCGTCCTGCTTGTGCTGGCTCAGCTCTCTGGCTGGCGTCACCCGTGTCTGTCCCCGTGGGGTGACAGCGGTGACGGGGCATGGGGGACAGACGCCCGGGTCCCGCTCCCACCCCGGGACCTAGCACCCCCCCGCCACCCATCGTGCAGCCGTGGGGGTCATACTGGGAGGAACTGGGAAACCAGTGGGGTGCCAGCATCCCCTTGGTGGCTGTGCCACCCTCTGGGGACCCCTTTGGTGATGGTGGGGGCTTGTGCCCATGGGGACAGAGAGTGTGAGGGGGGTCCATGCCTGTGCCCCCCGTGCTAGGGGTGGCACTTGGTCCCCCATCTCCGGAGGACACAAAGGGGTGGCCGTTGGTGCCAGCTGTCCCCCAGCAGCTGCAGGTGGCCGGCATGTGGCCGTGGCGACATTCCTGCCCCCCGGGTGCCGGCTGTCCCTGCTATGTGGGGGGGGACCACTCCCAGTCCCCCTCTCCCCATGCCAGACACCCCCCCGCCCCAACGCATGGCTGAAGCAGTTGCTGCAAATTCCTCCTCTTGCCACATCTGGGCAAACATCTGGGCTGGGGGGGGGGGTGGGGGTGGGGGCGCTGTGTGTTGGCTTGCTCAGCGGTGTGGGGGCTTTTGGGGGGCAGGATGCTGCCCGGGGGGACACGGGGTCCCGAAAGCCCCCGGGGCCGCGGATGAAGGAGGTCGTTGCCAGGGTGATGGCGCCTGAGCCGGGCCCGCTGCCAAGGGCTGAGGGCTCATGCGCAGGACGGCTCTGGCACGGGGGGGCCGGGGGCACGGGAGGGTGTGGGGTGCCCCCCCAGCCATGCCCACCCATGCCCTGCATTGGGGACTGGGGTGGGGGACCCGTCCCTGGGCTGCCAGTGGGGCTCGCTGGAGTGGAGACCCCCCAAACTCGTGACATGTGTGAGCTGCACCCCGAGGGGCAATGCCTCTGCCTGGCTTCCCGTGGGGGATCTTGGCGGGGGACACGACTGGGTGCACCCACCGGCGTGGGCATGGCGCCCTGGGGCAATAACCCACCACGGCCACCCGCTTCAAGGGGGGGGCACCGGGTGGGCACAAAGAGGGGCACGGGGGGGGGTGCCCACACCCCCCAGGGCAGTGCCCGTTGTCCTGCTGGGATGGTGCCCACAAACCTGCCAGCAGGGTACCTGTGACCTTACTGGGGTGGCGCCTATGACCCACCAGGGTGGGTCCCACCACCCTGCTGGGATGGTGCCCGCGACCCACCAGGCTGGTGGCCGTGACCTGCTGAGATGCTGGCCATGACCCACCAGGACAGGTCCCACCTCCTGCTGGGATGCTGCCCCCACCCCCGCATCCCCAGGTCACGCTGAGGGGGGGGAACCCACCAGCACAAGGGGTGCCCCGTGCCCGCACCCACGCGTCACCCGTGTCCCCGCAGAGGTGCTGCTGAAGGTGCAGGTGTACGAGAGCGGGACGCTGGCCCCGCTGGCCCAGGCCACCCTGGAGGTCTTCGGCAACCGCAGCTCGCTGGCGGCCGGCACCACCGACCACGAGGGCACCGGCGTCCTGCCCGTCCCCTACCGCCTGGGCACCTGGGTCCTCGTCACCGCCGCCCGCCGCGGCTACGTCACCACCTCCGTCCCCTGGCGCGTCAACAAGCTGCCGCGTGAGTGACCGGGACCCCCAGCCATGATGGGGGACCCCAACGCCTTACTGGGGGGCGCTCTGAGCCCTGATGGGGGGACACAATGCCTTACTGGGAGGCGCTCTGAACACTTATGGGGGACCCCAGCCCTTTACTGGGGGACATCTGATGCCTGACTGGGCAGCTCATATGGAGGGCTCCCAGTTCGTTCCTGGAGAACCCAAATCCCTTACTGGGGGGCTCCAAGCCCTGATGAGGGACCCTAATCTTTTACTGGAGGGCTCTGCACCCTTATGGGGGGGTCCCTCAGTCTTCACTGTGGGACTTGGTTCCTTATGGGGGACCCCGATCTCTTACAGGGGCCCTGATCCCTTACTGGGGATGCTGGTCACTTACTGGGGGCCTCAGTCCCTTACAGGGGGGCCCAAGCCCTTAATGGGATCTCTCATTCCCCCCTTACTGGGCGGGAGAGGGGCTGCAATCTCTCACTGGGGGTCCTTGATCCCTTACTGGGGGCCTTTGGTCCCTTCCTGGGGACCCCAAAGGGCTTTTGGGGGGGGGGGGTTCCCTTACAGACGGGTGTATGAGGGGGATTCGTCCCTTTTGGGAGGGGACAGCCATGTCCTGGTGGCCCCAAAGTCACCCCATCCTGAGGAGGGGGGGCCAGGGGGGCACCCTGGGCTGGGCGCCAGCTCTTGTCCCCAGGGCCATCACGGGGGGCGGGGGGGGGAGAGCAGGGCGGCATCGATGGGGTCACCTTGCTGGGAGGGGTGGGACACGTGGGAGCGCTTAGCTGGGGGGGGGACGTTCAGGGTTGGGGGTGCAGAGATGGGGGGGTACAGGAGTGGGGGGTACAGGGATGGGGGTGCAGGGTTGGGGGTTGTGCAGGGATTGGGGGTGCACAGGGATTGGGGTGCATGAGGATAGGGGTGCAGGGATGGAGGGGTGCAGGGTTGGGGGGTGCACAGGGACTGGCGTATGTAAGGATGGGGGTGCAGGGATGGAGGGGTGCAGGGATGGAGGGGTGCAGGGTTGGGGGGTGCGCAGGGACTGGGGTATGTAAGGATGGGGGTGCAGGGATGGAGGGGTGCAGGGATGGAGGGGTGCAGGGTTGGGGGGTGCGCAGGGACTGGGGTATGTAAGGATGGGGGTGCAGGGATGGAGCGGTGCAGTGTTGGGGGTGCACAGGGATGGGCGTGCACAGGAATGGGGTGCAGGGTTGGGGGGGTGCAGGAATGGGGGTGCACATGGTGGGCGAGGCTGGGGATTTGGGGTGTGCATGGGCATGGTGGCACACAGGGACTGGGAGGTGGGGGGGTGCAAGGACTGGGGGTGGGGGGTGTGCAAGGATGGGGTGTGTGAGGGTTGGGGACGTGCATGGACGGGCCAGGCCTGGGCTGCCTGTCCCTGTCTCCATGTCCATCCCTGTCCCCACGTCCATCCCCCCTCCCTTGCTGCCCTATTCCCCCCCCTGCCCCCACCTGCTCTGCAGGGCCCGTCACCCCCTCTCCCCACCAGCACCCACCCTTCCCTCCCTTCCCAGCCCCGCCCCCAACCTGGGGGACTGGGAGGGGGGTATTTTTGGGGTCCCCCCATCACACCCCCCCCCTGCCCTTGCAGTCTACGCCTCCATCAGCCTCTACCTGCTCCCCGAGCGCCCCGCCACCCTCATCCTCTACGAGGACCTGGTCCAAATCCTCCTGGGATCCCCAGGTGAGCGATGGGGTTGGAAGCAGGGGAGGGGGGGGGGGGGGGGTGGCACCACCATCACCCCTGGGTGCTGCCACCCACCTTGTCCCCGCCAGGTGCCCGTGGGCAGCCGTGGGCGCAGTTCCCGCGGCGGGCAGCCCGCCTGCCCCGCAGCTCCACGTACAGCCAACTCGCCGCCTCCCTCACCGCCGCCACCGGCCCCAGCCTGGCCCGCGCCTTCCCCGCCTTCCTCGGCGCCGAGCAGGACGGCAGCGGTACGGGGACACCGGGAGGCTTGGGGTAGGGAGCGAGGGGACACCCCGTGAGGCCACCCCATATGTACGTGTGTGTGTCCCCCCCCCTTGTCGCTTGTCCCCCGCAGCCAATGCCACCTGGCTGGAGCTGGCGCCCGTGGCGGCTCTCAGCGTCCATCTCTTCACCGGGAACGGGACGGAGGTGCCGCTGGCCGGCCCCGTCCATCTCTCCGTCCCTTTGGCCCCTGACGCCGGGCCCGTGGTGGCCACCAGCGTGCCAGCCTGGAGGTTTGACCCCAAGAGCGGTGAGCGCTGGTTGAGGTGGGGGGCGGGGGGGGGGGGGGGGGGGGCAGAGAGGTGGCACAGCTCCTGCTGGGGATGGCGGCGGCGGGGGTGATGAGTTTGGGGGGGTCTCAGCCCGCCAGGGATGGGGGCACACGGATGTGTCTCCCTGCAGGGCTGTGGGTGCGTAATGGGACGGGGCTGATCCGTAAGGAAGGCCAGCAGCTCTACTGGACTTTCGTCTCCTCCCAGTTGGGATACTGGGCAGCGGCTCTTCCCTCTCCCAGCACAGGTAGGGTGACACCCATGGGTGCCCCCAGCCTGGGTCGCCCTGTCCTGGTGGCAGCACCCCAGCTGAATGGAGGGTTGTGTGTGAGTGTCTGGGGGTGAAGGACACCCATCCCATGGGGTGCTGGTGGGTGCAGCCCCTGGGATGCTCGGGGAGGCGGGGGGAGGGATGGATGCCCATGCCCTGTCTGACCCCCCCTCGTCCCCCAGGGCTGGTGGCGATGGCGGCGGGTGTGACGGACATCACCACCTACCACACCATCTTCCTGCTCACCATCCTGGGCGCCCTGGCCCTGCTCGTCCTCATCCTCCTCTGCCTCCTCATCTACTACTGCAGGTCAGTACCCCCCCACGCTCCCCCCACACCCAGCACCCCTGGGGTCCCAGCTACAGCTTGGGGGGGGCATGCACACACCACTGGGCACCCTATAGCTGGCTATGGGGGGCGGGGGGGACAGGGGCGGACACTGCCTGCCTGGAGCCCTTGGGTGCCCTATAGCTGGCAGGGGCAGGGAGCCACCATCCCCTGGCACCCCTGGGTGCTCTATAGCTGGCTTTGGGGTGGGGGCCACCACTCTCCAGCACTCCTGGGTGCCCTATGGCTGGCTTTGGGGTTGCCCACCACCGCCTGGCACCCCTGGGTGGTGCCCTATAGCTGGCTTTTGGGGGGGGGGGGGGGGCGTGGCACCACTCTCCAGCACCCCTAAGTGACCTGTGGCTGGCTTTGGGGT
The DNA here is from genome assembly GCF_034619465.1 of Leptosomus discolor. Lineage (NCBI taxonomy): Eukaryota > Metazoa > Chordata > Aves > Leptosomiformes > Leptosomidae > Leptosomus > Leptosomus discolor. Next base: position 3,421,617 of record NC_141415.1, read on the forward strand.
GGCCCACCAGCCCTGAGTGCCCTGTGGGTGGCTTTGGGATGGCCCACCACCCCCTGGCACCCCTGGGTGGTGCCCTATAGCTGGCTTTTGGGGGGGGGGGGGGGCGTGGCACCACTCTCCAGCACCCCTGGGTGACCTGTGGCTGGCTTTGGGGTGGCCCACCACCCCTGAGTGCCCTATGGGTGGCTTTGGGATGGCCCACCACCCCCTGGCACCCCTGGGTGGTGCCCTATAGCTGGCTTTTGGGGGGGGGGGGGGGCACCACTCTCCAGCACCCCTAAGTGACCTGTGGCTGGCTTTGGGGTGGCCCACCAGCCCTGAGTGCCCTGTGGGTGGCTTTGGGATGGCCCACCACCCCCTGGCACCCCTGGGTGGTGCCCTATAGCTGGCTTTTGGGGGGGGCGGCACCACTCTCCAGCACCCCTGGGTGACCTGTGGCTGGCTTTGGGGTGGCCCACCACCCCTGAGTGCCCTATGGGTGGCTTTGGGATGGCCCACCACCCCCTGGCACCCCTGGGTGCACCTTACAGCGGGTGGGGGAGCCTGGTGGGGTGGGGGACACCCCAGCCCCCCCCCCCCCCCCCCCCCCCCCTTCTTCCGTGGGGTGACCCCCACCACCGTCTCCCCGCAGGCGGCGGTGCCTGAAGCCGCGGGCCCAGCACCGCAAGCTGCCGCTGCCGGGGCCGCTGGACGCCGCTCGGCGGGACCAGGCCACCTCGGTGTCCCAGCTGGACCTCCTCTGCGGGGGCAGCCACCTGGAGACGGCGTCCTCGGGGGGGGACACCGACATCCCCACCCCTGGGTTACCCCCCTCTACCCGTGACCTCCCCACCGCCCGGCCGGACTTCTTCCAACCGCCGGCTCCCCCTCAGCTCCGTGCCGGACCCCGGACCCCCGCCGGCACCCTGGCCCCCCGCCGCCGCCAGCCCCCTGCGCCGGAGGACTATGGGCGCCCCGGTGAAGCCTTCGGCCTCAGGGCCGCCCGCTCGGTGGATGGGCTGCAGCCGCCGGACGAGCATCCCCGGGGGACCCCCGCTTTCCCCCCCCGGCCCCCCTCGCCCCCGGTCTTTACCCGTTACGGGGGGCAGCCAACCGAGCACCCGCTGCCTGAGCCCCCCCCTCGCCCACCCTCGCTGGCCCCCCCGGGTCCGCTCCTCCTCTGCGGCCCCCTGGACCGGGGTGGGGGGCCGGAGGATGTCTACCGGGGGGTGATGCCCACCCTCCTCATCCCTGCCCGCTACATGCGCTTGGCCCCCGGTGAACCGGAGGGTCCCCCCGAAACCGACGGGGGACCCGGTTCGACGGCAGCGACGGCCGCCCCGCCGCCCGCCCCGTCCGCTGGGCCACCCTTCGAGGAAGGGGAAAACTGGGGGGGGGCTCGTGCCCCCCAACCGGTGAGCGGCTCGGTGGCCATCCCGGTGCTGCTGGACGGGTCGGCGGTGGCGCAGCTCAACGGGGAGCTGCAGGCGCTGGCGGGGCAGCAGTTATTAGAATTAGGGGGTCCCCCCCCTCCGAGAGCTTGGTTCGTCTCCTTGGATGGCCGTTCCTCCCAGGTCCGCCATTCCTACATCGATCTGCAGGGCAGCGAGAGGGGGTCCGGCCCCGCGCCCCCCCCCCCGCCTCCCCCGGGGAGTCGGCAGTGGGGGGGAGGATGGAGGGACCCGACCCCCCCTTCCCGTCGCCTCCCCCGAGGACAGCTCGCTGGCCCCCTTGCTGGAAGCGGGGAGCGGGGGGCGGCGAGGGGGGGGCAGCGGGCGCAGCAGTGCCAGCGAAGCCCCCCGTGACTCCCTGACCAGCCCCGAGGAGGAGGCGCTGGCGGAGGCGGGCGAGGGGGGCGACGAGGGGGGCGACCGTAAAAGCCCCTGGCAGAAGCGGGAGGAGCGGCCGTTGATGGTCTTCAACGTCAAGTGAGTGGTGGGGGGGGGTGGCGGTGGGGGGGGGTGTCATGTCGTGGGAGGGGGGGGGGGTGGTGGGATGGTGGGGACACTGCTGTTGTCATCATGCCCTGCCATTGTCCCATCCCACCACCCTCCTCTCCTGCCACTGTCCTGTCCCGTCCCACCACAGTCGCATCCAGCCACCATCTCATCCCGCCACCATCGCATCCTGCCACCAGCCCCCCTTCCCCTCACCCCATCCAGCCCCATCCCATCCCACCACGCCATCCTGCCACCATCTTCTCTTGTCCCTGTCCTATCCCACCACCGTCCCATGCCACCGTCATCCTCTCCTGCCACCACCCTGTCCCATCCAGCCCCATCTTGTCCCACCACCATCCCATCCTGCCACCACCATCCCATCCGGCCACCATCCCATCCGGCCACCGTCACTGTGTCCTGCCACTGCCCCCTCCCACCATTCACATCCCACCCTGCCCCATCCAGGGGAGGGGGCAGAGGGACAAGCCCCAGGTCACCTGTGTCCCTATGTGCTTGGGACACCCCTGGGTATTGTGCCACCCCCTTCCCCCGTGTCACTGGCCTTTGCCACATGGGGTCCTGCTGCCCGTGTGTCCCCCCCCTACCTTGACATTGCCATTCACCTCTCTGTCTTTTGGGGGGGATGTGTGAGAACTGCATGTGTGTGTGTGTCCCCCAAGTCCTGAGGCATGTCCCCACTTGTGTCCCTGCAGGGCAGGGGGGGCCGGCAGTGCCCCCCGGGCCAGCGGTGCCTCCAAGCTGCAGTAGGAGCTGGGGGGGACCCTGTACCCCCTCCTCCGAACCTCGTCTCCCCCTCACCCCACCTTGGCTTTGGATTTTAATTGTGTTTCTAAACGTTTTCTACGTGGCGAGGATGAAGAGGGGCCAGCGGGGGCTGGGCTGGTGGTGGTGGGGGACATGGGGACCCCCCCCCTTTGGGCACTGCCTGCCCCGACCGGGCTGGGCAGGGAGCCGCTGCCTGTGCCTGCCTGCACGTCCCTGCCTGTTCGTTAGATGGCATTAATATATTAAAAAACAAAGAAAACCCCCCCAGGTCTCAGCTTCCTGCCTCAGTTTCCCTACAAGGAGCCAGGGGAGAGGGTTTGTCCTGGAAACCTTTTATTGGGGTGGTGGCACCAGAGGGGAGGGTCCCCAGGGACATCAGAGCAGCACCCTGTGGGGTGCAGGGAGATCCCAGCGCTGGGGGCTGCATCCCCAGCCCCCCCCAGTGCAACGGGACCCCCCGGGGCAGCAGTGACGGCCGTCGGAGCAGCAGGAGCCCTGCGGAGAGATACGGGATGGGGGGTGGTGGGGGAATTGCGGGGGGGTGATGCCACCCAGACCCCCACCCTGGCGCCCCCCCCACTAACCTGGCTGAAGGGGCAGCACCCCCAGGAGCCCCCCCGGCTCCGGCAGCACCTCTGCCCACCGCGGCAGGAGTGGGCAGCATCGCAGGGCACCGCGGCGTCCGGCTGGGTGCTGGCGGCTCGCAGCGGGGCGGGGGTCCGGAGTCGGGGGGAGGGTGCCTGGAGGGGGGCCGTGGGTGCTCGCAGCAGCGGGGTGGGTGCCAGCAGCTTCTCGCAGCTCTGGGTGGCCACGTTGCAGGTGTAGCCCCGGGGGCAGCAGTGCTGGTGGTCCCTGCAGCAGACGGCCTGGGGGGGGGAGAAGGGGGATGGGGGGAACAGCTGGTGGGACCCAGGTGTCCAGGTACCCAGGGGACCCAAGCGTCTGGGTGCCCTGGTGCCATCTTGCCCCCCCCCCCCCCCCCCCCCAACCTCATGTACTCCCCCTCCCAGCCCTGCTCACACCCGGCAGCAGCCCCAGGGCTGTGCCAGACCCTGTCCCCAAGGTGCCCACAGAGACCCCCACGGCAGGGGGTGCAGTGATGGGGTGGGGGGGGGAGGTCCCATCTCCCTCTGTGTGTGTGTGTCCCAGCCCTGGTTGTCCCCAAACAGCCACACCCCAGAGCCCCACTCTGCCCCAAAACCCCCAATTTCATCTCCAACCCCCTGTGCTCTTGTACAGCTCCCCCCGCCCCCCCGTACAGCCCCCCCCCCCGGACCCCCCCCATACCTGCTCCAGCGGGCAGCACCCCCAGGCCCCCGAGCTCAGCGGGCAGCAAGTGCTCCCCTGGGGACAGCTCGTCTCCTCGTCACACTTCACGTCCCCCTGCCGGGACAGCGCGGGGGTCTTGCGCACCCAGGGCTGGCGACCCCCCCCCCTCCTGCAGGCAGCTGCCCGCCGTGGGGTCGCAGGTGTAGCCCTGGGGGCAGCAGTGCACGTGGTCGGGGCAGCAGACGGCCTGGGGGGGGCAAGAACGGGGGGGGCTAGAACCCGGACAGCCCCCCGGGACCCCCAGCTCCATGCCTGGGGACCTCCAGCGGACAAACCGTGCCCCTGCCCTTCCTTGTCCCCTGTCCCCCCCATCCCAGCCTGCCTCATCTCCACTCTGGGGGGAATATGGGACCCCCTATCACTGCTGTCCCCCTGCAGTGGGACACACGAAGGTCCCTGAGCATCCTGGTGGCCTTGTGCCCCTTCATCACCTCCCGCCACCCAGACCCAAACTGCTCCCATTTAGCAGAGGGGGTCTGACTGGGGGGCCAGCAACGGGGCCCGGTGTCACCCTCTAGCCCAGGGGGACATCAGAGGGGTGGGAGCCCTGGGCTGCCCACATCCCTCCTGGGGGACAGGGGACACCTCTCCTCATCCCAGTACACGTGTCCAGTACAGGGTGCCCAGGGGATAGGGGACACCTGCCTGTCCCTGAGGTCACAGGGGACCCCCACCCTCGTTCCTCCCAGGAACCAACCCCCTCGTACCTCCTCCAGCGGGCAGCACCCCCAGGCCCCCGAGCTCAGCCGGCAGCACGTGTTCCCGTCGGGGCAGCTCGTCTCCTCGTCACACTTCACGTCCCCCTGCCGGGACAGCGCGGGGGTCTTGCGCACCCAGGGCTGGCGACCCCCCCCCCTCCTGCAGGCAGCTGCCCGCCGTGGGGTCGCAGGTGTAGCCCTGGGGGCAGCAGTGCACGTGGTCGGGGCAGCAGACGGCCTGGGGGGGGGTAAGAACAGGGGGGGCTGAGCCCACACAGCACCCTGGGACCCCCAGCTCCATGCCTGGGGACCTCCGGGAGACAAACCGTGCCCCTGCCCTCCCTCGTCCCCTGTCCCCCCCATCCCAGCCTGTCTCATCCCCACTCTGCGGGGGATATGGGACACCCCACCACTCCTGTCCCCCTGCAGTGGGACACACAAAGGTCCCTGAGCATCCTGGTGGCCTTGTGCCCCTTCATCACCTCCCGCCACCCAGTCCCAAACTGGTTCTTGTTAGCAGAGGGGGTCTGACTGGGGGGCCAGCAATGGGGCCCGGTGTCACCCCCTAGCCCAGTGGGACATTGAAGGGGTGGGAGCCCTGGCCTGCCCACATCCCTCCTGGGGGACAGGGGACATCTGCCCTGGTCCTTCAAGGAGCAAGGGGACATCTGGCATCATCCCTCCTGGGGGACAGGGGACATCTGCCCTCATCCCGCCCAGGGCACAGGGGACACCTGGCATCGCCCCTTCGGGGGGACAGGGAATATCAGCCTTTTTCCCTCCTTAGGGACAGGAGACACTGGCCGTTGTCCCACCCAGGGCACATCTGCCCCATCCTGTGGGGCAAGAGTGGGTCTGTCCTGGGGGACAGGAGATGGCACTGCCCTCCTGACACCCCCCATATCCCCAGGTCATGTGCTCGGGCTTTTCAGGGTCTCTTGAGCCCTGTGCCCCCCGACAAAGACACCGTGGGTCCCCCCTGGTCTCAGTCCAGGCCAGGACCCCCCACTCGCCTGGATGCCCACCCCAGCTCTCCACCCCACTGCAGACCCCCTGCATGTCCTTGTCCCCATATTGGGAGCCCCTGTCCCCGTGGGCAGGACCCCCCCGTACCTCCTCCAGCGGGCAGCACCCCCAGGCCCCCGAGCTCAGCCGGCAGCACGTGTTCCCATCGGGGCAGCTCGTCTCCTCGTCACACTTCACGTCCCCCTGCCGGGACAGCGCGGGGGTCTTGCGCACCCAGGGCTGGCGACCCCCCCCCTCCTGCAGGCAGCTGCCCGCCGTGGGGTCGCAGGTGTAGCCCTGGGGGCAGCAGTGCACGTGGTCGGGGCAGCAGACGGCCTGGGGGGGCAAGAACAGGGGGGACTGAGCCCAGGCAGCACCCTGGGACCCCCAGCTCCATGCCTGGGGACCTCCGGGAGACAAACCGTGCCCCTGCCCTCCCTTGTCCCCTGTCCCCCCCCCATCCCCCTGCTTTGGGGGGAATATGGGCCCCCTCGCCCCTTCTGTCCCCCCACAGTGGGACACACGAAGGTCCCTGAGCATCCTGGTGGCCTTGTGCCCCTTCATCACCTCCCGCCACCCAGTCCCAAACTGGTTCCTGTTAGCAGAGGGGGTCTGATTCGGGGGCCAGCAATGGGGTCCAGTGTCACCCCCCAGCCCAGTGGGACATTGCAGGGGTGGGAGCCCTGGGCTGCCCACATCCCTCCTGGGGGACAGGGGACATCTGTCCTCATCCCGATACAGGTGCCCAGTACAGGGTGGCCACGGGATAGGGGACACCTGCCTGTCCCAGGGGGCACAGGGGACCCCCACCCTCGTTCCTCCCAGGGGCCAACCCCCCCGTACCTCCTCCAGCGGGCAGCACCCCCAGGACCCCAAGCTCAGCCGGCAGCACGTGTTCCCATCGGGGCAGCTCGTCTCCTCGTCACACTTCACGTCACGAGCTGGGGAGGACAGTCCGAGCCAGCACGTCCCCCACTCCCTGGGCTGGGACAGGGGGTGGCCACCCCCCGGGGCTGGGGCGGGGGGGGGGGGTCCTCACCTTCGGGCAGGGATGCCAGGGGCCGTGCTGACGTGCAGGTGGAGCGCTCCAGGTCGCAGGTCGTGCCCTGCGGGCAGCAGTGCTGCCCGTCGCCGCAGCACACCGCCTGCGCCAGGGGGAGAGCCCGCCATCGGTGCCCGCCGGACCCCTGCCCGCCCCGGGGGTCCCAGCGGGGCCAAGGACGGGGTGGGCTGCTGGTGTGGGGTGTGCGGTGTGCGATATGGGGTGCCTGGCACTGGGCGCCCGATACAGGGTGCCCAGGATGGGGTGCATGGCATGGGGTGCCCAGCGCTGGGTGCCTGACGTAGGGTGATCAGGACAGGGTGCCCAGCAAGGGGCGCTCAGCACGGGGCACCTGGCAGGGGGTGCTCAGTGCTGGGTGCCCAACCAACACGGGGTGCCCAGGATAGGGTGCCTGGTGTGGGGTGATCAGCATAGGGCACCTGGCAAAGGGTGTCTGTAAGTGGGTGCCCAACATGGGGTGCCCCAGGATAGGGTGCCCAGCATGGGGTGCTCAGTATGGGGCAGCCTGCAAGGGGGAGACCGGTACTGGGCGCCTGGCACGGGGTGCTCAGTGCAGGGTGCCCAGCCAACATGGGGTGCCCAGGACAAGGTGTGTGGTATGGGGTGCCCAGGACAGGGTGCCCAACATGGGGTGCTCAGTATGGGCTGCCAGGACAGGGTGCCCAGTACGGGGCAGCTGGCATAGGGCGACCAGTATGGGGGGCTTGGGACCCAGTGCCTGATACAGGCTGCCCGGCAAGGGGTCCTTGGGAGGGGCTGCGCAGTGTGGGTTGGTGGGCATGGGGTGCCTGGTACAGGGTGCCCACTGAGGGGTGGGTGGCTTGGGGTGCCCGGGGTGGGACCAGCACTCACGTTTTGCAGGGGACAACAGCCGTACTGGGCCGAGGGCAGCTGGCAGCAGGTCGAACCGTTGGGACACGCCGAGCGGCCGTCGGGGCACAGCACCTGGCGCAGCGCGGCTGTGGGGACACGCACGGACACAGCGTCACCGTGTCCCCTCCGGGGAGACAGCGAGAAGGGTACCCCACCCTCCGGAGTGGGGGGGGGGGGGGGTGACACCCCTTACCTGGTGCAGGGGGCTGGCGCTTCCAGGCGGGGAAGGTGGTGCCCAGGGGGATGTCACCGGCGGGTGACAGGCAGCGCCCGTGGGCCAGGTCGCAGACGGTGTCGTGGGGACAGCAGTGCACCTTGTCGGCACAGCACGAGGCCTGCGGGTGCCAGACTCGCTGGTCACAGCGGTGGCCACATGATGTGTCCCCCCCCCCCAGTGTAATGTCCCCGTGTCTCCATCCCCCCCTCCCTGTACCTGGGGCATGGGGCAGCACCCCCAGGCGCCGCTGGCCGTCACGCAGCATGTGGCATCATCGGGACACTCGGACTGTCCGTCGGGACAGGGGACAGCACGAGGGGCTGCGGAGATTGGGGATGGGGTGATGAGGGACCCCCGTGTCCCCCCACCCACACGTGGCCCCCCCATACCTGGGGACAGGATGCAGGATTCGCCATCAGCGCTGCAGCGGGACCCTCGGGGACAGCAGCGGTGGCCGCCAGCACAGGGGACCCCCTGGGAAGAGACAAGGAGGGGGTGGGAGGGCTGCGGGAGGGGAAAGCCCCTCCAAAACGGCAGAGAGGGGAAACTGAGGCACGGGGGGGGGGCAAGCTCACCTCTGGCAGCGGGCAGCTGGCTCCAGCGGGGCAGGACGAGCCGTCCTGGCACACCACCGCGCTGCTGGTGGGCAGGACCTGGGGGGGGGGGGGTGTTATAGGGAGGGGGTTACCCACCGGTGGGGCAACCCCCCGTACCCACCCCCCAACCCTGGGCACTCACCGGGATGGCGGTGCATGGCTGCCCCTCGGGGCATCGTAGCCAGGCGCCGGCTCCGACCAGGGCCAGCCACAGCGGCAGGAGGGTCCTCATGGCACTACGGGGCACCTGTAGGCAGCGGATCCACCCCCCCGCAAGGCACTGCTGTGCCTCAGTTTCCCCACTCACCGAGGCGGGTGTGTGCGTGGGGGAGGTCTCTGTCCCAGCACAACCCCCCCCCCCCCCCCCCCGGGTCTTGCTTCCCCTTTCGGCCATGTGTTGGGAAAGTCCTGACACCCCCCCCGACCCCGGGGGGAGCACCTCAGGGTGCTGGGGGGGGGGGGGGGGGGGGCGCTGCGGTGTCTGGCACCCAACCGCCGCCCGCAGCACCCCGATAACATCTCCCCGCGGCGCAGGAAGCCAACACCGCCGTTTGGGGGGGGGAAGCCCCCCCAGGCCAGCACCCATGGGTACTAAGGGCTGTCCCGCACCCCCTCCGCCGAGTTCGCACCCCCCCAGGACGCCCTGCACCCCCCCCCCCCCCCCCGGCACCCACTTCCACAATCACTTTCACTTCCCTTTCCCCGCGTGGCGCGACACCCCCCTCCCCCCCCGCACCTGTGGGTGCAGCGCCCTGACCCACGGGAGGGGGGGTGTGCTGTCCGTCCCCGTCCCCGTCCCCGTCCCTCCCCGGCTCCCACCCCGGGTGGGGAAACTGAGGCAGAGCCGGGCCTCCACAGCCCCCCACGCTGCTGGGACAAGCTGTGTGTGGGGGTGTGGGGGTGTGTGGGTGTCACCGCCCCCGGGGACCCGATGTGGGACCCCGGGCTGGGGACAGGGGGGGGCCCCGACCCCTCGGTGTCACTGCACTGCCCTCCCCCACCCCCGGGGACCCCCCAGAGCAGGGCTGGGCCCTCCCCACGGCCTCCGCAGGGACACGCAGGGCGCGGACCCCAGTGCTCCCCGTGACTCCCAGCACCTCCCAGAACTCCCCATGACCACCAGTTACCCCCAGTATCTCCCAGTGCCCCCAGGGACTCCCAATGCCCCCAAGACCTCCCAGTATTCCCAGTGCCCTCGGGATTCCCACCCAGTGCCCTAAGGACTTCCAGTGCCCCCAGTACCTCCCAGTGCTCCCCAGTGGCCCCAGGGACTCCCAGTATTCCCGGTGCCCCCCCGGCCCGTACCCTCTCCCGGTCCCGCTCCCGGTCCCTGCCCCGCTCCCAGCCCCAGCCGCCAGGGTCGCTGTGCACGGCCAGCCGCAAAGCCCCACCCCCGCCCTCCCATTGGTCCACCGCCTCGCTCGCCGCCTTCTCATTGGCCAATTGAGGGAAAGGGGGCGGGGAGCACAGCCCCCTCACCCTTACCCCTTACCCCGCCCTCTCCCGTCACGTGACGCCGGGCCACATGACCGCCCCCCCCCCCCCCCCGGGGGCTGAGTGCGATGAGTTTGCGGGGCCTCAGCCCGGGTTGGGGGGGGGGGGGTGTCACCCCACTGCTCTGCCCCCCCCCCCCCCCAGCTGGCACCCCCGTGGCCGGGCGCGGAGCCCCTCTCCGGGGCACGGGGCCTCGCCCCGCGCTGGGGCTGCACCCTGCGGCCCCCTCAGGGCCTCGCTCCTGTGGCGGGCAGTACCCCCCCCCCCCCCCCAATCTTCCCCAGACCATTCCACCCCCTCCAAACACCACCCAACTAAACCCCCAAGCCCCTGCAACCCCCCCCCCAAGCCACCAACCCCCCCAAACTCCTTCCACCCCCCCCGAAACTCCCAAGCCCCCCAAGCCCCTTCTAAATCCCCCAACCCCCTCCACCCCCACCATCCTCCCCAAGCCTCCCAGCCTTCCCCATGCCCCTGCAAAACCCCCAAGCCCCCCCAAATCCCCTCCCAACTCCCCACAAGACCCCAAATGCTCCCACCCCCCCGTCCAAACCCCAAGCCCCCTCCAACCCTCCCTAAACTCCCACCCCCCAAAGGCACTTCCAAATCCCTGCAACCCCCCCCAGCCCCCCATACCAGACCCCCAAATCCTCTCAACCCCCCTAAACTCCCACCCCCCCCAGCCTTCCTAACCCCCTCAATGTCCCCCAACCCCCTGCCAAACTGCCTAAGTCCCTCCAAATCCCCCCTAAACCTCCCTCCAACCCCCCCAAACCCTGCAACGTCCCTGCCAAAGTCCCACATGCCCTTCAACCCCCTCAACCTCCCTAAACTCATACCCCCCGTCTTCCTAACCCCCTCAATGTCCCCAAAATCCCCCCAACCTTCTCCAAGTCACCCCCAAACCTTCCCTAACCCCCCTGCCAACCCCCGAGCCCCTCCCAAATCCCCCCTCCAACCCCACAAATCCCCCCCGACCATAGCTCCAACCCCCCCCAGCCTTCCTAATCCCCTCAATGTCCCCCAAATCACCCCAACCTCCTCCAAGCTGCCCCAAACCTCTCCTAACCCCTCCTCAAACCCTTGAGCCCCCCCCAATCCCCCCTAAGTCCCCCTAAAGTCCCTGCCAAACCCCCTCTAAACTCCCACCCCCCAGCCATCCCAACCCTTTCAAATCCCCTCAACCTCCCACAAACTCCCTGCCAAACCCCCAAGCCCCCCTAAACTCTTCTCCAACCCCCACAAAGTCCCTGCCAAGCCCCCCTAAACTCCCCTCAACCCCCCAAAAAGTCCCTGCCAAACGCTCAAGCCCCCCAAATCCCCCCTAAACTCCCTGCCGACCCCCGCAAAGTCCCTGCCAAACCCCCTTCAACCCCCCATAAAGTCCTCCAAGCCTCCCCTACCCCCCCCGCCAAACCCCCAAGCCCCCCCCTAAATTCCTCTCCAACCCGCACAACTTCCCTGCCAAACCCCCAAACCCCTTTCAACCCCCCATGAAGTCCTCCAAGCCTCCCCTACCCCCCCTGCCAAACCCCCGAGACCCCCCTAAACTCCCACCCCCACAGCCGTCCCAACCCCCTCAAATCCCAACCTCCCCCAAGCGCCCTGCCAAACCCCCAAGCCCCCCCAAATCCCCCCTAAACTCCCCTCCAACCCCCACAACATCCCTGCCAAACCCCCAAACCCCCTTCAACCCCCCCTAAAGTCCTCCAAGCCTCCCCTACCCCCCCCGCCAAACCCCCGAGACCCCTCGAATCCCCTCCAAACTCCCAACCTCCCTCCCCCAATCCCCTCCAAACCCCCTCATCCTCCTCCACTCCCCCCCCTCCCCAGACCCCCCCCCCCCCAACCACCCCTTCTGGAGCCAAAAACCACAGAGCCAAGTCAGACCGAGACCCCCCCATGATGGGGGGGGTGGGGGGGGTCACACATCTCAGGGGCTTTATTCCCCAGGAGGGGTGCTGGGGTGGGGGGGGTGGGGGGCGTCTCAGATGGCCGATTGCTCCTGCCGGAGGGCCTCGGTGGCCAGTGGGCGGTCGCCCTCGGTGGCCATGGCGGCCTGGCGCAGCACGGCCATGTGCTCCTCGGCGGCGGCCAGCGAGCGCTCGACCCAGTGGCGGGCGGCGGGCTGGCGGCAGGCGCTGCGGGTCACCAGCACCAGGTGGCTGACCGAGAGCAGCAGCGCCGCCGCCCTGCGGGGACACGGTGGCCTCGTCACCTCCCTGCCCCTGCGCCGGCTTTGCCACTGGGAGAGTGGCTCGTGCCTCAGTTTCCCCTTCTGCAGCACAAGGGGGGGGGTGTGGAGGTTCCCCCCCCCCCCCTCCCCCGCCCTGCCCCACCCTGCTGGGTCACCCCGCAGTCACCCCCCAGCTGCGTGGCACGGGCTGGCACTGGTGGGGTGTGTGCCCCCCCTCCCCCCCCCCCCCATGGGTGTCCCCCCCCCCCCGGGAGCATCCCCGTCCCTCACGCCGGCGTCACCTCGCGTCCAGCAGTTTGGGGTCCAGCGGCGGGTACATGGATCTCACCACGTCGTCCACCCTGCCGGCGGGGACGGCGTTAACGGGTGACAACTTCCATCACACCCCCACCCCCGCCCCCCCCAGAGGCCCGGGACCCCCATCACCTGGGGCTGATGCGTTTGGCCACCACGATGATGTCCCCCAGGCTGGCGGGGGACTTCACGCGGGCGCCCGAGCCCATGGTCATGGCCACCAGCTTCTCCGTCAGCGTGTGGCAGATCTGCAGCGGGGGGGGGGGGACGGACACACATGACACAACGGGAGAGGGGTATGGGTGGGTGCTCGGTGCCACCACGGCCAACGGTGGCACCAGTGCCACCCCCTGGACTCACCTTCAGGATGGCGATGCAGTGGGACACCAGACCCCTGCGGAGAGAGAGGAGGGCATGAATCCAGGTGGACCCCCCCCCATCCTTGCTCCCCTCGTGTCCCCCCCCCACCTGCCTGCCTACACCTGGTGTCCCCCAGACCCTTGGGGACATTCCCACCCAGAGAAGAGCTTGAGGACCATCCCTTGGCATCAGCCACGGCTTGGGGACCCCCAAATCTCTGCTACCAGCATTCCATGCTGGGGGGGGGGGGTGGGGGTGGCACTGCATGGGGGTCCCATGCAGGGGGGGGCATGGGGCACGCTGGAGGGCGGGGGACACACACTTACGAGGCGTCCTCGACCCAGTCCTCGTTCTCCAGGATGGCCTCGATGTGGGGGTTGGTGATGACCACGTCATCCAGCTCCAGCTCTGAGGGCTCTGATGGGGTCTCAGTGGTCCCCATCAGGTCCACGATGGGTCTGTTGGGGACATGGGGGACACCCCTGAGGACAGGGCTGACACCCCAGGGGACAGGGCCACCTCCTCTGGCTCCCCCCACCTCCCCAACCCCCTGATGATGGTGGACATGTCCCCAGCATTGTCCCCAGGCCCATGGGGTTTGGGATCCCTCCCTGACCCCCCCCCGTCACCCGGTGGGGACGGTGACAGTGCCAGCCCTGCAGGATCACTCACTTGGTGTCGTAGTGGTGCCGGAGGTCTTTGGGGTGGCAGTACCGCTGCCGGCAGACCACCACCAATGCCACGAAAGATGCCAGGAAGATGGTGGCCAGCACCCCGATGGCCACGATGACGACCGTCTCCATGGCTGGTCCCCACCGGGGGGTGGCTCAGGCGTCTGGCGCCATCTCGGCACAGCAGGGTCTGTGGTGATGGGGGGACCAGGGAGGGACTGGGAACCCTGCAGATGCTCTCCTCCCCCCCCCCTTCCCCAGCCCTGCACCCCAAAATGCCTGGCCAGGACCTGGTGTCACCCACAGATGGATCCCTGCCCCAGGAGGTCCTTCCAGAGGCAGTGGCACTGGGGGGAAGGGGTGATTCTGGGTGCAGGAGCAGGATTTGGCCACGCCATGTGGGGGGGCTGCCCCCATCCTGGCACCACGGCCATGGTGACACGGGGCAGTGGCAGGAGCTGCGATGAGAAGAGCGAGGCCTGGGCCATATAGGGCCATGGGGACCCCCAGAGCCCTGTCCCTATGGGGCCGTGGGGACCCCCAGAGCCTGATCCCTGTGGGCACCCGCAGAATCCCATCCCTATGCGGCTGTGGGGACCCCCCAGAGCCTTATCCCTGTGGGCACCCCTAGAATCCCATCTCTATGGGGCCATGGGCACCCCCAGAGCCTCATGATCCCTGTGGGCACCCCTAGAATCCCATCCCTATGGGGCCGTGGGCACCCCCAGAGCCTCATGATCCCTGTGGGCACCCCCAGAATCCCATCCCTATGGGGCTGCGGGGACCTCCAGAGCCTGATCCCTGTGGGCACCCCCAGAATTCCATCCCTATGGAGCCGTGGGGACCCCCCAGAGCCTTATCCCTGTGGGCACCCTCAGAATCCCATCCCTATGGGGCTGTGGGGACCCCCCAGAGCCTGATCCCTGTGGGCACCCCCAGAATTCCATCCCTATGGAGCCGTGGGGACCCCCCAGAGCCTGATCCCTGTGGGCAACCCCCAGAATCCCACCCCTATGGGGCCGTGGGGACCCCCCCAGAGCCTGATCCCTGTGGCACCCCCAGAATCCCATCCCTATGGGGCTGTGGGGACCCCCAGAGCCTGATCCCTGTGGGCACCCCCAGAATTCCATCCCTATGGGGCCGTGGGGACCCCCCCAGAGCCTGATCCCTGTGGGCACCGCCAGA